>NC_068570.1:59349194-59700359 GCF_025698545.1 Gossypium raimondii | reverse complement strand
AGAGCATAGGTTCGACAATCCCCGAATATGTACTGTAAAACTGCTATTACGATACCAAAAAATTGACTTGTTATTGGATGATGCATTTTGTTTCATCCTTGACACTAAAAGCTGTGATCTTTCATTTTGGTTTTTTATTTTTGGCTTGTTTTAAAGATGAAATCTATTGCAATTTTTTATGAGTTTTATGATATTTTTGTTTTCGTTAGTGCAAGTATGAATTTGGGTGCAGTGGTAAAGCACATTGCATAAATTCGAGCCTTGGAGACTGACATTATTTGGAGGGGCAGTCACAAGCCCCGAACATGAACCCTGCAACAAAAAAATGTATTTGTGATTGAATGATACATTTTATTGATGCTAAAAGCTTTGTTCTTTCAATTTTTGGCTTGTTTAAAAGGTGAAATCCATTGCCATTTTTGATGATTTTCATGTGATCTTTGTTTTTTTTTTTGTTGAATTTGATATAATCAAAGAAAGGATCTTACTTTTTATCTTGTCAATTAGGAGTTATTTAGTATTCTGATAGTTGTTTGATTACATGAATTGAGTTCCTTATTGTGATTAATGTATTGTGATTGAATTGATTTACCATTGTTTGAGTTTCTTTTCTTTTGTTTAAAACCTGTTTCGGGTTTTCAATTTTGTTTATTATCAAGAGAAAGGCGCTCGAATCTGATCATGTTTGAATTATTTTGCAGTTGAGTTGATGAAGCCAGGTAATACCGTAATTCTTCGTAATGCAAAGATAGATATGTTTAAAGGTTCAATGAGGCTAGCTGTCGACAAATGGGGTCGTATTGAGGTCACCGAACCTGCTAACTTCGTCGTTAAAGACGACAACAATCTCTCCCTTGTCGAGTACGAGTTGGTTAACGTTGTTGACGAAGTAGAGGCTGGTATGAACACCAATGACTAGATCCCAAACGAGTTGTTACGAAGTTGGCCTAATGATTCTTTTTTCACATAATGTCGGTACGGAAAACAAGGTTTTCATTGCGAAAAAGTGTCGGGTTTCGGTATACAAATCTTGCTTTGATTTGCTAGTCTTTATGCCATTGTATGTATGAAGAATACTATTTCTCTTATCTTGTGGTTAAATTGCATAGTTTTCAATTCGTATATGTCCATACCTTAGTGTTTTATATCGGCGGCGAAACGGATTAGCGATTATGATCAGTACTCCCAAGATCATTGCTTTGGATACGTCGTATACATCGAGATGTTCTCGGTTTATGGTAATTATCCCGTGATGCGAAGTTCGGTTTAGTTTCGGGAATAGGTATTTGTTTTACATATTTGTATTGGACATCCATGCAAAAGGCCGTTCGTGTTGGATTGCCGAAGTGTTCATATTTGAATGATTGGGGCAACTCTCTCTAAGTGGTCATGTAGTGTTAACATCAGTCAGGACCAGTATTTGCATGAACATTTTCCGAACGTACTTTGGCCCCCTTTGAGACACTAGTGGGGAAGGTTCCATTGCTCGAAAAAGGTGTCGGAGTTTTTTTTAGGCATAATTGATAAATTTAACTCTCAATGTTTAAATTTTTTTTCACTTTGGTCATTTCTTTTAGTTAAATTTGGTCCTTATAACTTTTTAAAAAAGAGTCAAATTGTATTTTTTAATGGAAATAATGACTAAAACATTAATTTTTAACTTGCATAGTATTCCATGTGCACGTATCTTACATAACGTAACTTGCAATTTTGGCCCTTCCAAAGAGTTATTTATTCAATTTAGACCTTTTAACACAATTATTTTTAAAATCTTTTCAACTATAATAGATTAATTTTTCGGATTTCTATATCATGATGCTAAGTTGGATCTTATATATATATTAAATATTAAGTTTCAAAAGTGCATATAAAATTGATAAATTAAATAGGGTTATACAAGATTATCATCTGTTACTATATACAGAAATAATTACACCGAAAATTTTATTATTCAGTTGTAGATACTTTGTTCGAAATCTGAAATCGAGAGGAGATATTTTTCCACTGATGAAGCTCATTCTTTTTTATCAAGTCACTGGTTCTCGATATTTTTCTTGGCCGTTTCATCTTTAATATGTCTATACTTATTTCGAATTGCACATAAATCATATTCATTCCACAATATTAAAAGCAGAAAAAAAAAAGTATAAGAAATAATTTAATGAACCCTACCAATCAAAATGCTGATTGAGTCTTGACTCAATTGGCATGAGTTATGTCCTCAATGTAAGAGAATGTGAGCTCGAGTATGCTGAATATGGGTTGAAACCAAGACTAGTTGACTACTAATATAATTTACCCTATTAAAAATAGAAAAATCGATAATTCAAGTCGAATATTACTAAGGTTGAATTCAAATCGAACTATCAATAGTGTCTAATTTACGTATTAGTGGAACAATCTAATTACAAACCCTAAAGTTCCATTTAATTGTTAAGTTTGATATCATTCAAGATGGAAAAATATGAATCACTAAAACTTTATTTAATAAAATTTCTGTTATACAAACAATTTTAAAAGGTTTCCCGAAAGGAATGCCCTTACATTAGCAACCCTTTAGTAACCAAATTGCATTTAACATCTGCATTAGGGTTCAGTCACCTTTCAAGCTGCAATTTTCCTTAAAAAAAACCATGATGCAGCTCATGCAAACAGTTTAATCACTATAATCTTCGGAATCTGCCGAGTCTGACCCATCATCGTTTCTAGTTTCATTCGGGACATCATCTGATGCATCACTCATCTCCAAATCGCCTTCGGATTCTTCTTCTACCATCTGTTCAAAGCCATTATCATCTTCATAAGCATCGTCATCTTCATAACTAGCTTCGATCGGTTCTCGATTCCACCCATTAGAGGCACCGTTAAGGTCTAGCTCCCAGTTTCCTTGTTCATATCCTTCGCCTTGCCCATTGTCATCTGATTCTTCTTCTGTACTGTTACTATCGGGGGGATTTACTGTTTCCACCATCCCGAATCTTTCAGTCCTCCATTCTTCATCCAAGTCTCGTAAGGATACTGTATTGGACTTAGGTTTAACCATATCACCCATCTGAGTTACAATTGTACTATTAGCAACTCTCCTTTCAGCTCTCTTTCTAACTGTTCGGCGGCCACGTCCAGAACTCTGACCGGTTCTTTGGCTCTGTTGTTTGAGGTGGAAACTTAAATTATTGTTTTCTCTAGCACTTTGCTTGCCAATATCAGATTTGGAACCAGATGCTTTCCTCTGCCACTTTCTACCAGATCCTTGTTCACGAGCGCCTCTTCCCCGTTTATAGCTGCTGCGTTTACTGTTACTGAGGTCAGCAAAGTTTTCTTCTTTCATAGGCCCATCTTGGTCTAGTTCTTTTAATTCAAGCTCTTTATTCTTGATGAAAAGAGTGGTTCTTGAAGGAAGCTTCTGCATATTAGACAAAAACGATTAGCTCACATTTGATAGACCACATTAAAATGTATCTACATATTACAGACTCGAAGAGTGGAGAAAGGAATCGAGAACCACTCACTATATATGATGCTCTAGCTTCCCTGTTCTCTGGAGGTTCAACTTTCTCCTGCTTTACATACATGATGGATGAATCAAGCTCCAAAAGCCTTAAAGCTACAGCTGGAGTGATTTGGGGTATCCATGGAAGCACTGAATCAGTAGAAGAATCATTCTCTGACTGAAAACTAGAACCCAATAACTCCCTCGTTGTCTCAAAGTTGGAAGATAAATAATCTCGCTTTATGGCACTCTCAAGCTGTGTCAACAGCTGCAACACCAACATGACATTCGAGTGAGACCAACATCAAAATTGCATAAAACAAGAGGAAGGAGCAAATGCTATTAATGTCTAAATGCTCGAATTAGGATCCAAAGTTCGCAAAATGTATCGTTTGAGAATGCAATCAAATGGCAGTCTTTAATCTATTAGCAATAACCACTAACTTCTTTATCAACTTCGTTTAATGGCTGAAGCAAAAAAATGTTAAGATCCCAATTTGATCACAGTAATAGGCTAAATCCTCAAATGAAAACCTTAATTAAATGAATCATTTTTGGGATTTGGGCCCTATTTCAAAGAAAACCTTTAGCAGTTCATTTGCAGAAGAAGAAGCATTAAGCTTCCTGCCCCACATCTTTCGTTGGCCCTCTGTCCACATTGAATCAAGGGCTTCTGGGGGAATAGATACCTGCAAAGGGAAAAGTTTGAGACAAAAACATAGAATTTGAATTCCATTTTATATAGGAAATTTGAAAGTGAGCTGTTGTTTTAACTCACCTCAACTAGAGCACAAAAGGACTTTAGTAAGTTGATTCCCATGGGGAGAGAAGAATCAAGAGTATGTTTGTCCTTGTTGTCTAGCTTCCTGTTTTCTTTGCACAGAATCTCATGTTCATAGAAACTAAAATTATTGTTAAAGGCTCGAAACGTCTGGTGGCAGTAACTACAATGCACATCCTCCGGCATATGAGAGCCAAGGCATGTATCACAAACAGCCAATAGCTGTGTACTTCTCTTCTTTTCATATTTCATGGCACATAAAGTCGAGGAATTGCAACATTCGTTCCACATCCACCTCTGGAAATCTTGATACCTTTTCATGGCTGACTTTCTCTCATTTTCATTTGTCCCAAGCTGAATTTTGAAAGCAGGTAATGTCTCCAATGCATCAGAATTCAACCCACAGATCCCACTACGAGGACTGTCATAACTGCCAGTAAAATCAGGACTGGAATCTATTTCAGAAACTTCATTTTCAGAGGAGCTTCCACTTTGGCCCATAGCTCTGGCAGAGTGCAAGTTCCTACGCACGTTTTCTTTGAAGGACGATTCAATCTTTTGCAACATTATCCGTAAATGGGATTCCCTGATTCCTCGTACATCCAAAGATGCCAAGAGAGCATCAAAGGCCTACAAAGAAATTGATTAAATACATTATTAAAAATTACCAGATGTAAGATATAAAAGTTATATTCATTTGTTTGATTAGTATAGCAAATCATTCCCACATATATCAAAGAGTTTCTCTAACGAGTGTAGCATACCTCTTCAGAATCAATCAGCCTCCAATTTCCGTCATGTAGTTCAACAAATATCCGGCCAGAACAAGGATCATTTTTAGAAGCAGAAGCAACAAACTGCCAGTATCTATTACGTCTACGATCTTGGCCAAGAGGTAAAGACCTGTATACATACATCTCTTCTGCTCTGTGGGCTATGTATGATTTCAACTGTGAGCGTGATCTTTTTGAAGCATATCCATGCTGCTGAGCAGAGAAGTTATCTGGACCCATGGAGGCATCTTGAAGTACCAATGCCCTTTCAGCAGGATAACTATTGAGGTCATTCTGAACATTTTGTGAACATAGCAAGGGTTTTTGGTCTTCTGGAATGCTTGGAGATGCCTCATCAATTTTATTATCAGCAACAGGAAATGGACTTCGGCTGCCTTCCACGGCAGAATTAGGCAGTTGAGCTTCAGTCTTGATTCCCATGACAGGTGGAAAATCCATTTTAATTATACACTCTTCCTTCAGACGACTTTTGTCCAGCTGAGCCTCAGCCCACATTTGCTTTTTAAGAGCATTTGCTGCTTCCAGACGGTCCTGCAAATTCATAAATCGAAATTACAAAGAAGAAAATGATAAGGAACAGAACAATCAGACAAAACTGTAGCTAAAGATCTACCTCAAGCACAGCACGAATAGAGTTCCCTTCATTTGCAATACCAATTAAGGCAACAAGGGCATTAAGGCGCTCCTCAACACTAAGATGAGAATATTCGCCTTCTGAAAGACCCTGAATCCACGACTCACCAGATTTGCTTTCATCGATTTCAATATTCTGTTGATCAGGATTGCCTGTTCCATTTTCCTCACCGGCAACATGTTGTCCTGTATTACTTGGATCATTGTCAACCTTCACAGTATTTGAAGGGAAAGATGGAAAATCCTTGTCAAATTCAGCTGGAACATCCAAGTCATCATCAGCTGAAGCAAGGACTTTTTTACTTCCTAAACAAGTATTTACTTCATCCTTAGGGTAGTCAGCATCTTTGTTTGCATTTGAAGGAGTAGCTATATCATCAACTTCGGGATCCTCATCAACATCACATTCAGAGTCTTCATCTCTTTCAACATCATCTCTTTCCACCTCATCTCTTTCAACTTCATCAGCATCTTCTGCACCTAAAAATCCATTCTCAAATTGCCGAATCTTTTTCCTTGCTGTTGCTAGTATGGCCTCTGCATCAGCAGGATCTTTCCTATAGGCAGGTCGTACACAATAAGTTGAAGGAGCTATTCTTTCAAAAAGCTTTGCATCCCTTGTCAAAGCAACTGAAATAGAAGCCTCTGGCGTCTTGCTTGTTGTAAGGTCCCGAAGTCCAGATTTCTTATAGGAAACATATAAATTAAGAAAAGGCATGAAAAACATACAAATTAATTTGACACCTAATAGGAACACAACCCAAACTCACCTGAATCTTATCTGCAAGTTCTAGAACTGTTAATCCTTTGCTTCCCTCCAGTGAAAGAACATGAAAAGCTGCAAATTTGACAGTACCAGGTGTCAAACGATGCCTCGATCTTCTAGGAAGTAACAGACCTTTCTCTCGCATCAATGCAAATGCATTCTCAGCTGCTGAACCATTGCGTAGAGTAGAAACAACATCTGTACAACCTTTACCCTGCAGATACAGATAAAATAAATAAACATACATGCACACGCGCGCGCGCGCACACACACTCTAAATAACTGTTATAGGAGAAAGAAGATGGTCATCATTATGCAGAAAGAGAGGACTGCAATAAAGTTACAACAACCTCATCATTATCACCAGTATAGGTCCACGTTGCATTTTGCTTCTTCAACTGAGGTCCAAAACCAGCAGAGATTGCTAATTGCCGGAAAATTTCAGGCCATGTCAGTGGATTCAAGTGATGCTGCCAATTCCGGATGTCAAAACCCCAGGAATATGCCTGGCAAACACCAAATGAAAAATGGTTTAGCAGCAATGAAAATAAGTAACATGAAAAACCTATAATACCACTTACCCCTTCAACAATCTGAAGGTGTCCACCTTCAGGGTTGGCAGCACAGTACTGATTCATTCCTAATCCAGTTGCTGGTGTTCTTGCAACATCTTCAATATCTTTTATTATTGATCTCAAAAGAGCAACATGAATCTCACCCAACAACCTTGAATCCTGATGTCAAATTTGTAAGAATATCACATATAGGAAGCTGAACAAAAAATGAAAATTAGAAAACAAGGCATTCCAATAGATACTCACATAGTCATGAAAAGCTTGGACAAACTCGTCAAGAGTAAAAGGCCATAGTCTGAGAATATCAGCAAAAGTAATCAAAAATCTCCACGCCTGATAAAGGATACCGTGTTATTAGTCCTTTTACCTTTAGAAATAAAAGTGGCTATATTTATAATTTTACCTTAAATCATTTAGGAAACAAACTCAAAGATATAAAGATCACTAGATGTGTAACTTATAGCAGAAGAAAAACCGGCAAGTATGTTATACCATGAGAAGATTCCCAACATTCTCCTCTGAATCAATCCATGGTTGAATGTCAAATGGTCTTTTCAATTGCACCGACTTGGGGGGGAACACGCTTAAAGAATCTAAAATGGAAATATTCGGGTTATTATCAGCTAAAAGGTGCCAAGGATCAAAATATACAGCGAAAGAACACAACCCATCAAGAAATGGAAAATCAAAGAATTATTTTTTTTTTAAAAAAGAAGAAAAAACAGTAAGAGAAACCTATCACAATCTTTCTGCAAATCCAAGTGATTGAAATATGATAAGTACACCTAGGGTGAGCAAAATCCGACTTGATTTGAAAAATCAATTAAATTTTCAAATTTCAATTGAAATGGTTCAAGTTGTTCGAGACAACTCAAATAAATAGTTAGAGTTAAAAAGTTTAGCTCGGATTTGAAACGTACAATCAAGTTATTCAAATTACTTGAGTAATTCAAGTAAATTAACTATAATTCTACCCTACCTCTTGTGCACAATTTTGATCGAGTCAACAATTGAAAGGTGGTCCGATCAAGCACATTTTTTCCAATTGCTAGAAGACTCGTAAATGTTCATTTTGAATGGTCAGATTAGTAATCTATCTCGTAAAGCTTTTTTTATCTATAGTCTAAATAGATGTTCTATATTTTTTGTGAAATTTCTGCAACTTTCTCAAGTCTCATGGTTTAAACCTTTTTATTAAAGGATTTTCCACTTAAAATTGTGTCTCTCCTGTTATTGATGATTTCTGATTCTTAAGTGGACTTCAATTGTGTAAAATTTTATAGGACTTCCTATATCATGTTAAATATAATTGAATATTTATTTTAACTCGAATGATTTGTTCAACTTGACTTGAATTTCATTTCGTTCGACTTGATTCAATAAAATTTCAATTCAAGTTCAGTTGACAAAATAAAACTCATCAACTCGACTAACTCGAAACTTTTTCACTTGATTTGACTCAACTCAATCAAATACTCAACCCTATGTACACCTAGCATCATATCCCTCCTAAATGTGAAATTATTCTAATTGTTCTTTACAGGGAACATAGAATTGCTCCAACCAACCACATTGCGACATTCATTATATTAGTGCCATCCAGTATTTTCATTCAATCGGTGCTGTTGAGGGCTAAAAAGAAAAAAAAAAAAAGAAAAAGCTTAATAAAATCTGACAACATATTAATTTCTATTGAGAAGTAACATCAGAATTTAAGGGATTTTTCTGCTATCCAAAAATGCTTACCAATCAAAGTACAAATACGCAAATGCAATTCAAGTGAGATTTACCATAGAATGGGCAAAAATAAATCTCACAACAAACTGAAAATATATTATTTTCAACTGTGGAGCAAGTAACATCAGAATTTAATGAGTTTTTATCTCTAATCCAAAAAGCTCACCAAGCAAAGTCAAATTAAATAAATACAAGAAAAATGCAATTCAAGACTTCAAGTGATATTTACCTCTAAATGATTCAAGATTTTGCAAGGTATCGTGATCAAGATGGATAATTGAGTGCATTCCCTTCCTAGCAGCAGCCAACTCCATGAGTTCTAATTGTTCATCTTCAAGAAGATCCATGGACTCTTTAGCAATTTTCCGTGCAGTTGCCTTTTCCCTAGCAACTCTACGTCTCTCCTCCTCTCTCTCTCTGCGAAGCTCCTCCTTTTGTCTTTTTTTCTCAGCCTATAAGGTAAACCCAAAAATAAAAGAAATGACTAGAAGGGAGAGAAAGAAAATATTCATCACTTATGATTTAGGTCAAGACATCATTTGCAAAATATTCTTACTCTTAAGTATTCTTTCTGCAAAAACTTTTGTCTTCTTTCCATTTCACGTTTCTGCTCTCGTTGTGTTCTCTCTTCTTCCCGCTGCTTCTCACGCATCAACCTCTCTTCTTCCTTCCTTCTTTCACGTTCATGCCTTTCCATTTCTTTCCTCATCCTCTCTTCACTCTGAGAAAAACAATTATATAATAAGAGTGACAAAGAATTCTGAGCAAAATTCATGGTCAGTAAAAAATTATAAATCAGAAAACCTTTCGCCTTTTATGCTCTAATTTCTCAAGCTCTTTACGAATCCTGTTCTCATGTGCCTCAACTTCCCTTGCAATTCTATTTTCATCACTCTACAAGGAAAAAACAATGATAAAAGAAACAGATGATATACAGAATTACAATCAAGGAGGAAAATAGATAATGTATATAACAGATTTTACCAAGCTAGACACCTTGCGTTTCCTATCGATCCGTGGTTCAGCATCATTATTCAAGGTTTGCTCAGCAGACAGCATATATGAATCTTCAGATCCCAACACTGGATTGCAAATAGTCGGAGCATTTCTCCCGTTCGTAAATGATTCCCTTTCTGCAAAAGAATCATCAGCCACATGAGATGATGAAGGAATTATTCCTTGCTGAGGTAACACAAGAGCTCGAGATCCTTGACCTTGAATGCCATGAATCCTGGACAATGGTTCCTCTCCATGCACAAATGATGTAGCTCTACCCCTTGAACCACTGACCGGGGATTCATGAAAATGAGACTGAATAACAAGTCCATATGCATCAGATCTAATACTTGAATGCTCTGGAAGAAACTGATACTCATGAAAAGCCCTTGCAGCAGCCTGAGATTATTAGTTTATACGATATCAATAAGTTAACCCATCTAAGTTGGTAAAATAACTTACAGAACAAGAACAAATAAGCATTTTACATATTAAACAAACATAACTTCAAGCTGAAAAAAATATCAAAGATAAAACAGCATATCAATCCAAACAACCTAGACCGCAAAAACAACAACAAAGAGCCAACACAAGAGAGAAGCTACATTATGGAACCGGTTAACCTGTCCAAAAGAAACATGGGTGATGAAGAGAAAACTAGCTTTCCGAAAACAAAAAGTTCCGCAATATATATTGGTGCCAAATTAGAATTTGAACCATTTGGAAAACGTATGGAAAATTCACCCTACCACGGACAAATCGACACAACTACATTACAGTATAAAGTATTCTACTTTCTACATATACTGGCAGTTAAAAGTAAATAGCGTTTGAGAAACCAACTTTGCTTGACCGGCCATCATGTCGCTCATATACTTTGCTCTCGTAAGGATGTCCAGTCCTATTATGTGGTTCAGGAATTGCTGTTTACAAAAGGGGGAAAAAACACAAATTAAACTAAAATTCATGCATTTCCACTTACAAAGCCTACTACATAAACTACACTGAACAAACTATCAAGAAATAACACACTGAGACTTGCAACATAAATGTAGTCAAAATTCAACAAAAATAAATATTATAGAGCTTAGGTATACCTCCGAAAGCATCGGGAGGCAATGGATCGAACTCAATGCCGAGCATAGGTCCATCATCTCGCAATGGCTCCCCCAACTGTGCCTCCACACAAGCAATTGCTCGGAGCTCCATTATTGACTGCTGTGACTCATAATACCTCCTAACTGTCGGCGCATCCTCCATCATTCCCCGAGAAGAGCTTCCCCCCAACTTCCTTGTGTCCATATACGGACTGGACCCCGAACCTGACCCCGATCCATAATCCGGACCTGGCACGGCCCGCAACTCATCGACCGGAGATTCCGGTGGTAAAGCAGCACCTTTTCGCTGTTTTTTCGTAGGATTATCCTTCTTTTCTTTCAATCTCCGGTGACAAAACCACATCTGTAACTGCCGATCCGATAATCCCAATTTCTCCGATAATTCCGCTCGCGTCGCTTCCGATGGATAAGTCTCCACTAACAAAAAGTAACACAAAACAAAAATCACCATAAATTTAAAAAAAAAAAGTTAAAATTTAAAAAGATAGAGAGATTGAACACAACATACGAGCATAAGCTTTCTCCAGAGCTTCGAGTTGAAACGGAGTCTTCATCTGTCGTTTAGGCTTAGCGTTACCTTCATTGGAACTACTGATGTTCTTATTCGGATTGCTGATCTGATTATTCTCACCTTCTGAACCAGCCTCCATTGAAGCAGATCCAAAAAAAATTTTCAAAGGAGCATAAAATTTTAGGGTTTCAACAAAATAAGCTTTTCTTTATCCCTTTTTTTTCTCTCCTTTATTCCTTTTCTCTCTCAAAAAAAACACACCACGAAATATAATAAAAAGTGAAATTATGAACAATACAATTACAACAACAGCAGTATTTCTCGAGGCCAATTACAATTTCAAATTCCATAATAAAATTTCCCTTTTTTTTCCTTTTTTCGGTACGAATAATTAATCTTTATTTTTCTTTTTCTTTTTGTTTCTTTATTGAATTTGATTTTTTTAGTGCCTCAAATGTCCAAACAATGTGTTAAAAGAGAACAAAATTATTTTATTTTATTTTACGATTTTGAAATAAAAAAGTATTTTTTTATTTTTTACTTTTTTAATGTTTAATGTATAATTTATGGTGTACTATATACATATCTAACATTGAATATATAAATAAATGAACTTCAACTTATTTTATTATGCTTTGAATAAACACAGTAACCAAACTAGTGCTGCTATCTTGAATGTGATTTAAAAGCACTCTGCAATAGGAACTATGGATCCAATCTGTTCTTCATTTGATGCTTAATCGTGGGTGTTCTTCAGATTCTTGTGTTTATGGGATTTTTTTCTGGGTTTTGGAGAGTTCGAAAGATTACTGATCGCACACGAGTAGTTCGAAGAAATGACAACGAGAGATTGCTCTTCTTCTGTTGTTTACAGATTCATCCCTTAATACAAATATAAATGAGGCTATGGGATTTGCTTGATGAGATTGTTCTTCTTCAGAAGCCATGGGATTGTTTCGGTTAAGGGGTTGTATCACTGATCGCACATGAATTGTTCGAAGAAACGACGATAAGAGATTGTTCTTCTTCTAATGTTTACATATTCATACTTTGATGCATGGCTTATGCCAGTCAAGAAAAAATGAAGCTATGGGATTGTTTGATGAGATGAAAAAAGCACTGGTGTTGAGCCAAATGATGGGCGTTCTTCAGAAGCCATGGAATTGCTTTGGTTGATGGGTTGTAGTACTGATCGCAGGGGCGAAACTAGGGGTGGCTATGGCCCTGGCCCTTAAAATGAATTTTTTTCTAATTAAGCCCATTAAAATTTTTAAATTTTTTAAATTTTTTAAAATTTTTAAAATTTTAAATTAGTAAATGTAAAATTACATTTTTAACCTCCTAAAAACATAAAAAAAAATTGATTTAATTCTTTAAAAATTATAAAGATATAAGCTATTAAAATAGTGAAATTGTATTTTTACTATTGTAAAAATTACAATTTAATTTCGATCTCCTAATAATATTTTCTGAGTTCGCCCCTAATTGATCGCACATGAGTGCAAGGACGAATCTAGGGGGGCTGGCAGAGGCCTCGATCCCCCTAAAATAGAAAATTTTTCATTTTAGTCTTTTAAAATTTTAAATTAGTAAAGGTAAAATTACACTTTGGCCCCCTAAAAATGATACAAAAATTTTATTTAATCCTTTAAAAATTACATTTTTACTATCATAAAAATTAGAAAGTTAATTTAGGCCCCTAAAAAAGTTTTCTGACTTCACCCCTACATGAGCGTTCGAAGAAATGACAATATGAGATGTACTTATTCTTCATGTATTCTTTAAATGTTCATCCTTTATACATTGATTTGTTCGTTATATCAGTAACGAAGCTATGGGATTACCTGATGAGATGAAAAAAGAAAAAGAAGTAAACTACACTAGTAGTCACTTAACTATTAGTTTATTTTCTTTTTTGACCACTCGACTATGAAAAGTTAGAAAATAGCACCCAACTATTGTAATTTTTTTGTCACCCAACTACGAAATTTACAAAATGAACATCCAACTATTCAATTTTATCTTTTTCTATCACCAGTTGGCCATCGATGGCAGCTTTTAAAATTAGCATAATAGCAATTTTAACCTTTATTGTTTATAAATTATGTCAATTCAGTCTTGATTCTAAAAAAATTAATCCTTAACATTTACATATTGTGTAATTTGGTCTCTTTTTTTTGCAATTTGTTTTTCTTTGTGACATTAAGGATTAATTTAAAAAGAAAAATGAAAATTATTATATAGTACTTTTTGGTGTTTTTTGTATATTTTCAATTAAATTTAATCAATAAATTTATTTTTTAACTTTTTAGGTGAAAGGGTCACAAAGAAAATCAAAGCTACAAAAAAACCAAAATATATCATGTGTAAAGGTTAGCTTTTTAGAATCAATACCAAATTGACACAATGTATAAATGTTGAGCATTAAAGTAGCAATTATGTCAATTTTAAAAGTTGCCACTATTAGCCAAATGGTGACCAAAAAAGACAAAATTGAATAGTTTGGTAACTATTTTGTAACTTTTCATAGTTGAATGACCAAAAAAGAAACATACTAATAGTTGAATGGTCATTTTGTAATTTTTCATTGTTGAAGGATCAAAAAATAAATTTATTAATAAATAAGGGACTACTAAAGTAGTTTACTCGATGAAAAAAGCGATGGTATTGAGCCAAAGGATGGGCTTTCTTCAGAAGCCATGGAGTTTGCTTTGGTTGATGGGTTGTATTAGTGATCGCACACGAGTTGTTCGATGAATTGCCAATAAGAAATTATTCTTTCTTGTAGTAAAAGAAAAGAAAAAAATGAAGTTTTAGTTTCACTATGAATTTTTAGAAGAAAATAATTAAGAAGCATTGATCCTACATTCATTTATTAATTTGATTCACAAATCAAAGTCATAAAGCCCCGACATCTTTCAAAATAGGCACCAATTCACCTGAAATATGAGTTGATATTACTTTCTCTAACCCCCAAATAATTTTCGTCCGACGAAAACAATCGACAACCAATCAATCCTTTCGTCCCTCGAATCCCAATTGATTCTCGACATTTCATTCATCACACCCAATTCCTTTTCTTCCTCGACCTCGCAAACTGCGAATTCACACCGGGCCCTAATAATAATCTATTCATAACATGGCACATACAACAACCATGTCTAGTGAAAACTAGCACCGAGTTCTCTATCGCTAATTTCTTTACGCTCTTTTTGGTATCACTAATCACGAGTATCCCATCACTGTTGCTACCATCAGAGAAGTTGCGAAACAACAATCGACTGTTGGCCGTGGTGGCCGTGTATGATTTATAAGAGATTACTTCTTGCATGGTATACAAGGGTTTTAAAAATAGAATATCGGTAATGACAATATATCGCAAAGAAGAGAAATAAAAATAAAGAACACACCGATTTTTACGTGAAAACCCTTTCGAGAAAAAACCATGGACAAAGGAGAATAAAATTCACTATGTCGAATTTGAATAATTACAAGAGGAGTAGATTATGTCTATTTATAGGTTTGTAAAACCATATTCTAATAGGAGTGTAGTAAGATTGAAACACCTCATTCTAATCAATATCAAATAGATGGAGTTTAATAAGGTTTAAAAAACCTTATTGTAAAATAAAATAAAAGAAGTGTAGTTCTATAGGGATTTTACTTTTATTTTATTTTACCATTGTATTTTATTTAAATAAGGATTTGGGTCACTTAATTCTAACAATCTCCACCTTGACACGAATTCTCAATGAATAAGTTATTCATCGCGAACTCTCAACAAACAAGTTCTCCTTGACACGAATTCTCAATGAATAAGTTATTCATCGCGAACTCTCAACAAACAAGTTCTCCTTGACACGAATTCTCAATGAATAAGTTTTTCATCGCGAACTCTCAACAAACAAGTTCTCCACCTCTTCTATAAAACCCCTTAAGGGTTTAACTTCAACAATGAACACTAATCAAGTCTAAGCAATGCTCAAACTTGGTTATAGGAAGTGACTTAGTCATCATATCTGTAGGATTTTCATAAATACTAATTTTACTTACAACAATATCACCACAAGCAATAATATCACGAACAAAATGACACCGAACATCAATATGTTTTGTTCTCTCATGAAACATTTGATCTTTTGTAAGGAAGACGGCACTCTGATTGTCACAAAATACTGTATTGATTTGAAGGTCTTCATTGAGTTCACTAAAGAGTCTCTTCAACCAAATAGCTTCTTTACAAGCCTCAGTAATCGCCATGTACACAGCTTCAGTGGTAGACAAAGCGACTATTGTTTGCAAAGTGGCTTTCCAAATGATTGCACAACCTTCGATTGTAAAGACATAACCTGTAAGAGATCTTCTTCTATCAAGGTCTCCAGCAAAATCAACATCAACATACCCAATGACTCAATCTCTAGTTCTTCCAAACTGTAAGCAAACATCAGTGGTACCTCATAAGTATCTTAAAATCCATTGAACTACTTTCCAATGTTCTTTACCGGGATTCACCATGTATCTGCTAACTGTATTGACTGCATATGATAAATCTAGACGTGAACAAACCATAGTATACATGAGATATCCCACTGCACTAAAGTATGGAACATGTGACATGTACTCAATCTCATCATTTGATTGTGGAGACAAAGCTGATGAAAGTTTGAAATGGGCTGCTAAATGAGTACTAATAGGCTTAGCACTCTGCATATTGAACCTGCAAAGAACTCTCTCAATGTACCCTTCTGACTTAGGTACAATTTTGTTTTTCTATCTCTAGGAATCTCCATACCAAGTATCTTCTTTATTGGTCTCAAATCTTTCATCTCAAATTCTTCACTTAGTTAGGCTTTAACTTTTCTTATCTTTCATTTATCTTTCGCTGCTATCAACATGTCATCAACATAAATGAGTAGATACACAAAAGAACCATCACTTTTCTTAAAGTAAACATAACTGTCAAAGCTATTTCTTTTGAAATCATCAGAAGTCATAAAGGAATCAAACCTCTTGCACTACTATCTTGGTAACTGTTTCAAACCGTAAATTGACTTTTCAGCAAGCAAACATAGTCCTATTTTTCAAAAACTGTAAAACCCTCAGGTTGTTACATGTAAATATCCTCCTCAAGTTCTCTATGCAAAAATACAGTTTTTACATCTAATTGCTCAAGCTCCAAATCATGCATGGCCACAATACCAAGCAAAGTTTGAATCAAACTATGCTTCACAATTGGGGAGAACACATCTGTAAAGTCCACTATTGGAATTTGACTGTAACCCTTTGCAACAAGCCTTGCTTTATATCTGAGTTCTTCAACTCCTAGAGTCCCCTCTTTCTTTTTAAACACCCATTTACAACAAACAACCTTTTTACCTTTAGAAAGTTTCATAAGATCCCATGTTTTGTTTTTGTGGAGTGATTTCATCTTCTTTTGCATAGCAAACATCGACTTTTCTGAGTCTTCACAGTTAACCGCCTCAGAATAATTAAATGGCTCTTGGTTTACATCTATATCTTCAGCCACATTTAAAGCATAAGCAACTAGATCAGCTTCAGCATACTTCTTTGAAGGTTTAATTTCTCTTATAATTCTATTTTTGGCGATAGAGTATTGTGGTGAAGAAGCAACTCTATTCTAAATTTTGGTATTGGCTTGAAGAGTCGACTCTGTTGTAGATTCTGGATTAATCTGATGTTCCACCTGCTTTTTATTTTCTTTATTGGAAGAACCTTTAAGAGACAAGTTAGGTAGCATAGCAGTTTCATCAAAAATAACATATCTGCTAATCACAACTTTTCTATTTTCAGGACACCATAACTTATACCCTTTTACACCAGCTTTATAACCAAGAAAAACACATTTAATGGATCTCGATTCCAATTTTCCATTATCAACATGAGCATACGCAGGACACCCAAAGATCTTTAAATCAGAATAGTCAGCAGGATTACCAGACTATACCTCTTGTAGAGTATTTTTCTCAATGGCAACAGATGGAGATCGGTTGATAAAAAACATGCAGTAGAGGCTGCTTCAGCCCGAAATAACTTTGGTAAGTTGACATTTGACAACATACATCGAACATTCTCTATGATCGTTCTGTTTATTCATTCTACACCACCGATTTGCTGTGGAGTATGACGAACTGTCAAGTGTCTCACGATTCCTTCTGACTTACACAGTTTATTAAACTCATTAGAACAGAACTCTAAGCCATTGTCTATGCAGAGGTACTTTATTTATTTTCTCGTCTATTTTTTAATCATATTTTTTCAAGACTTAAATGCGGAAAACACATCACTTTTCTGCTTCAGGAAGAACGCCCAAACTTTTCTAGAAAAATCATCAATAAAAGTTAGCATGTAGTTATCCACCTCTCGAAGGCACTTTGGATTGCCCTCACAGATCAGAATGAAAATACTCTAACGTTTTCTTCGTGTTATGGATTCTTCTGGTGAATCAAACTCTCTTTTATTTCCCAAAAGTGCAGTGCTCACAGAACTTGAGTTTGCAAATTCCTTACCCATCAAGAAGTCATTTTTTGCTTAATCCTATCATGCCATTCTCACTCATATGCCCTAGGCGCATATGCCAAAGTTTAGTAATATCATCATCTGACAAAAAAAAGAAAGTGACAACTGCATCACCAGTAACAGTAAAACTCTGCAGAACATATAACTTGGTAGTCTTTCTCTGCCCTTTCATCACAACGAAGGAACTTTTGAAAATCTTCAAAACTCCGCTTTCAACTGTGTATTTGTACCATTTTGAATCAAAAGTACTCAATTAAATTAAATTTTTCTTCAATTATTCTGACAACTCTACCAAACATCTTAACTTTAATTGTTCCAACACTTGCGATTTTACACGAAGTATTATTTTCCATCAAAACAACACCTTCATACATTGTTTCGTAAGTTGTAAACCAATCCTGATTAGGACTCATGTGGAAGGTGCAACCCGAATCAATGATCCACTCCTTGCTCACTTTAGAATTGTTGATAGAAGCGACTAGAAGTCCACCATCGCTGTAGTCTTTTACAACATCAGCTTCACAAGAATTTTCTAGTTATTTTCCTTTTTGATTCGCAGCCTCCCTTTTGATCTTATTCCGTAGCTTATAGCACTCAGATTTAATATGCATTTCTTATTGTAAAAGTTACAAGTTTTACCTCTATTTGAAGATTTCGATCTACCATTAGATTTACCGCAAGGATTCCGTTCCTGTGTCCTTCCACGATCATCATCAGCATTTCGATCTTGTCTCTCACAAATAATGAAACCCTCTCCTTGAGAGTCGGTTTTAACCACAAGATGCTTCATCTTATCATATGAGGTCAAAGAATCATAAACCTCATCAACTATGAGAGACTCGCGGCTATATAAAATCGTGTCTCTAAAGGTTGAATAAGACGGGGGCAACGAACAAAGTAAAATCAACCCTATATCTTCCTTATCATACCCAACCTCCATGGCCTCCAAGTTTGAGAGAATTTCTTTAAACATTGTTAAGTGTTCATGCACAGACGCACTTTTTTTCCAAACGATGAGCATAAATACGTTGCTTCATATGCAACTTGCTGGTTAGAGTTTTCGACATACATATTTGTTCCAGCTTCTTCCATAATCCAGCGGCGGTCTTCTTCTTCATCACATCCTGTAATATTTTGTTAGACAAATGCAGATGTAACTATGTTAACGTCTTTCGATCGTTGCACTTCTTCTCTTCCTCCGTTAATGTCGAAAGCATCTTATCTACCCCTAGCAGAGCTTCCTCTAAGTCTATCTATGCAAGAACTGTCTACATCTTTATATGCCACAACGCAAATCTGGTGTTACAGTCCAACAGCGGAATTTTATACTTCAAATATGCCATTACTGTGATTAAGGTGAACAACCTAGAAGATCTAATACTAATTTTTTTAAAACGTCGGTAATGACAATATATCACAAAGAAAAGAGAAATAAAAATAAAAAGCACACAGATTTTTACGTGGAAACCCTTTCGGGAAAAAATCACGGGCAAAGGAGAAGAAAATTCACTATGTCGAATTCGAATAATTACAAGATGAATATATTATGTCTATTTATAGACTTGTAAAACCATATTCCAATAGGAGTGTAGTAAGATTGAAACACCTTATTCTAATCAATATCAAATAGATGGAGTTTAATAATGTTTAAAAAACCTTATTCTAAAATAAAATAAAAGAAATATAGTTCTATAGGGATTTTACTTTTATTTTATTTTACCACTGTATTTTATTTAAATAAGGATTCAGGTCACTTAATTCTAACAGAGGGTCCTAGTAAAAATGAATGAGAAATGTTAATATTTGTACTAGACAATTTGGGTTTAAGCAAAAACCAAATGGAAGGCTTCTTCTAGTGGCTTGAGAATTTCTTAAATTGCCTTAAGTTTCATGTGGAAAAACTGGTAGACCTAATCTTTTATTATGAAAATGATAAATTGTGTCATATAAATTTTGATATTTTATTAATTATGTCATAAATTTTATTATATTTTATTGTTTATAAGTGCTCATGAGCTGGGTGGAGTCAAACAAAGTTGTTAAAACCAAATTAGATTAGTTGCTCAGAACTGGTGGATAGAATTGGCCGATACACCAATCAGGAGCAAAACAAAGAACCAGTTTTACACTTTTTTATTTTTTATGAATTTTTTGATAATTCATTTAATTGAAACCGATTGGACCAAGAATCGGTAGTCTAACTAATTCGACCACTGATCTAATTCCAAAAACGTCGGAGTCAAGTACAAGCCAAACTTGTAATATACTAGCAACACTATACATAATTGCTCGAGCTTTGATCCCTTAGAGTTTTGTCAAATTTTGTTTGTATTTATTAATGGTTAACCTAAATCTGTTAAAGTCCGCACATAATATTTATTTTAAAAAATATTTTTTTATTTAATGTTTACTACCTTTATATACTTTTTATTAAATTTTTAACATAAATCACTTATATATATATTTAAAATATCTACATAGTATTATATATTTAATTTTCATTAATATAAATTATATAATATACATCATATTATAAAATTGGAAAAACCTAAGATAATAACATATTTTTTTAATGAAAAACCTACCACTAGATATATTATTTTGTAAGATAAAATCTTTCTGATGTGGACATTTATTATGTCGAAACCGTTTTTTGAAAAACAAAAAATTTAGTTGTCAACTTTAAAAAACAAAACTGGAGTCGCCACCGATCCTTTATTAAGGTGTGATTGGGTGACCTTAAAAATTATTTTGGTCTACGAATTTTGAGAAAACAAGTTTGGGAGTCGGTTACGCACGAGGAAGGGTTAGCACCCTCGTGACGCCCAAAATCGCTACCAAATTGATCATTTAATGTCTTAGTGTCGAAGGTTAAAAAGATTTTAAAATCAACTCAAATGATGAAATTTGAAAAAGGATAATCAATTGCTCAAGTCATGTAAAGAAATCGAGTCTCAATACGTTAGGGTACAATTCTTTATAATCCCCGAACTTTGAATATCACTTTATTTTATGTGAAAATCTTCATTTTGAGAAGGTAACATGCCACACCCAATACGTTAGGACACAACAAGTTAAGTCCCCAAAAATGATTTTTATACTCATGCATTTTGAATAAAGAATATCCTCGGCTATTTAAGATCATCAAAGAAAATCAGAACCCAATACGTTAGGGCTCAATTTTCCTTGAAAATCCCGAACTTTGAATATTGCTTTTATTCAAAAAAAAATTAGATTAAGAGAAAATGACTTTGATGTATTGTCAAAACCAAATATTTGTTTAAAGAAATGACAAGACGTTAATATACACGATAAAACAAACACTTTAATACTGAATTATATACATATTTACAAAGTATATATACGTATACAAATACAACATATAAGCAAATTCAGAGATAAGTGTATGCATATGCTAAAACACATATATATAAGGGTACATATAAAAAGACGAAATTTAGTAATCTCTAAAAACATGTATATGAGCAAGAATAAGAAAAATGCCTATGTATTATAAAATATGAGAATGGTGAAAATAAAATAATAATAAGTAAAATATAAATAAAATATGTACATGTGAAAATCAATAAAATAAAAATATAAAATTATGTATATATGTTTAAAAAATAAAAATGTGTAAGTATGTAAAAAATATAAAGCATGAGAAAATAAGAAATTAAAAAACTATATAAAAAGAAATTAAAAAACGAATGAAATATATGAATGCATGTATGAAAGCTTAATATATATATATTAAATATGCGAATGTATATGTGTAGTAATAATAGTAATAAAAAAAATATATAACATGATTAATAAAAAAACTAAAACAACAAATTAAGGATTAAATTGAAAATAAACGAATTTTTGAAGCCAAATTTAAAGATGGAAATTAAAAAAACCAAATTAAGATGCGCGCAACAGTAGGAGGATCGAAAGGGTAATTTACCCAAACTTCCCAAACGTTGCGTAGCAACATGAACTAAATTGAAACAGTACTAAAACATACGGCCAAATTTTAAAGAAATAAAAGACTGATTTAAACACCCCTCATAAAACAGAGGACCAAATGGGAAATTGGCCTTTTAAAGAAATAAGCGGATCCTGGGACTGGGTCGGGTCATCGCGCGGGTCATGGCCTCCATACTGCGTCGTTTTGCAGAAGTTATAAAATCTAAAATTTCCCTTAAAAATTCATTTTAACTCTTTCCACTCTAAATAGCAGAGGAACCCTCTGCTAGGGCTTCAAGATCACGCCATGCCTTGCCAACAAGGGCATCCCACTACCAACGCCGCCCCAAATTCCGTCACAAGGAGGAACTGATTCGACGGTTTCGGCTAAAAGGTAAGTCCTTTTCTCCTTTCCTTTTATTTTAGATGAAAAATAAATAAAAAACAGAAAAAAATACAAAACGAAACTAAGAATAATGAAAAATGGAAGAACACCTTTTTTATTCGAAAAATTTCTGTATCTATTTTCTTTTTCTCTCTTTCGTATCCTTTTTCCTTGAAAATCCCTCCCCTTGTGAACAGATTTGATTGGCTTTTTATAGTCGAAAAATCAAAATCTAAAAAAAAAAAATCAAAAATCCCACTTGTTTTTCGTTATTTGCTGCGCTTGTGTGTTTCTGTTTTTGCAGGTTCGGTGGCGCATGTACGTGGAGGCGTGATTCTCGCGGAGGTGACTCTGGGGTTGGCCCCGAGACGTGCGGCGCTTGGGACTGCTGGGGCGGGACTTGTCACAGGAGAGCGGCCATGCCCAAGCTTGTCTGACTAGGGTTTTTTCACTTAGGGTTTTTTTTTGTTGTATTGGGTTTAGAGGTGTTGGGCCATTGTCTGTTGGGCTTGTTTATTGGTTTGGGCCCGGGCATATTTGGGCTTGTACATATTAATTTCTGAGTTTTTTAAAGTAAAAAATAAAATAAAATTTTAAGTAGAGAAATAAAAATGAATTTTCCATTTTGGCATGGTAAAGTACAATAAATTTAATTAGAAAATACGAATTTTTAAAGAAAATTATTTTAGTGTTTATAATGTTAATCACGTGCCTAGACACATGATTCATTACTTGCATCATTGATAATTCTTTATAACTTTTTTTTAATACCAATTTGTGGATTGAGTCTTAACTCAATTGGTATCGCTATTGTTGCCGGATAGGAGGACGTGGGCTCGAGTGTGCTGAAGCGTATTGTCCTCCTATTTAAGGGTTGGGGAGAAGCTACGCCTAGTTTTAGGCATTGTATAAAAAAATGCAAATATGGTAAGAACTTATAATGAGATTAATGTTAAAAAAAACTTTTTTAAGACGAAATTTTTAAAAGGTTTGATACTTTAATTCGTTAAATTTTGATCCTCCTAATTTATGAAAATTGAGAAATTAGCTCAATTGTTGGTCAACACATGAATTAGAATCGTTTTTTTTTTTGTAAAAACACTTCATTGGTCCCTCCCAATTTCAATATTAAGCAAATTGGTTCATCTGAAAAAAAAATGGAGCAATTAATCACTGCTAGTTTTAAAAGTAAACAACTAATGACAATTAATCACTATGTTGATATTTTCCGTTAGATCTACATAATTTTGACTGATATAATAACAAATTTAGCTCTTGATGTTTATATATTCTATGTAAATGTTGATAAAATATATAAATGTTGTTTGGTGAATTTCTCAAATCAAGATCAATTTGACAAATTGTGTAAAATTTGAGAGCTAAATTTGTTATTATACTAATAAAAATATGTACAATTGACAAAAATATTAACATTGTGATTAATTGTCTTCGTTATTCACTTTCGAAATTGATATCAACTTCTCGAATTTAGTAAAATAGATTAATGAAATTCCTAGTTAAATTTTTTAAATAATTCATATAGTAAAAGTACCATGGAGACCTCTATACTAAGAGTCTGATTGCATTTTGCCTCTTTTATTGAAAAACATGTAAATTAGTCCCTGTACATTACATCAAAGAGCAAATTGGTCATTTCTGTTAAAAATTTCATCCATTTTTACTGTTACAAACTAAAATGGCTAACAGAATAACCAAACAGTTACACTAATAAAAATATGTACAATTGACAAAAAATATTAACATTGTGATTAATTGTCTTCAGTTATTCACTTTCGAAATTGATATGAATTATCAACTTCTCGAATTTAGTAAAATAGATTAATGAAATTCCTAGTTAAATTTTTTAAATAATTCATATAGTAAAAGTACCATGGAGACCTCTATACTAAGAGTCTGATTGCATTTTGCCTCTTTTATTGAAAAACAAGTAAATTAGTCCCTGTACATTACATCAAAGAGCAAATTGGTCATTTCTGTTAAAAATTTCATCCATTTTTACTGTTACAAACTAAAATGGCTAACAGAATAACCAAACAGTTACACAATACATGCCACATGTACCTCATGCTGACATTCACAGACCAATTTTTAACAGTAAAAATAGATTAAATTTGTAACTAAAGGACCATTTTGCTCTTTGATCTAATGTGTAGGGACTAATTTGCTCACTTTTTAGTAGAGAGGACAAAATGTAATCTGATTCCTAGTACAAAAACCCCTATAGTACTTTTACCTAATTCATACACTTTGATAATATTTCTTTTGGTTGGCAATTTGGAAAGATTTTATTTCCCTTGTAACTTTAATTGAGCATAAACAATAATAAATAATAAGTCTGATTTATTGGTTTTCATAAATTAAAAAAATTAAGTATTAAAAATTAAGAACTGAATTTAAATTATAAAATTTATTTGGTATATTACTTTTTTGTCTATTTATTATTTTCTGTACTTTTTGTAGGAAATTTTTATCTAATAATTTTTATTCTGCATTATCAAACAAGTTTAAAAAATTAAGTTAGTTATGATATTAATTTTTAATTGATTTATTTTTCCACCACTTTATCTAGTGGAAACACAGCCTTAATAAAAAGGTTTTGGGAACTTTGAAAATATAGGTTGGAGTCTCACTCTATGTAAATCATATGCTGGTAAAAGTACCATGGAAGCCCCTATATTAGGAGTTTTATTGCATTTTGCTCTCTCAACTTAAAAAAAACAAGCTAATTACTCATTGTACATTAGATCAAAAAACAAATTGGTCCTTTCCTTTAAACATTTCATCACTTTGTAATGTTAAAAACTAGTGTGACTAACAAAATAACCAAACAGTGATGTGTACCACATGCTGGTGTTCAAGGACCCATTGTTAACAATAAAAATGGATGAAATTTTTAATAGAAGAACCAATTTATTATTTGATCTAACGTATAAGGACTAATTTGACCATTTTTTCTAGTTTAGGGGCCAAAATGTAATACGACTTTTAGTACATGAGCCTACATGATACCTTTACATCATGTGTGAATTCTCTCTTAATTCTTTTTATAATTTAAGACCCACCATGTGTGTGGCTTCTGTCCATATTTATTTTGATTTAGGTCAAGTCTAAATATATGGACCAAAAAGCAATTTGACTATTTTTTGAAAGGTTATGGGTTAAATTTTGCTAAAAAAAAGAATAAGAAGAAAGGTCAAACTAACATAGTGTAAATATAGAGTATTAAATATATCATTATGCCAAAAACAATAATATATCATATAAATAAGTGAATATCTCAATGTCTATCATTAAAATGAATCATTGACAAACATGATATAAAATTGGAGAAAATATTTGGTACATTGTGAGTAGAGTTTTAAACACTATAACCAAGTGTCAAGGGGTTGACAAGTATCTTACTGGGTATAATATAATATTAAAAAAAGACATGACAAATTTTAGGACTCCTTGTAGAATAAAAATTACACACCGCCAATATACTAAATACTCACCTATAAAATTATTTTAAATCTAATTATAACACAATACCTTATATCGCTGAATCTAAATTCAACATTCTTCAAATAGCTAGACTTACGAGTAAAACTCAAATTTAACTTGAATGTCGAAGTTCAAGTTTCATGGTGTGTAAATGTTATACGTGGGTTCTATTTAAAATTATTCTAGATTTAAGTCCCATAATGTGTGGGCCTTATCTATTTTTATTCTAATATAAGTATGTCATATTTTGATTTTCAATCTATTGAGCTTCATATTAAATTGATTCTAATTCTAGTTGATCAAATATGTACTGTTGTTCTTTATATTGTGCCTATAATTGTATATGAAATTTCTTAAAAAACATATATTAACAAAAAATCAATTAAAATTTCACATCGTTTGCTTTCAAAGTTTTTTTCCTTGTTGTACTTGGGACATGCTCTTCCAATACGTTCAACTCTCATCGTAACACCCCTAACCCGTATCCATCGTCAAAATAGGGTTACGAAGCATTACAGGGGTTTACATTTTAGAACTAACAAAAATTTTAGTACATTTAATTCATGTCTTAGGCCATGTAGGCATTCAAAATAGGGACACACGACCGTGTCCTAGCCTGTGTCCATGCCCGTGTAACTCACTGACTTGGGTCACACGGCCAAACCACATGCCTGTGTACCAAGCCGTGCACCCTTCGAAATAATCTCACATGCCCGTGTGTCAGGACGCGTGAAAACTGGAGGGCATACTGACTTGTGTCACACGGCCAATTCACACGCCTGTGTGCTAGGCCGTGTGAGGCTACTGACCTGTTTTCTTTAGAAGTTACAGGGGACACACGACCGTGTTACTTGACCTTGTGGACAAAAATAGGTCATTTTCCAAGCCATATTTCTCACCTAAATTGGTACCAACCTACACACAACAATTTGCATATCCATGACATAAATAGGCATTCAAAACCAACCAACATAAAGCTTATAACATGTTATAACATCACATACAACCATGATACTCATAATCACCTCAATTTGCCATTTGTAACATGCCAATTATGTCTCCAAAATTAGGGGTGAGCAAAACTCGATTCGACTCGAAAAAATCGAAAAAAAATTCGAATTTCGAGTTAAATGAATCGAGTTATTCGAGTTAATCGAGTTATTCAAATCAACTCGAATTTTTTTTCGAATTTCGAGTTCGAATCGAGTTGAGTTTTCGAATTCGAATAACTCGAATAACTCGAATAATTCGAATAATTCGAATATCAAACTATAATATTTTACATTTTTACCCCAAACTCCCAAACCTTTTTACTTTTCCCTCAAAACTTTTACTCCTTCCCACTTTCCCCCCAAAACTTTTACTCCCCTCCCCTCCCAACCCTCCAATCTACCCAAAATCCATTTCCCACCAAAATTTTACTCTCCCATTTATTTTTTCTCAAAATTTTACTCCCCAAAACCCTCAAAACCTTTTATTTTCCCCCAAAATTTTTACTCCCTCTCACTTTTCCCCTAAAACTTTTATTCCCTTCCCATCTCACCTCTCATCTATCCCAAACCCTCCCTCCTCCAATTTTTTTTAATATATTCCCTCCAAATTTTACTCCCCCTATTTACTTTCCCTCAAACTTTTATTCCCAAAACTTTTTATTTTTCCCTAAACTTTTACTTCTCACCCTTTACTCTCAAATAAAAATCAAAATTATCCAAAAATCACTAAACATAAATAGTAATAATTTTATTTATATCTACTATTTATATTATTAAATTAAATTTCACATTTTATATTATTTATATTATTGAATTGTTTAGTCATATTGAATATTTATATTAAAATTGAATTACTAATTATGCCATAAAATATTCGTGTTAAAATTTTATATTGGTATCAATTTCACATTTTATTTTTAAAATAACTTTTATTAAAAATCATATTTTACATTTAATATATTTTTAATTCTAAAATACATAGTGACAAGAATCAAGATAATTGAAACAACTAAGCAAGCAAAGAAGCTAACCAATATATAAAAAATTAATAAATAAATTATGAAGTGATGAAAGTTAATAAAAAATTTGATTAAGGTTAACAAATTTTATTACGATGGGTGACAATGGTTACAAGGACCCAAAATTATTTTTTAAAATTTAACTCGAACAAATATATTCGATTCGATTCGATTCGAATTCCATCTCACTTGACTCGATTCGAGAGAACTTCAAATAAAGTTAAGATGATAAAATGAGATTCGAAAACTCGATTAACTCGAAAATTTTCGATTCGATTCGATTCGATTCGATCGAATGCTCACCCCTATCCAAAATCTACCTAAATGGTTAAACACACATATGCATCATTGTGCCTAAAACTTAACATGTATGACACTTATCAAACTCAACTATTTGGTACCTAAAACACCAATTCACAAACAAGACATTTGCATGGCAACCATACACTGCATATAATAAATCCATTTACATATTTACATAACAAAATATGTATCCACAATACAAGCCAATTCAAATGGCTAAAACACAACAAAACATATAGGCTACCATTAGCCAAAATAACCTATACATGCCATTAAACCCAAATATTTAACCAAAAGTACCAAAATAGCCGATAGATAGTGTGATGAGATCTCCGACAACTTCCAATCCGAACGAGCTTCCGAAACACTATAAAACACAGAAAATAACACAAAGTAAGCAATTAAACTTAATAAGTTTGTATAACTAAAAACATAACTTACTATTCAACCGCAATTTAGACAAGTAAATTAAGGCATAACACAATTCAATTTGGCCCCAAAAGCCTAACACATATCCACCAACCAAGTTAGCCATGAATGCATTTGTCATATAACTACCAAGTATTTCACATCAATACCTGTACAAGCTCATATCGAACTCATATAACCTCGTAACAACACTGTACCCGTTGAACCACTTAGAATAATATCGGATATGCGGGAATCTCGCACACTATGTGCCAATACGTGGTCAAAACCACTACAATCTCATATTAATGCTCTCTCTTGAGCCATAACTGGGTTTGCTCACACAAGCTGTCAGTCAAGACGTAGCTACATGGTGCTGCTCACACAAGCTGTAAAGTATTCGCAGCACATGCCAGAAACTCAGCCACTGGTAGGACGTACAAGACCAGCACCCAAAACACGGTAACCCCTAATGACATGTTATTTGTATCCTATTTATTCCTAAGCTTAAACTGGGATCCGTAAGTCACCGAAACTTCGTCAGAGATTTTCGTAGAGCCATAATACAAATATTATAACACACAAGCATTTAAATCACATATAATTTAATGCTAGTTAAATA
Source organism: Gossypium raimondii (assembly GCF_025698545.1). Classification (NCBI taxonomy): domain Eukaryota; kingdom Viridiplantae; phylum Streptophyta; class Magnoliopsida; order Malvales; family Malvaceae; genus Gossypium; species Gossypium raimondii. Next base: position 59,671,237 of record NC_068570.1, on the reverse strand, counting down.
AACGAACTTACCTCAAACTCGTAAGGGGAAAAATGATCGTTTATTCCAATACTTTGTCCTTTCCCTGATCTAAATCTGTACGTTGCTTTTCTTGATCTATATAATCAAATTTAACTAATTCAAACTCCATCCTAATCAATTTAGTCCAAAAATCATGTTTCGGCAAAATTACCATTTTGCCCCATATATTTTTGACTTCTTTACAATTTAGTCCCTAGGCTCGTAAAATGAAATTCATTCAATTTTATCCCTACCCAAGCCTATCCGAAAATTAAACATCCTTATAGCAGCCCATATATTTCACATATTTACACTTTTACCACACAATTTATCACATTTCTCATTTTAATTCCTATTTGACAAATTTATCAAAAATTCATTTACAATAGTTGTTTATCTAACAACAACCATTATTTTTCTACCATTAAACTTCAAAACCATAACATGCACATCATTGGAAAATCTCAAACACTTTAATAGTTTCACAAATTAGTCCCTGGGCTAGCTAGATTAAGCTACAACGATCCCAGAAACATATAAATTATCAAAAACGGGACAAAAATCATACCTAATTGAAGGCTTAAAGATGGTCGAATAACCTAGCTTCTATGGCTTTCTCTTCTTCCATTTTCGGTTGAAGAACATAAGAAATATCAAAGCCTTTTTAATTGTTTTTTAACTTATTATATCATTACTAACTAAATTACAAAACTAACATTTATAAACATTATTTATTACACAAAATGCCAAGCCATCACAATCCACTATCTCTTAAACGGGCTATTTACCAAATAAGGACTTTCAGATTAAAATTCTATAGCTATTTAATACCTTTAGCTATTAGAACTCAACTTTTGCATTTTATGTGATTTAGTCCTTTTCATCAAATTGAACATGTAAACGTTAAAATTTCTTAATGAAATTTTTATACGGTAACACTATCATGTTGTAGATGATGAAATAATATTAAAATAATTTTTTTGACCTCAGATTTGTGGTCTTAAAACTACTGTTCTAATTTTACTGAAAACGGGTTATTACATATCCTAATCATCATACCATTTTTCCATTGCATTCTATTTTGTGACCATGCTTTATAATAGGACATGGTGAATTGATATTGTACTCATATATCATTGATCATTGTGATGGATATCTTCATATTTGCTTTCACCAAAGCCATTTTAATGTCACAAATGATGTTGAATTCAATTTTCGATGATCTTGCAACACCTTCAACAATACAAGTACGTGGATCATTATATTTCTTTATCTCACATACCTGCTTCTTTTCCTAAATGATGTCATAATACGTGCAACATATTTGGTCATAATAGATCTTCCAATTTTGTAATCTGTTGAATGCTTGATATTGTAGTGTTTTTTTTGTTGAGAGAACAACCTATTTCAAAAAGAACTTTATACTAAAACACAATTTGTTAGAATTTGAAGAATAATTCACATGCTTTGATCTTAGATAAGGAAATTTAGGAAATCCTAACACATGCATTGTGCCAATGTCATTGTTGTGCATGTGGGATGGAGGTTTATACGATGATAGATTTTCGATTATTCCTTTAGAATTATTGGGTACTTCGTCATCAGAATCAATAATATTCGTGACATTTGGAACATCCTCAAGCTCAATAAATAATCTTGTTTCAACATTTTCAACGTTGATATATTTGGTTGGTTCTTCATTGGTTTCATTGTATTCTACTTTATTCTCAAGTGGATGTCCCTTGGTGATGTACCAGCTTGGGTCAACATCATTCAACATCAACAATGTTATGTTAAAATCTGATGTTCTTACAAAATATCTCTCTATAGAACTTTATGGGATTTCGCATAAGGATTTGAAGCACATGAATTTGGCTTACCAAAGTTGAAATCGACTATGCTCATGAAATGTTTCCTCATATAACTTGATGGGATCTCCATGTATGAGTTACTATCAATCCCAGCTATTAAGTTGAAGTTGCAATCTAGGGCACTTATAGAAAAATTCTTCCTCGTTAATGATTGCGATATCTCTGAATACGACCTTTCCAACAACGATGTGGAACTATTACCAATGTTGTTGAAACTGAATTGGCCTGCCAGATTGGTTGGATCGAGAATTTACTAGTATATCAATTTGAAGTAGTGAGAAATGGTTGAGTTGCAAATCACAAACTATGAACCAATTTTTCTATTTTGGGCATAAATTTATTGGGCTAAACAATCCCAAACACTTAAAAAGTTAATAAACCAAATCCAAGCACCCAACTCCAAGAAATTAAATAAATAATAAAGTTAAAAGAAAAACAACCTAAATTCCCTAATTTGTTGATATGTTGTAATTGGATATGTCAAATTAAGCTCTCTAGAACACTTGAAGAGTTTGTTCACAAACAATTTATGAGTCTTTTCTATGTTTTTCATTAATTTTTAGTCTTTAGTACTAATGATCGTTTTTATTTGATTTTTATCCTTTTTGAGACCCAATTTGGCAAAATGGTGCCATCAAGAGCCTAATGGTGTACTTGATTTGTATAGGGGGATAACGACAACCAAACCTTAAGGAAAAATGCACCTGACGTGGGTGACGCAACACTAATGCCAGGGTGCCGCAACACCGAGCCTTCATCACCTCAAGGGAGTAAGACTTTAATGGGAAACCAACCCAAAACAATTTGTCGAGGATGTTGCGACATTGAAAGTGTTGTGTCGTTATACCAAGCCCGAAGTCGTGACTCCCTGTAACACCCCTAACCCGTATCCATCTCCAAAATAGGGTTATAGAGTATTACCTGAGTTTATAAATTAATTTACAGACATTTCATTTCATCAAGCATTCATATTTATAATCAATCAAAATCAAAACATTAATGAGCTAACGTTGGCCAATTTAACTTATACATGCCATTATAACCAAAATCAAATCATCTAAAATCATCGATAGAACCAATGGATAGTGTGATATATCTCCGACAAGCTTCCAACCCAATCGAGCTTCCGATAATCATTTCAATGCATCTAATAATTATACACATTACCAATAATAATTCAATTCCAATAATAAAACACATATTTATATAATATTCATCACCAAATAACATTCACTTTGATTAAAATTATACAGAATATAGTTCATACGAGCTTACCAGGCTAAATTGCAGAAATACCAAAATTTAGGGACATTTTTGGTAATTTTCTATTTTCCTTGAATTTCCACCCAATCTTGATCTAAATTAATATTTCAATCAATTTATTAATTTAAATAATAAAACAATTCAATTCATGCAATTTGGTCACTTTTTGACATTTTACAAATTTACCCTTAAAATTTTACTTTTATTCAATTTAGTCCCTGAACCTCAAACATGCAAATTAGCCATTTTAATGAAAACTCATGTTAGTTGAATAATCATATATTTTCCTCCTCCTCCTCTCCATTCCACATCCTTAATGTATATAACATGCTTATATGTAACATTATCTATAATTTCACTATTTATTTATATGTTCATTCAAAGCTGTCCACTTGAGTCATAGTCATTGAATTTATGATATCTAGAGCTATGGAACTCCAAATTTAGATCCGATAATTTTTCCTGAAACTAGACTCACATATATTTTTACTATAAAATTTTTAGAATTTTTGGTTTAGCCAATTAGTACAGTTTATTCTTTAAACTCTCCCCTATTTCACTGTTCGACAGTTCCGACCCATCTTTACTAAAAATTAATTTTCTTATTGTACAGAAGTCAAATGATGTTCCCATTTGTTTCTCTTGAAAATATACTAATTAATAAATCTAAGCATATAAATTATATCCCATGATTATTTTTGTACAATTTTTAATGATTTTCCCAAGTCAGAGCAGGGGATTCTGAAATCATTCTGACCTTGTCTCACAAACTTTATTATATCTCATGATTTATAATTCCATTGCTTACACTGTTTCTTCTATGAGAAACTAGACTCGTTAATATTTAATTTCATATTTTATTTATCTTCTAATTTGATTCTCACGATTTTTGGTGATTTTTTAAAGTTAGACTACTGCTGCTGTCCAAAACTGTTTTAATGCAAGATGTTGATTACTAAGTTTATAACTCCCTTATTAATCCTTTTCTCTATAATATTTCCCATCACTTTCTCTTATTTCCTTCACTAATATATCAAGAACATAAGATCTTATTTAAGAGAACTCTACTATAACATCATTTCCATGCTTTTTCAATAATATCAAACTTAAAAATATATTGAAATCTTGATGTTCTTACCTTGTCCTATTAGTTTCAACCTTTAACTTTATTTTCTCACTCCTCCAGCTTCTCTTCCGAATCTAACTTGATGGTCTAACTCCCCATAGTCTCCTTGTTATCTTTCTCTCTTGATGGATATAGAAATTCTTTTGATTTCTAAGTGAAAATGGTGAGTATTTGGTGAAAGGACCAAATTGTAAAGAAAATAAAGTTTCTTTCCTTCTTTTCTCTTCATACGTTGGATGCATGGGAAGAAGATGATGATTCTTCATCTTTCCTTCCATATATATACTAAATAGAATAATAATAAAATATTATTTAAAATTAAATTAAAATATTAATAAACTAATATTTATTTAATTAATTAATCTAAAATATCTCCAACATCATCATTATCTTCTAGATTTCTCTTTCTTCTAATTGACCATTTTGCCCTTTATGATCTTTTAAAATTTCATTCTTAGTCATCACTTAATTTGGTAAAATTACGATTTAGTCCTCATAATTCTTCACCTATTCAATTTGGTCCCAATTCATCCATTTTCCTTAGTTTCTAAATTATTCTACCCTTAAAATATTTACACTATTGGTCCTTAAATTTTTCATATTTACACTTTAGCCCCTAAAATTTTGAGTATTTACTATTGGACAACAAAATTTTTCTCACTTTTGCGATTTAATCCTTTCTTGAATTAATATGTCATAATATACTTCCCAATGTTGACATAACTCAAAATTACCATTTTTATCACTTTATTATCTTATTTTACTATTTCAGGGATATTATCTTACTTTCTTACTGTAGTAATTTTCCGGGTATTACACTCTCAGCCTTCAAAGCCGTGATACCACTGTTGATGGTTGAAGTGAAGGAGCCAGAGCCACTGTTGAGGATGTCATGACACTAGCTAGTCAATGTTGCGACACCAAAGTTTAGGTGTGGCGACACTGAAGCCTGACAGGGTGAAAAATATTGCAAGGGTAGTTTTATGTCCAACAAAAACACACGTCAACCCATATGCCAATGGCATTTTTGTCAAGTTTTAGGATTGAATTTTAGCTATATTAAAGGCATTTTTGGTTGTCAAAAAAAAATGAGCCAATTTTTTCATCTTTTTAGCTTAGATTTATTCTTTTCTCCATTTTTAAGTTTTAGTTCTTTACCTTTCTTATCTTGGTAGTGGTAGTTGGTAGTTTTCTTAGTTTTTATTGTAGTTTTTACTTCCTTGCACTTAGGTACAAAAATCTTAATTTGTATTTTGATTTTCCTTTAAATCCTTTAATAGATTTCAGCTTTGTTAACTCTCAAAAGTGTAAAAACCCTAACTTTAGTTGTGCTTTATTCTTCATTGTTGCTGCTATTATCTTTTACAAAAGCTCCATAAAGAGTTTTGAAGATTTTCTTAACCTTGTTTTTTATGATTTCTTTAATGAATCATTTGAGCATATATTTGATTGATGTTTGTGTGTTGAGGATGAGTAGTAACTAAATCTCATGGTGGTTGGTTGATGAAAATGTTGCATGATTAGTTTTTGGGTTAAGAACTAAATCGTAACAATTTGACTAAATCGAATAGACTTCAAAACTAGGAATTGACACATCTAGGTGAACAATTAAATATGTGAGATTGAGATGAGAGCCTATTAAGAACCAATTTGATTGTCCTGATTTAGTTTAGTGAGATCGAGAGATAAACCAGACTAAATTGTCTAATTTGGTAAAATGGCGACTGAAAGGTAAAATTGAACCAATTAGGAGTTCAAACCCTTTAAACCCCTAACCCAAGAATTTATTAGCAACATGGAAGTCAACTAACCACTTTAGCCCTTTGAATTGATATTTGTGAACTTTTGATTGTTTTGCAATTTAGTTCTTCTAGGTGTTAGATAGAGTAATTAATCTTTTATGATGAGTTGTCGTATTATAATATTTAGCGAGTAGCTAGCTAGACTTCATAAATATATGCATTTTCATTGTTAGTCACTTTATCACCCAAGCTCTACTGGGTCCGATCATCAGAATACTCCGTGTTCCGTTGTAAGATAAATATTAAAACTAATCTGTCACACTTGTAGGTAAGCTGCTTTAATTTTGATAGTTTTGCATTGATCCTTTGCCTCGAGGTACGCACGCCGAGGAGCGATCATCTGCCGTGTACCTACTAAAAGTCTAAAACACTAGAAGAAAATTTTGCTGCTATTTGTTGTGTTGACTGTCGATTGCTTCTCTGCTTCTTTTCAGCTCTTCTCTCATTTCAAGTTTCAACTCTTCTCTAATTTCAAGTTTCAAACTTAGTAGTCGTTGATTGTTGCTTCCAACAATTGTCAACATCCATTTCTTGCTTTGAAGATTAGTTTTGAAAGGTAAGGATAAGATTTTGATCATATTTTGTTTTTTCTCCTCCCTCATTGTTTTGAAAGAAAGGGTCCTTAATGCTGATTGAGTGGTTAACATTAGACAAAAATGTATCTGGTAGGGTGTATTTTTTTAGTTAACAAATGCACTTTTTAAATTAAATTTATAGCTAAGCAATTAGTAAATTGTGTCAAGAAAGACCAAAAAAAAAAAAAATCAGGGTCCTTAACGCTGACGTGGTGGCTAACGTTAGACAAAAACGTATTTGGTAGGGCGTGCTTTCCTAGTTAACAAATACACTTTTTAAATTAAATTTACATAAAATATATAAATATTAATGTCTAAATTTGTTATTATACTAATCAAAATTATGTACAATCGGTTCTATAGTTAATTTTCTTTGATTAATCACTTCCGAAATTAAATAGAGATTAAATTATTTTAATTTTTTAAGAGAATTAATTTGTTTAATATCAAAATTGAGAAAGAGAAAAGAGGGTTTTTCCCAATATTTTTCCTTTTAAAAGCGTACCGCAATATTATTAACACATTGTTTAGACATTTGAGACGCTAAAAAATCAAATTCGATAAAAGACAAAAAGAAAATAAAAGAAGATTAATTATTTCGTACCAAAAAAGAAAAATTTATTATGGAGTTTGAAAATGTAATTGGACTCGAGAAACACTGCTGTTGCTGTAATTGCATTGTTCATAATTTCACTTTTATTATATTTATTTTCCATTTATTTTAATTTATTTTTTGAAATTCATTGTTCTTGATTTGATAATAATTCTCATCCAATTCCCTTTCTTGACTTTCACGATATTTCGTGGTGTTTTTTTTTGAGAGAGAAAAGGAATAAAGGAGAGAAAAAAAGAGGGGCAAAAGAAAAGCTTATTTTGTTGAAACCCTAAAATTTTATGCTCTTTTGAAATTTTTTTTTTGGATCTGCTTCAATGGAGGCTGGTTCAGAAGGTGAGAATAATCAGATCAATAATCCGAATAAGAATGTTAGTAGTTCCAATGAAGGCAACGTTAAGCCTAAACGACAAATGAAGACTCCGTTTCAACTCGAAGCTCTGGAGAAAGCTTATGCTCGTATGTTGTGTTCAATCTCCCTTATCTTTTTAACCATTTTTTTTTAATTTTCTGGTGATTTTTGTTTTGTGTTTCATTTTGCTAGTGGAGACTTATCCATCGGAAGCGACGCGAGCGGAATTGTCGGAGAAATTGGGATTATCGGATCGGCAGTTACAGATGTGGTTTTGTCACCGGAGATTGAAAGAAAAGAAGGATACTCCTACGAAAAAACCGCGAAAAGTTGCTGCGTTACCGCCAGAATCTCCAATCGATGAGTTGCGGGCCGGGCCGGGTCCGGACTATGGATCAGGGTCAGGTTCGGGGTCAAGTCCTAATATGGACACAAGGAAGTTGGGGGGAAGCTCTTCTCGAGGGATGACGGAGGATGTGCAGACAGTCAGGAGGTATTATGAGTCACAACAGTCGATAATGGAGCTCAGGGCAATTGCTTGTGTGGAGGCACAGTTGGGAGAGCCATTGCGAGATGATGGACCTATGCTTGGCATGGAGTTCGATCCATTGCCTCCTGATGCTTTTGGAGGTATACCTTAACTGTTTTTAGGTTGTTTGAATGTTTGGTCATTATGTTGCTGTATAATATTTATACTTTTGTTGAATGTAGACTACATTTGTGCTTTATTATTCATGGACTTGTATAGAGTTGCAAGTTTCAGTTTGTTTTTTCTTGGTAGTTTGTTCAGTGTAGTTTATATGGTAGGCCTTGTAGGTGGAAATGCTTGGATTTTATTTTAATTTGTTTTCCCCCCTTTTGTAAACAGCAATTCCCGAGCCACATAATAGGTCTGGACATCCTTACGAGAGCAAAGTATATGAGCGACATGATGGCTGGTCAAGCAAAGTTTGTTTCTCAAACTCCATTTACATATAACTACCAGTATATTTAGAAATTAGAATACTTTATACTGTAATGCAGTTGTGATGATTTCTCAGCGGTAGGGTGAATTTTCCATCTGTTCTTCCAAATGGTTTGACTTCTAATTTGGCACCAATATATATTGCTGAACTTTTTGTTTTGGAAAGCTAGTTATCCCTTCATCACCCATGTTTCTGTGGGACGGGTTAACTGGTTATATAATGTGGCTTTTTTCTTATGCTGGCTTTTTGTAGTTGTTTTTGACTAGGTTGTTTAAATTGATATGCTGTTGGCATGATTATCTTTGATCTTTCTTTAGCTTTGAAGTTATGTTTGTTTAACATGTAAAATGCTTATTTGTTCTAAAGTTATATTACCTAGTTAGTTGGGTTGGCTTATTGATATTGTATATACTAATAATCTCAGGTTGCTGCAAGGGCTTTTCATGAGTATCAGTTTCTTCCAGAGCATTCAAGTCTTAGATCTGATGCATATGGACTTGTTACTCAGTCTCATTTTCATGAATCCCCGGTCAGTGGTGTGAGGGGTAGAGCTTCACCGTTTGTTCATGGAGAGGAACCATTGTCCAGGATTCATGGCATTCAAGGTCATGGATCTCGAGCTCTTGTGTTACCTCAGCAAGGAATAATTCCTTCATCATCTCATGTGGCTGATGATTCTCTTGCAGAAAGGGAATCATTAACGAATGGGAGAAATGCTCCGTCTATTTGCCATCCGGTGTTGGGGTCTGAAGATTTATACATGCTGTCTGCTGAGCAAACCTTGAATAATGATGCTGATCCACGGATCGATAGGAAACGCAAGGTGTCTAGCTTGGTATAATATGTTATATATATTACCTATTTCCTTCCTTGATTCTAATTCTGTATATCATTTATTTCATTTATCATTTTTTTTCCTTGTAGAGTGATGAAACTAGAATTGCAAAGGAAGTTGAGGCACATGAGAACAGGATTCGTAAAGAGCTTGAGAAACTAGACCATAAAAGGCGAAAGGTTTTCTGTTTTTTAAATTATTATTGACCACGAACATTGCTTCCAAGGGAATCCTCTATATTCACTCGTATTATTAAAATTGTTTTTATCAGAGTGAAGAGAGGATGAGGAAAGAAATGGAAAGGCTTGAACGTGAAAGAAGGAAGGAAGAAGAGAGGTTGATGCGTGAGAAGCAGAGGGAAGAAGAGAGAACACAACGAGAGCAGAAACGTGAAATGGAAAGAAGACAAAAGTTTTTGCAGAAAGAATACTTGAGAGTAAGAATATTTTGCAAATGATGTCCTGACCTTAATCATAAGTGATGAATATTTTCTTTCTCCTTTCTAGTCATGATGAATATTTTCTTTCTCTTTTATAGTCATGACTTATAATTTTGGGGTTTACCTTTAGGCTGAGAAAAAGAGACAAAAGGAAGAGCTGCGAAGAGAGAGAGAGGAGGAGAGACGTAGAGTTGCCAGGGAAAAGGCTACTGCACGGAAAATTGCTAAAGAGTCTATGGATCTTCTTGAAGATGAACAGCTAGAACTCATGGAGTTGGCTGCTGCTAGGAAGGGAATATACTCAATTATTCATCTTGAACATGATACCTTGCAAAATCTTGAGTCATTTAGAGGTAAATATCACTTGAAGTCTTGAATTGCATTTGTCTACTTGCTTTTATTTAATTTGGCTTTGATTGGTGAGCTTTTTGGATCTCCACAGTTGAAAATAATATATTTTCAGATTTTCCTGAGATTTTTTTTGCCCCATTCTATGGTAAATCTCACTTGAATTGCATTTGCCTATTTGTACTTTGATTGGTAAGCATTTTGGATAGCAGAAAAATCTTTCAGATTCTTTTGATCTTTTTCATTTGAATGAAAATAGTTGATGCCACTAATATAATGAATGTTTCTAAGTGGTTTGTTGGAGTAATTTTATGTTCCCTGTAAAGAACAATTAAAATAATTTATTGTTTAGGAGGGATATGATACTAGGTGTGCTTAGGGTTGAGTAGTTGATTGAGTTGAGTCAAATTGGGTTAAAAAATTTCGAGTTAGTTGAGTTTACTAGTCTTATTTTTTCAACTAGATTTGAAATTTTATTGAATCGAGTCGAAGGAAAAGAAATTTGAGTCAAGTCGAATAAATCATTTGAGTTAAAATAGATATTCTATCATATTTAGCATGATAAAGGAAGTCCTATAGAATTTTACTTGAATTAAAGCCCACTTTAAAAATTAGAAATCATCACGAGACACAATTTTAAATGGAAAATTGTTTAATGAAAAGGTTAATGCCTTGAGACTTGAGATCTCACTCTTAGCTATCAACAAGTGATTTAAAAAAAAAACCAATGAGAGAAAGTTAGGGAGTTTCACCAAAAAATAATAGAACATCTGTTTAGACTAATAGATCGAAAAGCCATACTAGTTAGATGACTAATCTGAACATTAAATACCAACATCAACGAGTCTTCTAGTTTTTGTAAAAAAATCAGCTTGATTGGACCACAGGTGATCTTTCGAATGTTGACTTGATCAAAACTTTGCACAATAGGTAGGGTTGAATTATATTTAATTATTTGAATTATTCGAGTTATTTGAACAACTCGAGTTGTACATTTTAAATCCGAGCTAAACTATTGAATTTGAACTATTTAATCGAGTTGACTTGAACAACTCAAACTATTTAATTTGAAATTCAAAAATTTAATTGGTTTTTCAAATCGAGTTGGATTCTGCTCGCCTTAGGTATCCTAGTCATATATCTATCACTTGGATTTGCAGAAAGATTGTGATATGTTTCCCTTACTGTTTATTCTTATTTTTAATGATTCTTTGATTTTTCAATTCTTGATGGGTTTTAGCTGATGATAACCCTAATATTTCTGTTTTAGATTCATTAAGCGTGTTCCCGCCCAAGTCTGTGCAATTGAAAAGACCATTTGACATTCAACCGTGGATTGATTCAGAGGAGAATGTTGGGAATCTTCTCATGGTATAACATACTTGCCGGTTTTTCATCTGCTATAAGTTACATATCTAGTGATCTTTATATCTTTGAGTTTGTTTCCTAAATGATTTAAGGTAAAATTATAAATATAGCCACTTTTATTTCTAAAGGTAAAAAGGACTATTAACACAGTTTCCTTTATCAGGCATGGAGATTTTTGATTACTTTTGCTGATATTCTCAGACTATGGCCTTTTACTCTTGATGAGTTTGTCCAAGCTTTTCATGACTATGTAAGTATCCAATGGAATGCCTTGTTTTCTAATTTTCATTTTTAGTTCAGCTTCCTAGATGTGATATTGTTACAAATTTGACACCAGGATTCAAGGTTGTTGGGTGAGATTCATGTTACTCTTTTGAGATCAATAATAAAAGATATTGAAGATGTTGCAAGAACACCAGCAACTGGATTAGGGATGAATCAGTACTGTGCTGCCAACCCTGAAGGTGGACACCTTCAGATTGTTGAAGGGGTAAGTGGTGTTATAGGTTTTTCATGTTGCTTATTTTCATTGCTGCTGAACCATTTTGCATTTGGTGTTTGCCAGGCATATTCCTGGGGTTTTGACATCCGGAATTGGCAGCATCACTTGAATCCACTGACATGGCCTGAAATTTTCCGGCAATTAGCGATCTCTGCTGGTTTTGGACCTCAGTTGAAGAAACAAAAGGCAACATGGACATACACGGGTGATAATGATGAGGTTGTTGTAACTTTATTGCAGTCCTCTATTTCTGCATAATGACGACCAACTTCGTTCTCCCTTAACAGTATTTAGTGTGTCTGTTTGTCTGTATATATATGTTTATTTTTTTTATCTGGACCTGCAGGGTAAAGGTTGTGCTGATGTAGTTTCTACTCTACGCAATGGTTCAGCAGCTGAGAATGCATTTGCATTGATGCGAGAGAAGGGTCTGTTACTTCCTAGAAGATCGAGGCATCGTTTGACACCTGGAACTGTCAAATTTGCAGCATTTCATGTTCTTTCGCTGGAGGGAAGCAAAGGATTAACAGTTCTAGAACTTGCAGATAAGATTCAGGTGAGTTTGGGTTGTGTTCCTATTTGATGTCAAATTAATTTGTATGTTTACACACCTTTTCCTAATTTATCTGTTTCCTATTAGAAATCTGGACTTCGGGACCTTACAACAAGCAAGACTCCGGAGGCTTCTATTTCAGTTGCTTTGACAAGGGATGGAAAGCTCTTTGAAAGAATAGCTCCTTCAACTTATTGTGTACGACCTGCCTATAGGAAAGATCCCGCTGATGCAGAGGCCATACTAGCAACTGCAAGGAGAAAGATTCGGCAATTTGAGAATGGATTTTTAGGTGGAGAAGATGCTGATGAAGTTGAAAGAGATGAGGTGGAAAGAGATGATGTTGAAAGAGATGAAGACTCTGAATGTGATGTTGATGAGGATCCTGAAGTTGATGATATAGCTACTCCTTCAAATGCAAACAAAGTTGCTGACTACCCTAAGAATGAAGTAAATACTTGTTTAGGAAGTAAAAATTTCCATGCCTCAGCTGATGATGAATTGGATGTTCAGTCTGAATTTGATAAGGATTTTTCACCTTTCGCTTCAAATACTGTGAAGGTTGACAATGATCCAAGTAATTCTGGACAATATGTTGCCAGTGAGGAGAATGGAACAGGCAATCCTGATCAACAGAATATTGAAATTGATGAAAGTGAGTCTGGTGAGTCGTGGATTCAGGGTCTTTCAGAAGGCGAATATTCTCATCTTAGTGTTGAGGAGCGCCTTAATGCCCTTGTTGCCTTAATTGGTATTGCAAATGAAGGGAACTCTATTCGTGCTGTGCTTGAGGTAGATCTTTAGCTACAGTTTTGTCTGATTGTTCTGTTCCTTATCATTTTCTTCTTTGTAATTTCGATTTATGAATTTGCAGGATCGTCTGGAAGCAGCAAATGCTCTTAAAAAGCAAATGTGGGCTGAGGCTCAGCTGGACAAAAGTCGTCTGAAGGAAGAATGTATAATTAAAATGGATTTTCCACCTGTCATGGGAATCAAGACTGACGCTCAACTGCCTAATTCTGCCGTGGAAGGCAGCCGAAGTCCATTTCCTGTTGCTGATAATAAAAATGATGAGGCATCTCCAAGCATTCCAGAAGACCAAAAACCCTTGCTATGTTCACAAAATGTTCAAAATGACCTCAATAGTTATCCTGCTGAAAGGGCCTTGGTACTTCAAGATGCCTCCATGGGTCCAGAAAACTTCTCTGCTCAGCAGCATGGATATGCTTCGAAAAGATCACGCTCACAGTTGAAATCATACATAGCCCACAGAGCGGAAGAGATGTATGTATACAGGTCCTTACCTCTTGGCCAAGATCGTAGGCGAAATAGATACTGGCAGTTTGTTGCATCTGCTTCTAAAAATGACCCTTGTTCCGGCCAGATATTTGTTGAACTACATGACGGAAAATGGAGGCTGATTGATTCTGAAGAGGTATGCTATACTCATTAGAAAGAGAACTCTGTTGATATATGTTGGAATGAATTGCTAGACTAATCAGAAGAACGAATAGAACTTTTATAACTTATATCTGAATTTTTTTGACAATGTATTCCCTCAATTTCTTTGTAGGCTTTCGATGCTCTCTTGGCATCTTTGGATGCACGAGGAATCAGGGAATCTCATTTACGGATAATGTTGCGAAAGATTGAATCCTCCTTCAAAGAAAATGTTCGTAGGAACTTGCACTCTGCCAGGGCTATGGGCCGAAGTGGATACTCTGAGAATGAAGCTTCTGAAATTGATTCTGGTCCTGATTTTACTGGCAGTTTTGACAGTCCTCGTAGTGGGATCTGTGGGTTGAATTCTGATGCATCAGGGACATTACCTTGTTTCAAAATTCAGCTTGGGAGAAACGAAAATGAGAGAAAGTCAGCCATGGAAAGGTATCAAGATTTCCAGAGGTGGATGTGGAATGAATGTTACAATTCCTCTACTTTGTGTGCCATGAAATATGAAAAGAAGAGATGTACGCAGCTATTGGCTGTTTGTGATACATGCCTTGGCTCTCATATGCCGGAGGATGTGCATTGTAGTTACTGCCACCAGACGTTTCGCGCCTTAAACAATAATTTTAATTTCTATGATCATGAGATTCGGTGCAAAGAAAACAGGAAGCTAGACAACAAGGATAAACGTACTCTCGATTCTTCTCTCCCCATGGGAATCAACTTACTAAAGTCCTCTTGTGCTCTAGTTGAGGTGAGTTAAAACAACAGCTCACTTTCGAATTTCCTATATAAAATGGAATTCAAATTCTATGTTTTTGTCTCAAACTTTTCCCTTTGCAGGTATCTATTCCACCAGAAGCCCTTGGTTCAATGTGGGCGGAGGGCCAACGAAAGATGTGGGGCAGGAAGCTTAATGCATCTTCTTCCACAGATGAACTCCTAAAGGTTTTCATTTATTTGAAATAGTTCTAAATTCCGAAAATAATCCATTTAATTAAGGTTTTTATTTGTGGATTTATCCTATTACTGTGATCAAATTGGGATCTCAACATTTTTTGCTTTGTAAGTTGATGAAGAACTTGGCGGTTATTGCTAATAGACTAAAAGACTGCCATTTGATTGCATTCTCAAATGAAACATTGTGCGAACTTTGTATCTTATCTCTAAACTTGAGCATTTAGACTTTTAATAGTATTTGCCTCTTTCTCGTGTTTTATGCAATTTTGATGTTGGTCTCACTCGAATGTCATGTTGGCGTTGCAGCTGTTGACACAGCTCGAGAGTGCCATAAAACGAGATTATTTATCGTCCAACTTTGAAACAACGAGGGAGTTATTGGGTTCTAGTCTTCAGTCAGAGAATGATTCTTCTACTGTTTCGGTGCTTCCATGGATACCCCAAACCACTCCAGCTGTAGCTTTAAGGCTTTTGGAGCTTGATTCGTCCATCATGTATGTAAAACCAGAGAAAGTCGAACCTCCGGAGAACAGGGAAGCTAGAGCATCATATATAGTGAGTGGTTCTCGATACTTTTTTCTCCCTTCTTCGAGTCTAATATACTAATATATGGGTACATTTTACTGTGGTCTATCAAATGTAAGCTAAACGTTTTTGTCGAATATGCAGAAGCTTCCTTCAAGAACCTCTCTTTTCATCAAGAATAAAGAGCTTGAATTAAAAGAGCTAGACCAAGATGAGCCTATGAAAGAAAACTTTACCGACCTGAGTAACAGTAAACGCAGCAGCTATAAACGGGGAAGAGGCGCTCGTGAACAAGGATCTGGTAGAAAGTGGCAGAGGAAAGGTTCTGGTTCCAAATCTGATGCCGGCAAGCAAATTGTTGGAGAAAACAATAATTTAAGTTTCCAGCTCAAGCAACAAAGCCAAAGAACCGGTCAGAGTTCTGGACATGGCCGTCGAACAGTTAGAAAGAGAGCTGAAAGTAGAGCTGCTAATAGTACGATCATGGCTCGGATGAGTGATGTGGTTAAACCAAAGGCTGATGCGGTATCTGTACGAGATTTGGATGAAGAATGGAGGACTGAAAGATTTGGGATGATGGCAACGGTAAATCCTCCTGATAGTAACAGTACGGAAGAGGAGTCGGATGACGATGGGCAAGGTGAAGGATACGGACAAGGAAACTGGGAGCTAGATCTTAATGGTGCCTCTAATGGTTGGAGTCGAGAACCGATGGAAGCTAGCTATGAAGAGGATGATACTTATGAAGATGATAATGGCATTGAACAGGTGGTAGAAGAAGAATCCGATGGTGATTTGGAGATGAGTGATGCATCAGATGATGTCCCAAATGAAACTAGAAACGATATTGGGTTGGACTCGGCAGATTCCGAAGATTATAGTGATTAAACGAAGGGCTTTTCGATGGAAATTAGTTTAGATTGTACCACTTAGGGCATTTACACCTAATCGTAACTTGAGCCGAATTTGAGTTTAGTAATACCCAGCTCAAACGACTTGAAAAGCTTTGAGCTTTTTATTTTTAACATGTATTTCAATGTTTTTATATTATTATATGTGAATATTATTAACTTTAAGCTTATTATTGAGCTGATTCAGCTAAGTTCAAGTTTGGATATGAATAAATTTAATTGAATTTGAGTACAAATGTTAATAAATGAGTTTAATCGAACTCGAGTGTAAAAATAGATGTTCGATTGAGCTTGAATCGAGTAATGAGTTTCTGATTTTGAGTCGAATTCAAATTTATTAGCATTTGAGTATAACTTAGTTTGATTACACCCCTTAGTATCACTATAAAATAATAAATCAATAGCTAAAAATGAACATGGCATGAACAAGTTACTTTTTGAAGACAATGAATTACAGTCCGATTTCAAAGAATTTTCAAAATACTAATAAGATTTTAAAATGTATTTTATATTAATATTTATATATTCTTATAATTAAATTTAAAATTATATTTTATTACTTAAATTTAATTCCAACCAATATTAAATTATTATTATTCTAAAATATAAATGTAATAAAATAAGAAAAGATGACGCTTCATCCAATTTTTAAGGGACTAAATTGAATACAATAACCGAAACTAAATTATAGATTAGATATTTTTAGGCAACCTTTAACTTCTACTCATAAAATTGTCGTAATTCCCAACTTGTAGAGACAAATCTTGTATAAAATATTTGTTTTAAATTGAGTTTGTATTTTCTCACACCAATGATAAAATAATAATTTCGAAAATGAGGTATAATTTATTTTTCGTTTTAGTGTTTTATTTAATTATAGAGCTTCACCTCCTAACACAAAATTCTTTTTCTTATTTGTGTGAAATTTAGTCCTCAATATTTATGCCTTTTATTAATTTGGTCATTATTCATTTTTAAATAAATTTGACCCTCAACCTTTAAAAAACGTCAAATTCAATCATCAACTTTTTGAAAAAAGTCTAATTGTTTTTTTTAACGAAAAATATTGGTTAAAACGTTAAAGTTTTACATCAACCACCTCATTAATATCTCTAACCATATATACAACCGGAAAGGGGTCTCGATTAATTGTGGTAAAATCAATCGCCTCGTTAGTATCTCCAGCCGTATATGCTTTTCCAAAATTCTCAACTGAGACGAATGAGGTTGATGAAGCTTAGTCTGCTTCGATTGAATCACTGATTCTCGATCTTTTTCTTGGCCGCTCATCATCCACATTTATACTAGTATAAATTTTCAACAAATATTGTGAATTTTAATTAAAATTAATTAAAAGCCACAATTTTAGAGTAATAAAACTTGTAAATAGATCATTGAATCAAGTTTTAATTTTGATTATGATACTCAAATATTTGACTTATATATATCTATATTGTTTTTAATTTTGTAGACTGAATATGTTTTATGTGTGATTCAAAATAAGTATGGAAATGTGGATGATGATGAGCGGCCAAGAAAAAGATCGAGAATCAGTGATTCAATCAAAGAAGACTAAGCTTCATCAACCGCATTCGTCTCAGTTGAAGATTTTAGAAAAGCATATACAGCTGGAGATACTAGCGAGGTGATGGATTTTACCATATATGGCTAGAGATATTAATGAGGTGATTGATGTAAAACTTTAACGTTTTAATCAATATTTTTCGTTAGAAAAATGCAGTTTCACATTTTTTGAAAGGTTGATGATAGACTTTGACGCTTTTTGAAAGGTTAATGGTCAAATTTAGTTCAAAAATTAATAAAGACCAAATTGACAAAAAATATAAATGTTAAGGACTAAATTTAGTTCGAAATTCATTTTATTTTATCATTGATGTAAGAAAAAAACTCAATTTAAAACAAATATTTTATTTGGCTGTACAATTTTATGAGTAGAAGTTAAAGGTTGCCTAAAATATCTAATCTATAATTTAGTTTCGGTTATTGTATTCAATTTAGTCCCTTAAAATTGGATGAAGCGTCATCTTTTCTTATTTTATTACATTTATATTTTAGAATAATAATAATTTAATTTACTGTTTTGATTGGTTGGAATTAAATTTAAATAATTAAAATTTATTTAATTTTAAATTTAATTATAAATATTAATATAAAAAATATACTTTTAAAAATTTTATTAATATTTTGAACTGAAAAACAACCTTTTGTGCTAGATCGAGCCGACTTGAAACAAGTTTGAACTTGAAAAATCTTTGAAATCTTTTTGGCAATTGATTTATTATTTATTATTATTTTATATATCAGAGTTTTGAAAAGAACAATGAACTTGAAAATAAATATAGGATAAAAGTATAAAATAGTCGTCCAACTATGCCTTTAGTTCTATTTTGATCATTTAACTATTAAATTTTTCGATTTAATCACTACTTTTTGAAATAAAATATTTTAGAACTAAATCGAAAAAATAATAGTTGGATGACTATTTTGTAGTTTACCCATAAATATATCATAAATTATTAAATAGAGTTAATATTTGATAATTAATTTCACAAGTAGGATTCAAATACTATCGCATGTCTTTTATGAAAAAATCTTAATTTTCTATTTTTATTAAACCTTGAAAGGTATATGTCGTGTATTTAACCCTACTTGTGAAGTTTTTAAACTCGAATTGATTCAATTCATATCAATCAAACTCAAAATCAACTTTTGTTTTATATCAACACAATGCAACCGAATATACAAATATATCAAAATTTATACAAATATACAACACTTTAAAGAAAAATATGAACAGTCCCGAACTCTGAACATTGTAATATCGTTGAAAGGAACAGTCCCTAACCCTGAATATGAACTGTAAAATAGATATAGGCTTAACGTAAAAAAATCAACATTGGGCAACTAAATCATGATGATTGCTTGTTGAAGAAGCTTTTTATAGGTGTTTAGATTTTGATGGTGATGCGGTGGTTTAGTGTTTGTATCAAGATAATAAAGGATAAACACCATAATTATTGAAAAGGATAACTCTGACCCTGAACATGAATTATAAAACGGATATGGACTCGATGTAAAAAAAAAATTTACTTATTGAAGAAGCTTTATGGGTGTTTAGATTTTGATGAGGATGGAATGGTTTAGTTTGTATCAAGATAATAAACGATAAACACCATGATTGTTGAGAATGATAACCTCGAACTTGAAAATAAACTATAAAACGGACATGTACCTGATTGTAAAAAAAAAATCAATACTGGGCAACCGAACAATTACTTGTTGAAGAAGCTTTATGGGTGTTTAGATTTTGATGGTAATGCAATGGTTTAGTGTTTGTATCAAGATAATAAAGGATAAACACCATGATTACTGAAGAAACAAACATTGGGATTGGTCCAAAAAACCAAAGAATCAAATCAAGAGCAAAATAGAGTGATCGAAGCCCAAGTGACCAAAACTCACCACCTCGAAGAACAGTTAATTTCACAGTTTCCATCGGTACTTCACAATTGGGTGTAGTTATCAAATAATTTGCATGAACAAAGTTCCTTGCCGATTGAACAAAGCAACAAAATGCAATGAAAAAACAAGTTAAAATGCAAATATATTTGATTGACATCGTGGATTGCCTTGTATCTCCATAGATTAAATTGCTTACGAAGAAATTATTTGATGAATTCCCGAGCCAAGCACCGATTAAAGAGCTTAGTGTTAAACAAACTGAGCATAAAAAGGTTGCAGCTGAGGTGTTCGACGCAATGACTGTTAGAGCATTGCTAATAGCTTCTTTATCAGCCTACAAAAATGAAGAAGGCAATAAATCAAACACATGGTGAACAACAAAAAAAAAAAGAAAAAAAAAGAAAAACTACACCAAGATTACTAAACTATTAATAAATTTACGTTTTCGTCATTAAATTATTAACAAGTTTACGTTTTGGTCATTAAACTATTCGAAATATTTTATTTAGGTCATTGGAATGTTAGCATCGCTGTTGCATGACTTTTTTTATTTGTACCACCTGCACCAATCGAAAGCTTTTATTTTTTATCCCTTTTGCAGTTTAGTTTTTTTCATACAATAATTTTGATGTCACGAATTTGCGAATTAAAATTCAAACAGTTTTATTTTTCAATTTTGACAGTGAACGTTAGCTTGACTTGAATTTAAGGTGTGTTCTTTTACTCGTCGATAATTATTAAACTACCGCATCGATTGTCGAATCGTCGTTCGTAGCTTTGCTAGCCAGACCATTTTGAAAAACAAATTTAACAATCTAATGACTTAAATAAAAACTTTTAAATAATTTAATAACTATTTTGTAATTTTTTAAAGTAGAATGACGAAAACGTAAACTAAAATAAAAGATGCGTTGATCGAGTTCAAAAAAGGAGTAACCATTACCTGCAATACTCGTTCGACCCAAGCTTCTTTATCGGTATTTTCAAAACCGATCACTGTTGTGTGAGGACGATGTATGTATCTATATAAAAGGAATAGATGGTAAGCAAACATGATGAGCAAACCAGCAGGGACTAAAATCAAATCAAGATTCTCCTTTTCGAAAGCCATTTGGGTTTATTTTTCTATTACAATTTTGGGTTGAATTCAGTTTTCAAAATGATTGTGATGAGTATATGTAGCAATTGATGGATTGGTATAACCTGGGAATTTTTGGATTGTAACTTGTTGTACAAGGGACATTCACAATCAATGCCTTGTAACTTACCAACTTTCTTTCCTAATTATTCTTCCAACTCGGGGATAAATATTAAATTTATACATAAATTTTGGTCTAATGTGTAACTTGATACATGAATTTTGATTTTGTACATTTATGTACACAAAACTTTGTTTTTGATTTAATTGTACGCATTTATGAAAATGAATACATACATTTATTTTCATATTAAATTAATATAATTGTTTGTATATGTAATATATTAACGTCAAATGGTACTCATTTGATAATATTAGTAATTCGTGAAAATTGAATCAAACCATAATTTTATGTATAAAATCGTACAAGATCAAAATTTATGTATAATTTTGATACCTTTAATTTCAAGTTAAATGGGTTTGTTTATTTTGTATATTAAAATATTACTTTAATTTATAATTAAAAATATTTATTTATCTTTACCATATTAAGATATTGACTGAATTGGTGGCAACTATGGTTGAATCCTGATTTCCTTAGGAAATTACCAAAAAAAAAAATTCTTTTACAAGGTAACAAATATTATTTTGAGGGTATTTATTTGATAAATCAAGAAAAATACGTACATATATATAAAAAAGAGATTTGAACATAAAATATTCAACTTTTCACTATTTCAACTTTACAATTACAACCAAATATATAACAAACATATAACTGATATGAATTTTAATAAGAAACTAAAATATTAAAAGGTTAATTTTAAAAAATATATATAACAAATTCTTTCGAGATTGAAACGGTTTTATAGGTTAAAGTCGTTCTCACTTCTTAAATAATGAACCGAATAAATTATTAGTTTTCGATTCAACCATTAATTGTTTGACCCACTCATTAATTGAGTGAAATAAAACATCTCTACTTTTTTATGCAAATATTTATAATTAAAAACACAAACTCAATTTTAAAAAGAAAATAATTTATACAAGATTTGACTCTACATGTTGGAAATTAGGACAATTTTATGAGTAGAAGTTAAAGGTTGCTTAAAATGGTATCTAATCTACAATTTAATTTGATTATTGCATTCAATTTAGGCCTTAAAATGATTGGGTCAGCCTCATCTTCTCTTATTTTTATTATATTTTTATGTTCTATGATAATAATATTGGAAACATGTGAATTTAAGTGAAGTTTTGGGAAAAGGGTTCTATCTTTGTCTTTTCTTTTTGGCCATTGATTTATTGTTATTATTGTTGTTACCCGAATTTGGTTTTAATGTTTAATTCGATATTTGAGGGGTTTTTTATATTTCAATTTGGTATTTGAGTTTTTTCAATTTGATACTCGAGTTTCTTTTGTCCCAATTACGTACCTAAAATTGGCTTCAATGTTTAATTTTGTATCTGAACTTTTTCATGTCCCAATTAAATACATATGTTTTTTTTACGGGAGCTCACGTATTAAACATTAATTAGGCCACATGATGGTGTTTGTTATAGGTACCAAATTAAATATTAAAACCAAACTCAAGTACCAGATAATATATAAACCCTATATATTTTATATATTGGGTTTTATTAAAAATGATAAATAAAATAAAATTGAAAATAAAAATAAAAACAATATGAATTATTAAATGGGTTAATATTTGAAACACCGTAAAAATTTTAATTCCATAATCGAATTCAAATACTACCACGTGTTGTATATTTTATAACTTTATTGATATAATGACAATTAATATTTTTAACTCCACAAATAAACTTAAAATTTATCAAATAACCTTAATTAATATTTTAAAATAAAAATTAAATAAATAAGACACATAACGATTTTTTAAATCAAATAATAATCCATTAAATAACTCAAGATTATTTATTCAAATTATTTACCCAAATGTGTTTTTAGGCTACGACAAACATCGAGGTCACCCTGCTCTTCTAATGGTCGAATTTTATTTTTATTCTTCTTTATGAAAAATATTTATAATTTAATCCTTTTATTTTAATTTGACATAATTTAAAACTTATTTACGGTATTAAATCAAAAGAAATAATGGTTGATTTAACCATTTATCTTTCATTTTTTTCTGAAGTTATTCGTACGGTTCTGTTTTTCACTTAATTACGTGGAAAAAGAGGCATTCATTGGCGAGCTTGATAGTCGATATGTTTCTACAGGGTTACGGAGTGAATAGGGGGCAACACGAGTGTGGCTTTTCCGATAATCGATAGTTGCAAAGACTCACTGCCTTCAGAAGTCGATGGAGTGTCGATTAACTTGGGACTGTTCTACGAACTGGTCGGATTGGCCTCAAAGGATGGCTTGCTTTAGGTGCTAAGACACGGGATGCCAGGATACCTGAATGTGAGGGAGCTGCAACTGCAAAGTCTCCATGGAATGCTGCTGGTATGTCTTGTTCGATATAGCTTTACTTGGTTCTAGTGGCAACCTTATCATTTACAGTGTGATTGCAGAGCTCTTTGATCTTTCGGTTCATGACTCTTTTTCGATGAACATCGTTCAAAAGAGGGAACAGAAAACAGGTCTTTCACAGATTACAACGGCCGTGGTTTGCATGTCCAGAAAGCAAGTCATGAATGAATTCGAAGGACTGAAGAGATCATATTATATGGATCCACAGACACTGAACCGTTTCAAGTGGCACTATTACGAATATGAAATCAACAAATGTGATGCTCGTGCCTTGTATAGGTTGGAATCGAAGCTTGTTGATGGTAAGAAAAGCGCAAAGGGGATATCAGCGAATGATACAGACACAGATGGGAAAACTCACGGTGGAGTTCCCATGCAATAACAAGTGCTGCGTCACAGGAAGGGCTAAGATTAGTATGAAGGTTGGTGTCGGAAATCCTTATTCCACTCCGAATGTGGTTATTATCCAGTCAACACTGTAAGCAGTTATTATCTAACATAACCGAAGGAATTCGGATAAAATCCAAAGTAGCTGAATCTATTCATCTAGTTCTATATATGCTGAAGCATTTTAACTAATAGAAGTGGGAGCTTCTGCATGCTCACCAGTCCTTTCTTCGGGTTTTCATCATAAAGAAAACCTAGTCAAGCTCTTATAAACTAATAACCAAGAATTCAAATATTTAAAAGACTTCAGTATGGTAAAAGTGCCATGGAGGCCCATGTAGTAGAAGTTGGATTGCATTTTGCCCCCTCTACTGAAAAAATGGGCAAATTAATCATTGTATATTAGATCAAAGAGCAAACTGGTCATTTTATTAAAAATTCCATTCATTTCTACTGTTAAAAACTTATCCCTGGACATCAACATGGGATACACGTGGCATGACATATGCCACTATCTGGTTATTCCATCAGCCATACCAGTTTTTTATAGTATAAATAGATGAAAATTTTTAATAGAAACGATTAATTTGTTCTTTGATTTAATGTGCAAGGACTAATCTGGCCATTTTTTTGAGTAAAAGGGCAAAATGCTATCTGACTTCTAACACAAGGGCCTTCGTGGTACTTTTACCACTCCAATATCTAACAAAAATTATCATCTATTGGATTTGGATAGCAAAGTTCGAATAATTAGTAGATAATATAATTAAAAGTTGCAAATATCCATCCAATACCATGCCTAATAGGTCATAGTAATATTTGCATTACATCAACATGCATTATAGTTCATACAAAACGAAAACATAGAATATCTCTTCAACCATGTGGCTCCTTCACCATTCAATCAATCACTTAGACTATTCATTGTAAGATGCTGTTGAATGTGCATATCAGCATAATAAGAATGATTGGTCATGGGAGCTAACATAATTACAGGCTTAGCAAGTTCTAAAACATACCTGGTTATGGTAATTGCTAATCCCAATCGCAGGTCGAAACCCGTTTTCTAGGCATGAAACCTTCGTCTTGGTCTCCATCATCGTCTTCAAGGTTGTTAACCCGTTCACATTCATCGACCCACTCGCTGTATCTGGAAAGTCATGAGAAAGAATAAACATACAAGAGAGATCAAATGAGGGAAACAACGAGTAAACACCGGATCAATTGCACTTACATGTCTATTGCTTCTGTCAAAGCTGCAAACAGAGAAACAAAAAATAAACATAGAAGAGTTAAAAACATGGATGCCCAACATAGTTTTTCATCACAATTACAAAAGTTAAACAGCATCATAAGTACCTGTTATAACAGTGCTGAAGCTTTCCTGGCAAATCCGGCATGAGGCTTCGCCGATCAAGTTCTTCATGTCACTGGAATAGATAAACACCAACAACTTAGTAAACACACAGGGGTGTCTAAAATGAAAAATTTTCCATTTAGGCACTTTAAAAATTTTAAAATTTCACATTAATAAAGGTAAAATTGCACTTTGGCCCGCTTAAAAATGATAAAAATTTGATTTAATCCTTTAAAAATTATAAAGATATAAGCTATTAAAATGATGAAATTGCATTTTTACTATCGTACAAATTACAATTTAATTTCGGCCCCACCTAAAAAAATTTGCTGGCATTGCCCTGTAAACACAACCATAACATCTTTCATTAATGTTCTGGATTAATTACACCAAACATCCCAAACTATGACTTGAATTTTAAATTAGTCCCCAAACTTTAAAACATTCTAATAGAGAGCTATTAAAGTATCAATATTGTATCAATCACATCCTTCCATCAACATAAGGGCATTAAATGTTAGCTTGGATCTGACGTGAACGAAATTTTAAACACATTTATACCTATACCATGAACATCTTCTCTTTGACATGTTTAAAAAAAGCCTCCTAAATTTTTATGACAATTTTTTTTAACAGTGTCAAATTCAAGCGGTTCATATATTAGGTAATGTTTAAAATTTGATACCATGTTTTATATGTACTCCACATCAAGGGAAAGCCGGAAAATTGCTTTAGAGAGGGCCAAAGTATAATTTATCATTATATTAATATGTAATTTCATAAAATTTTAAGGGGCTAAATAGCAAATCTACTACTTTTTGGGGGCCAAAGTCATCGCCTGCACCCTTTGCCTTCGCCCCTGCACTACATCAGATTTAAGCTGGCCATTAATGCGCAAGCTGATGTTAGAGCCTGATTAATGCGATACTTATCCTTTGAGACTCACTTAGAATTTAGAACATTTTGAAGCTTAGGGTCCAATTTAAAATCTAGGTTATAGCTTGAAGACGTTCGGATCAATTACCCTAATATTTTCTATTCAATCTTCATAAAAAAATAATCTACAAATTCTAATGATCATATAGACAAACATCAAGCCATTCCTTTCCTAATCATCAAATAGAAGATTTTGTTTCAAAATCCCCTTAGTTATTAAATGAAACAAAGGGTAAAATTCCTCATAAAGAAAAAAACAAATAAAAGAAGTTTATACTTACAGGCGGCATTCGACACCGGTGCCATGGTTACAAAAGGGACAACTGAAAACGGTATCAAGCTTATCCATTCGCTTCTTAGGAGCAGGCTTTGCTCTTGATTTCCTCTTTCCCATCCTTAAATCCCTTCAACACATCAAATTTCAACCAAAATCAGCATGAAAATTTCCAGAATTTTGCAACAAATTTAAAGTTCTTACCAGAAATCAGATTCAAATTTCAAACCCTAGCAAATCATTCGATGCTTTCTTTTCAAAGATAGATAATCAGGTTAAGCAGCAAAAAAAAAAAAAATCTATTTTCTCAAATTTTCTTTCTCCGGAAGAAAAACGCAACAGAAAAAATAAATAAAATTGAAGCGAATTTCAAAGGCTTATTCAAATCGATAATGAAAATATCAATCATATTTATCCAAAAAATAAAATAAAATTCTATTTGAAAAAAATAAACGAATGGATAAATAATTTAAGGTTTGAATTTCATAGATGAACAAAAACAAACTGAAAATTTGAAATTACCAGAGATTGATTCCGATTGGCGTGAAGTGTGAAAAATGGGAACTTTTTCCGGGATTTTATTTATCGTTACAGGTAGACAAAGGTAAAAGTATCATGGAAGTCCCTGAACTAACAGTTAGATTACATTTTGCCCTCTCTAATAAGAAAATGGGCAAATTAGTCCTTATATGTTAGATTAAAAAGTAAATTGATCATTTCTGCATTGAATGTTTTTATTCAACAATCATCCGGATCACCTATTAGCTTAATTCTAATATTCCCTTGCACAAAGAAGTAATTATAGCCCCAATACTAACCCTAATTGTCACAAATCACCTACCCAAATACCTCATAATACAATCAAAAGAGTGTTACAAAATAACCATAAAGAAAACACAACAAAGCTATCAACAAAGACACTCCAAAATTGTTCTCTAAACAACGCCCAAGCAGCCTATTTATAAGTTGATGCAAGAGTCCATCCAACAGAATTTTGATAAGCTTTAAACTCCTATTTATTCTCAGAAAAATGATCACCAAGATAGAAAGCCTCGTAATAAATCTCACGTAATCTTGCATAAAACTCAGAAATAGTTTAATTTTCAAACATTTTAAAATTTTGAAGTTGGTAGTCAAAATTTGGACAGTAACATTCCCTTTATGTTATTTTGCAAAATAGTCTATACTTCATTTGTTGATTCACAAGAAGAAATCATTTGGATGTGTGGTGCCATCAGTAACCGTCACAATGGTTGAGTCCACTCATCTTCATTAGCTTCCCAAGTAGCTTCATTACTAGACATAATGAAAGCTCTCATACGAGCCTTCTAATATGCAAGTTTTTTGAACCAAGTATCAACTGCTATCGACCAATTAAACTACTTTCTCTTATGAATTCCATAGTTGCAAACCAAACAAAGGATCACCTTCAAACAACTCTTTAAATCCGCTTTGATACCATTTGAAAAAGCATTCGGTTTGCACTTGAAAAAGAATTTCATTCTAACTATTATTAAAGTAGAAACAAATAGAAATATTAAATGCAAAGTAACGCAATAAGAAAAGTAGGGAGAGAATTAACACATGATATCATTAACACAGTTCCCACACAACAGTCATACATTTGCAGAGCCTCGCCTAGTGAATGATTTTATTCAACAATCGTTCGGATTATCTATTGGCTTAAGCCCAATCTACCCTTACACAAAGAAGTAATTGCAACCCCAATACCGACCCTAGTTGTCACAAATCACTCACCCAAATACCCCACAATACAATCAATACACTCTCCAAAGAATACCTAAACAAGTTCCCAAACAACTTCAAACAGTTTAAAAGATAATGATAAATACTCAATCCTTATTCGATAGACTCATAGCTTCATTAAAGAGATTAGTTGAAGAGTTATCCTAGCCGAACAATAGGAATGTTTTTGTAAAATATGCCACCATTTTATGGACCATACTAAGCTACCAATGTCGGGCCCAAAATCTCCCCATGGCCCAAGTAGAAAATCCATTTCATTCTAACAATACAAGGAACGAGCAGGTAAAAAAAAAACCCAACAATCTCCCATTTGGCATTTTTGACAAAAATTTTAACGATATTAATAATTCTTTAAGTTTACATCAGTATTCTAATTAGAATAAAAAATTTGGACTAACTAATGACATTTTAAATATTGAGGTACCAAATTATGTCAACAATTAAAGTATAAATAGTAAATCTCAAATTTGAGATTAGTATAGGGACCAAAATTGAAATTAAACCATTATTGTTAAAAATGTAAAAGGAAAGAAAAGCAAGGACAGGTATACTATATAATCTAAAAGTAGAGGCACCATAATTAAAATTAATCCATTATTGTTAAAAACGTTAAAAAGAAGAAGTAAAGACCAATGTAAAAGAAGGCCTTCCTTTTATATATAGTAGTATAAATTATTTTTAATTTACTAAAATAAAACTAATAATTGATTAATACTATTCATAATTAATAATATTTTTTTACCTAAATATTCCAATATTTTAGAGAAAATATTATGATTTATGTATAAGAAAGGTAATATTCTCTTGCAACGAAGTCACTTATACCTTTTGTTGACATTTGAGTGGAAGAGTGATTACGGCTCTTGTCAAACACCTATATAACATTGGTTCGAACTCTTTCATCCTCTATTCCTTCGCCCTTTATATTGTATTCATAAAAAAAAAAGTCACGATTAATAGCTTTTAATATTTATTCTAATTAACTTTGTTTTAATGTTAATTTCGATATTTGTTTTATAAATATTTTACACAAGTTAAAATATTGCAATAACATATTAAAATTTTGAAATTTTAAATCTTAATCACAACATTCTTAAACAAATCTAGTAATTTTTTTTTGGTGATAAATAACAAAAACCAAAGTTTACATCAAATTATAATGATTAAAAGCACGACTCGTTTTGTCTTGTTGTAAAACCCCTAAAACTTCATTGGGAGCATCATCGAAAACTTGTAAGCTTGACTTCCGTGCTAAACTTAGCTTAGCCAGCTGATTTGTAATTATGTTGTCTTTCTCAGATATATACCTAATCCACCACTGACCTTCAGATCTTATAACCTGTTGAACCCTCCTAAGCACAGTGATTCCTAAATCTTCCATCCCATTATCAGTCAAGGCTTGGACCACCTCCGGATTGTCAAACAGAATCGTGGCCTGTTTAAATCCTTTACTAAGCAGGATAAGTAACCCATCTAGAATACCCTAAAGCTTAGCCTCAAAATGAGTGCAAGTTCAATTCTTGAGGCATAATTGTATGTTAGACTGGTTTTTTTAACAAATGTAATTTTAAAATTTCAGCTTCTTACCAAAGTTGAGTACTTAGTTTTTTATTTTGCAAGAAACCAAGCATGGTTATAATAAAGAACAACACAATAAGTTTCTAACCATTGAATTACACAAGCAATTTCAAGGATTGCATTTAAAGCACTCGAGTTTGTCTAGAATTTGTATTTTTGTGGAATATAATCACAACACTCATCAATTATGGTAGGGAAAACTTTTCGCATTGCAATGTATCCATGGGTTGCCATTGGCCATATTACTCCATTCATTCATATGGCCAACAAACTAGCACAGAGAGGTCACAAAATTTCTTTCTTTTTGCCAGCCAAAAAACTAGGCAAGGTTGAGGCTTTCAATCTCTATCCGGATCTCATAACCTTTATGCCAATCATCGTTCCACATGTTGAAGGTTTGCTTATTGGTGCTGAAACAACAAATGATGTTCCTTTCCCCTTCCATCCCCTCATTATGAGTGCCATGGATCGCACAGAACCAGATATTGAAGCTTACCTTCGTGAACTCAAACCCCATTTTGTCTTCTTTGATTTCACTTGTTGGATGCCAGCTTTTACTCGCAAGCTAGGCATAAAGTCCGTGCTCTATTGCATCATTAGCTCTGGAACTATTGGCTATCTTCTTAGCCCTGCAAGGAAAATTCTTGAAAGAGGTTTAACCGGGCTTGATCTCCTCAAGCCTCCAAAAGGTTTTCCATCTTCAAGTATAAAGGTACGCATGTTTGAAGCTCAAGGATTAGCTGCTGTAACAACAATGGATTATGGAAGTGGTATTTCATTCGCGGAACGCCATCTAAGGTCATTTAGTGATTGTGATGCTATTGGTTTCAAGACATGCAAGGAGATTGAAGGGCCTTATTGTGAATATACTGGAAACCAATTTGAAAAGCCAATGCTCTATGCTGGTCCGGTAGTGCCAGAGCCACAAAAAATGGTGTTAGAAGAACGACGGGAAAAGTTATTAAGCAACTTTGAAGCCAACACATTGATATTTTGTGCCTTCGGGAGTGAATGCGTTCTGAAAGAGGACCAATTCCAAGAATTAGTTTTAGGCCTCGAGCTAACAGGTCTACCATTCCTGGTCGCAATAGAAAGAGTAAATGGAAGAGGGTTCGTTTATGGAGGTTGGATGCCACAACAACTGATCCTAAGGCACCTTTCCGTGGGGTGTTTCGTGACTCATTGCGGGCTCTTTGGCAGAGGCTATGGTGAATGATTGCCAATTGGTGTTGGTACCCCATGTTGGGGACCAGATAATTAATGCAAGATTGATGGCTGGAGACTTGAGAATTGGAGTAGAGGTTGAGAAAGGTGAAGAAGATGGATTATTTACAAAGGACGATGTTAACAAGGCAGTAAAGGCTCTAATGGATGATGATAGTGACTTGGGGAAAGAGATAAGGGCTAACCACGCTAAATGGAAGGAGTTTCTTTTAGCATCCTCAAATTAGATGTAAAATTTTGAATCAATGTTATGTTATTACTTAAATTTCATTTTCATGTTAAAAATTTCATATAAAACTTTTATTTGATAAATGGTCGATGTGTAAATTTTCATGTCTGCAAAGTCTTACTTGAAGGGTAGGACGACCCGAAATTATATAGTGTCGAAAAATATAGTTTAGGAACCCTATTTTCGTAACTCGGGTTTATAAATATTAAATAAAAATATTTATAGAATTATTATAAAAATATATTGAATTTTGGTTAAGTAATTTAATCAAAAAAGTAGTTAATTAGAACTTAAGGACTAAATTGTAAAAGTCCAATCACTATAGAGTTTTAATTAAGAAAAGAACTAAATAAAAATTAAGCAAAGGTCCAAAATACTAATTAAACTATTTCTAAATAGGTGATAGTGGATGTTGATGGAAACTCCACTAAGTGTGATAAAATAATAATTTATGTTAATTAAACCATGATTTAGTAATTAACTTAGGTTTAATTAAAGTATAAAAAGGGGAGCTAGTGGAAATTCATCATCTTTTCCACTTTCACCATTGTCCACCATGGGAAGAAACCAAAGAAAGCTTAAAAAATTCTTCCTACCATTTTGCCATTAATTTGGTAGGTAAGATAAGCTATTTTCTTGTAATTTTATGGATTTGTGATCATGGGAGCTTGATTTAGCTAGCCCATGTACCAATTTGATAAACTGTCAACTTTTTAGAAAGTTTCCATTGTTGATTTATTGATGAATTAGGCTTGAAATTAATATATTTTGAGCTTAGATTATGAAAAGGACTAGATCGTAAATTTAATTTAATTTTTTGTTAAATTTGTTACATTAGGGACCAAATTGAGTAAATGTAAAAATCTATCATGAAGTTATGATAGAAATATAAAATATAAGATCCCTAATGAGAATATGTGAAATCGAATTTTAATCCGAAGATAGGAATTGAGAGATATGCTTGTCCTGAGTTTAGGGACTAAATTGAATAGAATAAAAAAATATGTGTGGCTTTGTACTTAGATGTGGATTGAATGAAGTATGGTATTTTCTTATTTATTGAATTATCGATCGTAGCAAATGTCGACTCCGGGTCATCGAGAAGGAAAGGAAAAGCGAGAGTTATCGACGAGTGACGCGAGATATTGGTTTGTGCTTTTATGATTTGAGATTAATTTATTCTCTCCATATTCATGTCATACCACATTATTGAATATTGAGGTGAATTAATAATGATCATATGCATTGTTTTTCTTTTATTGATATTAATTGCCAAGAGAGTGGACCTAATTAAATAAAATGGAAAGTATTATGATTTATTAGGAACATGATGTGTAATATGAGAATGGATTGAATATGTTATATGGTATGAGTTAATAGTGTGTTGATGATGAATTGGAATGAAATTGTGATATTGAATGTGAAATTATATATATGAATTGGATTGAATTGAAATGAAACGAAACAAAATAAATGATTATTGTGTGATAAATACAATGTACATGGTACAAAAATGAAAATGTAACCGAATATAGGGTATGACAGGTAAATGTGAAAGTTTATAGGGTATGAAAATGCGAATATGGATAATTACATGGTATAATCATGTAAAAATGACTGATTATAAGGATGAAAATGAAATATGTGTGATTGATGCCCATGTGAACTTAGTAAAATGTTAGGATACAATTGTCATGTCAATAGGGTCATATACGTGCTTGTACATAGATTATTATAGATTATAACGAGATCTAGCATTTGTTGTAAATCCTAGGGTAATATAACGAGATCAAACGCGGATCCTCGGGTAATATATGATATAGGTTTAGCCCAAATGGGTAACTTGATAAAAATTTAGTTTGGACGAGTAACTTGGTTCATTTTTGTATCCAAGTCCGTTTTACTAGGGTTTCATAGGGTGAAACATTATAATTGAAATTGGAAACTTGGAAATGTGATGAAATTGAATTGATAAACCAATTTGTTATTCCATTGAAATGAATTCTGTGTATCCCTTCCACATGGTCTCAACCCTTTTATATAGCTTGACCACACGACTGTGTGACCCCTATTTTACAATTTTACCTAGAAATTTGTGATATGTTCAATTTAGTCCTTGAATAGTCCCCGAATTATTTTTAGGGTTTTATTCATTCAATTGAGTCCCTGATAATGTAAATATTATGGAATCTGTGAACTGATTGACTAAATTATTACTATTATATGCATGATATGTGAATGATTCATGCCTTCTGTTATTGTATTTTTGATAAACTGTTACTATTATTATCGTTTCTATCTTATTGATTGCATGTTAAGCGTGCCTACTACTACTGTTGAACCGAATACATGTTTAACCACATTTATTGTTTCTGCACTGTTCTGTTATGAGCATGTCATATTGAATAGTATGGGGTGAGACGATATATACGAAGGAAGTACTGACAGTTTAATAATTTGCAAACATTGGTAGTTTATCCACAACTTACTAGCAGTTTATCTGCAAACTTTTTATATGAAAATAACGGTAGTTTACCCACAATTTTTACTGACATTTTATCTGCAAATTACTGGTGGTTCATCCAAAACATGGTGTGTAGAGATGGATGAGTTCTGAGAAACTCTTACTGTGGTGTGTAGAGGAGTTGGGTAGGATCTTTTCTAATAAACTGAAATTGCATTGACATTCATAAGCATGTACAATAAAACTGAAAATTTTGAAATGTTATACTAATGTGTTGAACTGAAAAACTGATATTGTGTATGTTATGTTCTCTGTATTGCTATATCGATGGTAAATGTTCTAAGAACTATTATTATGTATATTTTGTTTATTATTTTGCATTGATTTTCTTGTGTTTAAAATTGCACTGAGCTTCTTAAGCTCACCCCCCTTTTAAGTCCATTCTTTACAGATAACCTATAAGGTTAGGTCGGACTCAACATTCAGAGGGCTTGTCTTGGATAGGTTTTTTTTTCAATAAAAGGATTTTAGACGTATTATTTATAATTTCTGTTATTTGGAAACTGTATTATTTTATTTGAACTGTGACATGAGACTTAAATTTTGGGATTATTTTGGCATGCATGACATTTAAAGTTGATTAGGCTATTGAAATTTGGAAAAGTAATTAAAGATGCATGAAATTTGGTTTTAAAATAAAAAAACCTAATCGATTATCACTTTTCCATTGTTATAATTGTAATTTAGTTATTGAATGGTAAATAAATTGAAATCAACTAAGTTTTCAAAAATTAGTCAACATTACAAAGTAAATGTTAAAACCGATCAATTTTCGAAACTCGTAAGTTTTAGTGAAAAAGAGGTATGAAGCTAAGCTTTTTTTCAAAGGTAAATAAATGTTTTTGAAAGACTGTTTTATAAACTCTGACAGTTTTTTTAAGCCATTTCGGTGGCTAATGTAGCCTTCAGAATTCAGCTGTAACGTTTAGGCAGGGTTAGGGAAGTTACAGGTTGGGTATGAGATGTTACAAAAAGTAACCCATTATCAATATGTATTACAAGTTGTGATTTAATTTCAACTCGTTCACCAAGTTGCAATCTCACTCATACACATTAACTAAATCACTCTCCCCCACTAAGAATTTCTCATTGAAATCTTAGTTACAAACTAAGCAAAGTGATCACTCTTCCCTACTAAGAGTTCCTTCTTTATTATTCTTAACTCGTAGTTGTTACTTCCTATTCAATAAAATATACGATTAATTGTTAACATTATTAAAATTATATTTATAAAATGATTAATATTTTTCATCGAATTAGTAAAGTATTTTAGTACCAGAATTTTGTTAGCTAGACCATTAAATCATTCTATCTACCAAATGTATGCCTTAGAATTACACATCTAACAATCAAATGATCAACTGCATAGATAAAACTGAAAGCCATTGAAACAACCACATGTCAATATTAGGAGTGAGCAAAAGTTGGTTATGATCGACTTAAATGGTTGATCTGATTGTCATCAAACAAGAGGATTATGATGATTAATTTGATTTTTTAGGGGTAAAATAAATTAAGTCGGTCGATAATGATTAGTCGTTAAGGTATAAGACTAGAAAGTTAAGTCAAATTTTTAAATTTTTTAATCGAATCGACCAAACTGGCTGATTTCTCTCCTCTAATCAATGCCACTTCTTCACTTAGAAGAGATGAGTAAGAATCTTTCGCTAACAATTGGAAGAAATTTCCTTCTTATTTCAATTTTTGAGAAAGAACTAGCTTTGCAAACTAAAAAGCATATAGAATTTGTGTTTAAAGCATAATCCAAAGAATAATTTCAATTTAAATACATTGTTGATGTTCTCTTGTTTGTGCTTTCAAAGGGATAAGAAAAGTTTTGGAAGATGAGACTCCATCTCCATAATTAAGCCGAGCAACATCCAGCTCCTTTCACAGCCGATACATCGTCTTTAGATCCGACATTGATCGTCCGACCTTTAGGTAAAGCTGCCGGATCATCTCCGATGTCAAGAGCTTTCCTGCTCACGACACGATAGATCTGGGCCAACACTTCGGTGAAGGCATTCTCAACATTAAAGGACTCGAGCGCAGATGTTTCCATGAAAAAAGTGTTCTCTCGTTCGGCAAAAGCTTTAGCATCTTCGGCTGCAACAGCTCGCAAGTGACGCAGGTCGGCCTTGTTCCCGACTAGCATAATCACAATGTTTGGATCAGTGTGGTCTCGGAGTTCCTTAAGCCACCTTTGTACATTCTCGAACGTAACACGACGAGTGACATCGTAGACTAGTAAAGCACCGACAGCACCTCGATAATATGCACTGGTAATTGCACGGTACCTTTGGCAAAATAGCATAAACACAGAGAATTATTTAGGGGGAAGAAATAACTTCGGAATCAAATAATATCCTTTCATCCTCCTTAGCACATAGTAATACCAAATTAATATGAGAATTATTTATAGACGTCATGCTTTCACAATTGCATAAACATCAAACTCGATAAAATAAAGGAGAAAGAACAATGCAATTATTATTATTGTCTATTGAGTCTTAGCTCGATTGCGTTAAAAAAAAATCCTCCTGTTTGATTCGATTGCGCTAAAGTGCATTATCCTCCTATTTATGGGTTGGGAAGGGACTATGAGTAGTTCTAAGCATTGTGTTAAATTATATATATATGATCAGAGCCTATAATGATATTATAATATTATTTTGTAGATTTTTTTTATTTCACTATTGATTTACAGAATAATTCAAAATTAAAATGCTAATTTATCAAATTATAAGACATTATATATTAAACATCCGATTTAAAATTTATTAGTAGCAATAAATGAAAATGTTCCATTTAATCAATATGAGATCAAGAGCGAATTTAAGTGGCAAGTAGGAACCTTGGCTTCTAAAATGAAGTAATAAAATTATACTTTAACCCTAAAATAGAAAATAATCTCTCAAAATAAGAAATCATAAATTAATAAATAATAAATTTATGTTTTGAACCTTACAAAAATTTATAATTAAATTCCGATCCCTGTATCACCATTTAACATGCATTCAAAGTGCCTATCACGTAACAAAAGAGCGATAATAGATCAAAATGACGTCCCGATTATTAGCAGATTTGAACCGATTTGCAAATTCAAAAAAATTCGAAGAAAAAAAAACAAAGATCCCAAAACTCATATAAAAAATTCACAAAAAAAAAAAAGATTACCTTTCTTGTCCAGCAGTGTCCCAAATTTGAGCTTTAACAACTTTATCATCAACATGAATGCTACGAGTTGCGAACTCAACACCAATGGTGGATTTAGACTCAGCGCTAAACTCGTTCTTCGTAAATCTAGACAATAGGTTGGATTTTCCAACACCAGAATCACCGATCAACACAACCTTAAACAAATAATCATAATCATCATCAGCTCTATAAGCTCCCATTTCCTCTCTGATTGGATCCAAAAAAAGAAAAAAAAACTCAGAAAAAAGAAGGAAAAAAAACCCAATATTAATTGGGTATCTTAATTGTTATGGTTAACATTTAGTTTTTAATTTGGTGGTTCTGGGTTTGGGATTGTTTGGTGTGAAAAAAGAAGAAAAAAATAGAAATAGGGTAAAAAAAGCTTGGCAAAAATGGCTATGATTAAAACAAAAAACTAACCTCTTTTCACGAGATTTTTTGGAAAATAACTTTTTTGTGTGGGCAAAAATTGTTTTGATTTAACCATCTATGATTTATTGAATGGTTTTTGTGTATTGAGATAATAAATTTATAAAATAGATTCAATTTTTTGGCCTTTAATAGTGTGTTTTTAATTAATAAATTAAAATATTTTATTTTCGTAACACAAAATACCTCTATAATTAATAATTGCTATTTTTTTTTCCACTTTTCGATTCCCTTAAGGTTTGGTCTCTTTATTGGACAAGAATAGTATATAGCACATATTATTATAATTATTATTATGGAAACCTCACGTGAAATGAACCTTGAGCATCAAGTAATGCCATGGCATATCTTAGCTAAGTCATCTCTGTCATATATAAGCCGTCACATGGAACCTTAGACCCATTAATTACCTGACTATATTAAAATGTCACATCATCGAGATAAGGTATAACTTTACTGTCAACCAACCCAAGATAAGAGACCCATAGTAGAACACTTTGAACCCTTTTCTCCAAGCAACCCTGAGTATCCTTTTAATTCCCTCAAAACCCACCAAGAACAGCGTTTTCTGCCCCAATCCAGGGTGAACTGCCACCACCACAGCCATCTACTTCTCCTTGTTGATTTTGTTTGTCAACATTATTATTATTGGTACATATATAGCTTTTGATACAAAGAATAAGCGTGGAGGAGATCGTGGTGAAGATTAGAGGTTGATTCACCTTTAGGAGCATAGAGTCGTATAATGTTGATAGTAAGGTAATGTGTTAGGTGGGCACAGGGAAAAGAGATCAAGAGAGAGAGAGGAGAGAGCTAAAGAAGGTGCATTGTCCGTTCCTCAAATATGAGGGGGTTTGTATATGGATTGATATCATGGGGAACGTGGCAACTCCTGGTTGGCCAACTAGTCCTTTCAAGGGTCTTAGTTAGGTGGATCATGTGATATGGCTCAAGTTATAGGGTATGTAGGTGACAAGTGATGATTGTCCCATTAAAATAACTTGCTTGTTAGAAGCTTGCATATTCCCTAAGCTCTGACAAAATAGTGTTCATAAAATAGGAAATCTAGCGAAACCAGTGGTGTTTTGCTTCAAGGAAGTTATTCTAATGGCGAAGGTTACCATGTACAACAATAACATACATTATTTTGATTATTGTGAATCAAAGTTGTCAGAATTGGATTGTACAAATTGATTAAATTGAGAATCAAATGTCCAATCATGACATATAATAAGAAATAGTCAAAACAATTTTGAATAAAAAAACGAAAAATCAATTAAAAACAAAAAAAAATGGATTTTTTGTTTTTAAAAATTATTTGTACCAAAAAGAATTTTGGGTTTTCCATTATGTTTTTGGGTTAAATTCCAAATCATTAATGTTTCATTTTTTTAACTTTTTAGTTTGTAATATCAAATAATGTTTTTAGTTCTAGAATTAGTCCCTACATTCTTGGGTACAGAATAAATTTTAATAAAATATTTATTAAAATTATTATACTTGTAATAATATTATTAATATTGTTATACTTGCATCTCACGGGTTTACTTCGCGACTTGGTGAACCACCTCGCGAGCTTACTTCATGGCTCCCGTGGGCACCCTATAAGAAGCTCCTCACCTCACAAACCCAACAATCAAGCGAACACACACTATAGGGATTACCCCTCTAATAGGCGTAGAGGATCTATCATTTGTACATCGCATTTACCCGTTACTTTAATATGACAACCCAATAAATCGACTAAGCTTCAAGGAATACGAAACAAATAAGGTGGTGACATGTAGCACATCGAGAAAGACTGATGGTGTCATATATAAGATACCTCAAGGCCCAAAAACAAGGATTTCTCTTTCTCTACCTATCTCTCCTTTCTAGTCACCTTTCTTCCTCCAGAACACTCATAACACTTTCTACAACTTTTTGCCCACCGAAAGAACCATCAGACGACCACGGTCTTTACTTGGTATCAACAAACACAACAATGAATTTAAATTTTATTATGAACAAAAAATAAATGGAAAGAAATAAGGTAATAACAATGAATGAGTTTAAACTATTACAAAAATATATTTTTTTTCTTTTTATACATTACAAATACCATTGCAATTTCAATCTAATCCCCTTTTAGAGATCCTTCATGGTTACATATGAAATTTTATGTAAAAAAAATAAAAATAAAAAACAAAAAGTATATAGCAAATAATAATTTGATTGTAATGTAGAATTGAGGTTCAAAGGAAAGCACATGATCTTCTTTTTATAGGTTTTCTCTTTGGTTTTGGTGGCCTCAATGCTATCTTTATTGCAACATCAAAAACAGCCTTCACATTCTGGACCAAAACCCAACAAAGCAAAGTTTATTAGCCTTTTAAACATAATTTGATGCTCAAAAGCAAATAAGTACATTTTTAAGGAAGTTCATGTAGAGCATAAATCGGTTAAAATCGATTTAATCGACTTATTCAATTAAATCGAATTTGGTTAGCTCGGTTATATCGATTAAAGTCTCGTTTATTTTGTTTTTGTCAATTTGTTGTTAAAATTCATAACTAAACTAATAAACTTAATTAACTAAATTGATCAATGATAAGTTAACAGTTTGCTCACCCTTACATATAAGGCAAAAGCCCAATGTTAAGATAAGCCCATATGACCCTAACATGAGATTAGAGGTGATCATGGGCCGGGCCGGGCGGCACGTCCAAAATATGGGAGGATTCGGGTAAAAATATAGGCCCGAACCCGGCCCAGCTCGGGCCGAATATATAATAAGTATATATTTTTTAATTTTTTTAATTTTAAAATATTTTTAAAATACTTTTTTATTTTTAAAATAAATTTTTGGTGTTTATTAAAAAAATAGGCCGGGCCGGGTCAGGCTCGGGCTTAGGATTTTTTTCTCTGGCCAGGCCTGGACAAAATTTTAGGCCCATATCAATTTAGTCTTGATTCTAAAATTTTTTAACCCTATTTACACATTGTGTAATTTGATTTTTATTTTGTTACAATTTTGCTTTTCTTTGTAACATTGATGTTTAATTTTAAAAGAATACGAAAAAATGAAAACTATTATCTTGAATTTTTTGGTGTTTCCATTTTTTTATATATATTTTCAATCAAATTTAGTTGATAAACTTGTTTTTTTAGCTATTTAGGTAAAAGAGTCACAAAGAAAAGCAAAACTAAAAAAAAAAAAAAAGACCAAATTACTCAACGTGTAAATGTCAAGGGTTGGATTTTTTAGAATCAAGACTAAATTGACACAATATATAAATGTTGAGGGTTAGAGTTGTTATAATGTCAATTTTAAAAGTTACTGTCGTTAGCTAACTGATGACCAAATAAAACAAAATTGAATAGTTGAATGACTACTATAGTTTGCCCACCTGATTCTACTAACAAAAACTCGATAAATTGTAAGATAAAGGGTACCTGTTGGGTTTTGGAGCTGCACTCAATGTAAGTAACTGCACCTATCATCTTCTTCAACTCCTCACCCTATTCACCATTATGTATAAATAATAACATAATTGTTAGGTCATCGTAATGTGTCGATGTCGAGTTAATTTCAATCGATTGATATATTCGCTTTGTGCTGTTTTTTTATTACCGAAAAAAATAATTATTTAAGCTTAGATTTTTAATTTAACTTGCCTGAGATGTTGTTATTGATATTGCTCCTGGGTTATCACTCAAGAACTGCTTGTCATCTCTTAAATCTGCATTTCAAAATGTAAGGCCTAATTGAACAGGGTTTATTATGTAAAATAACATTGCAAACTATTTAAAAATATTCTAAAAATGGGTCAGATTGAACCGGCCCAGAGTTGAGAAGTATAAATCAAAGCTCCTTTGAATCGGATATAGATTACCCTATTCATAAACACCTCTTGTCCGGTTATTGTAGTATATTCTCTCTTTTTTTCTAAACTTGGGATAGTTTCGAGCTAACCCGAATTAAAAAAATTTTGTTCAAGACCCAATCGAGTTTACGAAACTAAGCAAATAACCCAACCCTTGGACCGTCGAGTCTCAATCTCAAATCATGTGTGTAGTTATTTAAAATTTTAAAGGCAAGAGATTAAGCTTACCTAGTTTGGTTCCAACAAGCACAATTGGCACATTAGGAGCATAATGTCTAAGCTCGGGGATCCACTGTTAGCCATGAAATTCAATGTTTATGTCATAAAATTGAGTAATTTGAAGATAAATCAAAAAGGGTATAATGGTAAATTTAGCCTTCAACATTTATTTTTTTTGCCAATTTGACCCCTTGTTCTTTTTTTTATTATTAGAAATTTGGCCATTAACCTTTTAAAAAAAGTTAAATTGATTTTCTTCAATGTAATTGTTGATTAAAACATTAGTTTTTTAACGATGTTGGTGGGGACAATGGCGGAGTCAGGGGGCTCGTAGGGCCCCGGCCACTTAAAATGGAAAATTTTCCATTTAGGCTCTTTATAATTTATAAAATTTTAAATTAGTAATGGTAAAATTGCAGTTTCCCTCTAAAATGATAAAAAAATGATTTAGTCTTTTTAAAATGACAAAAATATAGACTATTAAAATGGTGTGTATTTTTACTATCGTAAAAATATACAATTTAATTTCGACTCCCGTAAAAAGAATTTCTGGCTCCTCCACTGCGTGTGGAAACCCGCATAATAGTCCACGCATACTTCATGTCGACAAGACTCTATTTGTCATATATGTCATGTTAACAAATAATCTAAAATTTATAAAATATTCAAAGAACAAAAAAAGTTTATAAATATTCAAAAAAAGAAAAAGAATGAAATGTACGTGGATTGCTATGTTGGCTACCACATTTAAAAATTTAGCATTTTAATCAGTATTTTCGTTAAAAAACATAAATCTAACTCTCATTAAAAAATTGAGGTTAAAATTAGTTCAAAAATAGAATAAGGATCAAATTGACAAAAAATATAAATATTAAGGACTAAATTTATCATTATGTCTTAAAAATAAAATGAAATGAAATTACCTTTTTGTGAACATTTTCATAACTGGCCCTGCTAATAAGAGAAAAGGCCAACAAAAACACATCAGCTCCCCTATAACTCAAAGGTCTTAACCTATTGTAATCTTCTTGGCCTGAAATTCACAAATTGAATGAGATATGTATATGTAAATTGCAATTCAATACCAAATTATCTCGAACCCGAATCCAAAATTATCTGAAACTGAAACAATTCGAACTTGAAATAACTATAACCCAAAATAACACGAACGACTAATTCGAAATAACTTGAATAAGTAATTCAAATTTGAAAAATTCCGAACTTATAACGACTTGTTCCAGAGAAATCCAAGCCTTAAACAAAAGAACCGAACTCAAAATTCATCAAACTTTAAAACCCAATCTAATTTTTTTTAAAGATAATATATATAAATATTAATATAAAATTATTTTTTATGGATGTGTTAGTTTGGCCTGATAAAAAGCATACATATAAGCTCAACCCAAAATAAGCCGGACCGAACCCGATTTGAACCGATATTTTCCTCGAACCATAGAGTCAATGAGCTTACCGGCAGTATCCCATAGGCCAAGGTTCACTGTGCTGCCATCCACCACCACATTAGCACTAAAGTTGTCAAACACTGTGGGAACATAGTCCTATACACCAAGAAAGAAAAACAAAAACACATTCCATTATTATCACTTTTATAGCTCGGCTCGACTTGAATACACCACAAAATAACAATCAAAATGACCCCATCGTTACCGTTGGGAACGTATTGCTAGTATACGAAATAAGCATGCAAGTCTTCCCCACCGCTCCATCACCTACTGTGACACACTTGATAAACCTCGACGTATTCATCATCTTCGGTACAATGGCAACGGTGACAACTTTTTCGATGACTTTAAACTCGGTTAGATATGATCGAGGAAGAAGATGGTGTTTGGGGGGGGGATTGTGAGGTTTATATGAATTGAGGGGTTGGCTCCAAACTTTAGAAATGATTCAAAAAGGAATGGCTTTTGATTTCTTCAAGTGGAAGAACATTATTAGAAAAAAGAATGGTGATTAAAGTGGGTTTGGTGTTGGGGGGTGTTAGTTGGTGGATTAAGTGTTGTGGAAGGGATGGCAAAGAAAATTAAAAAAGGAGTTTGCTTAATTAGTGTTCTAAAATAACTAACTTTTTAGAGACAGATATTGCTGATAGAAACAGTTATGAACCTCGAACATGGATTATAAAACAAAGGGGTAAATCCAGAAATATTTTACGGGTGAGAATTGAATTATAATTTTTTAAGATTTCAAAATATAATTTAATTATTTTTGAAAGGACTAAAATGATTGTTTCCATTTTTTCGTGACCAAAGGGCAAATTTACCATATTTTAATTTTTTGCTTGCCCCCCTTTAAATTTGCATTAGGAGTGTTCAAACGGTCAGTTCGGTTATTAACCGAACTGAACTAGTATTCACCAAATTAACTAAACTATATAATTTTTTAACCGTTAATAAAACCGAAATTTTTTTCAAAAAATTTTAACCGAATCAAAATATTTCGGTTAATTTGGTCGGTTAACCAAATTAACCGAAATTTATATGTTTTTATCTTTTGATTAAAACAAGTAAAAAACATATAAAAATACATTGAAATTAACCGAAATATATGTTTTTGTCTTGAA
Organism: Gossypium raimondii; assembly: GCF_025698545.1. NCBI lineage: Eukaryota > Viridiplantae > Streptophyta > Magnoliopsida > Malvales > Malvaceae > Gossypium > Gossypium raimondii. The sequence continues at coordinate 59,627,087 of NC_068570.1, read as the reverse complement.
AATTAACCGAATTAACTGAAATTTTATGTCTTGAAACACTACATAAGTCTTGAAATTAAAACATAATTAACACATTAATTATTAAGTTTGGTTAATCCAGTTAATTTAGTTAATTACCCGATTTTAAATCAAATTAACTAATAACTAAAATTCCAGAAAACCATTAACCAACCTTCGACCGAACTAAATTCTACCACCGACCGATTAACATAATTAAATTGATTTAGTCAGCTAATTCGATTTTAACCGAAGTTTAAACACCCCTAATTTTCCCTACATAAAACATATATAGAGGATACAAAAAATATCAACTTTTTCGTAGTTATTGGTTGAATGACAAAATTTTTTTTTTGGTAAAATTGAAGTTTTAGTTCATATTAAATTTAGGGTCTGAATTTGGAAAATACATTGCCCTTCTTATAAAATAATGTTGGCCCCTAAACGAGATAATTAGGTTCATTTTGGTGCTTGGATTTTTTTTAATCTATTTTAGTACTTAAATTTGACAATTAAATTCATTTTGATCCTTAAACTTGAATTTCATCAAAATTTGACGACGTGACACCCTAAAATTATATAATTTTAATTTTCGAAGGGCAAAAACAAACATAATTACCCAGATCATGGATAAAAAATTACATAACCCCAAAAAAACCCAACTTTTTCCTTCACAAATTAGTGTAGTTTTGAGTGAGAAACACAATGATTAACAATTTCGGTGCTTTGTGCTTTATAAAATGGCTGACCTCATTTTAGCTTTGCTTGCCCTTTGCCCCCACTAATATTTTGAATCTTCAAAACAAAGAAGTGAGAGACAAATAAAAAATGGAATTAGTGATGATATATACTCATCTTTACGTTAAGATTACCTTTCTACTTATTTTATTATTTAGTCCTCGATTGAATTTTAATTTGGTTGATATTATTACGGTTAGAAATGTTTAAACAGTTAACCAAATCAAATTAATTGAATTTTTAATCCTTTAATCATTAACCAAACCGAACCGAAATTTATATATTTTATTTTTCTTTTAGTGTTAAAACAAGTATAAAATATATCAAAAAATTGATAATGTTCATTTGACTGAATTATCCGAATTAGTAATAGTCTAATACATATAATATATAATATTTTAATTTTAATTTTAATTTTCTTATATGATGAATTACATAACATATAAACATAAAAGAAAACTAACATATTATAAAATTAGAAAATGAGTTGTGTTTGTTTGTAGGAGTGTTCAAACAGTCGGGTCGGTTATTAACCGAACCTAATTACTCGAAATGTAAAAATTTTTAACCGTTAATTGAATTGAAATAATTTGGTTAATTTGGTCGATTAACCGAGATTTATATGTTTTTTCTTTTGATTAAAATAAGCATAAAACATATAAAAAAATACATTGCTAATGTTTATTTTTTATTAGTTAAAAAATGTATTATTTATTTCGATTAATATAAAAAAATAATAGTTCAAAACATACATTGCTAATATAAAAAATATATTATATATAATATATTATTTATTTCGGTTAATTACCCGATTCTAAACCAAATTAACCGATAACTGAAATGTTAAAAAATCATTAACCAACTTACGATCGAACTAAATTTGACCACTGACCAATTAATCGAATTAAACCGATTCGACCAGTTAATTTGGTTTTAACTAAACTATAAACACCCCTATATGTTTATATATCTTTTGCTCAAAATATCATATAGATATTTGAGCTTGATTGATTGGTCCAATCCCTAAACAAGTTTAGTTAAGTCGTAGTCCAAAATTATTTCACTTAAATTGGACTCAATTCAGTATTTAAATATTTTTATATTTTTATAATTAAAGTTAAATAAAAATTTTATTTTTGGACAAAAAATTATTATTATTATTAAAATAATAATTTGAAACCTAACATGACACATAAAAATACCAAAAACATGTTATAAACAATATAATTAAATTTATGATAATATATGACACTTTAACACAATTAATATAAACATAATATGTAATAACTTATATCCCATTGTTTTTGCATTTTTATCATAGAGTAAATTGCACCAAATGTCCCAAACTATGGCTCATATTTTATGTTGGTCCTTAAACTTTAGAACGTTTTAATTACATCCCTTAATTTTGGAGGTTATAACAATCAAATCCTTCCGTTACTAAAACCGTTAATTTCATCATTAAGTGACACATCGATCTCATATCTCTTAATTTTAAAAAAAATAGAACTAACTGTCCATGTAATAAAAATACATTAATTTTTACAAATGTCATTTTAATTGGATTATAGATTTATATATTGTCACTAAATTATATAATATAGTTTATTAATAAAATAAAATTTATTTTAATTTTATGAAATTATTTATTAATGAGGTGGTTTATGATTTATGAAATAAAAATCTATATGAAAATTTTAACATGAAATTTATTTACAAATTTACATCTAATTTGAAGATATATCATAAATTTTTTAAATTAAATTTCATTATCAAATTTTACAAAGAAAATATTGCAATTTAGAAAACATGTTTATTTAATGAAAATTAAAGAAAACCCTTACATCAAGTTATTCAATTTCATAACAAAATCATTGATGTAATAATTTTCAAGCCCCGGTGCTAAAAGAAACTCTTTCCATTTAGCATGGTTAGCTCTTACCTCTTTCCCCAGCTCACTATCACCATCCATTACAGCTTTTACTGCCTTGTTAACGTCGTCCTTTGTAAAGAATCCATCTTTTTCACGTTTCTCAACCTCTACTCCAATTCTCAAGTCTCCGGCCATTAATCTTGCATTAATTATCTGGTCCCCAAAATGGGGTACCAACACCAATTGACAATCATTCACCATAGCCTCTGCCAAAGAGCCCGAGCCACAATGAGTCACGAAACACCCCACGGAAGGGTGCCTTAGGATTAGTTGTTGTGGCACCCAACCTCCATATATGAACCCTGTTCCATTTACTCTTTCTTGGAATCCTTCTGGTAAGTCTGACTCGATTGTTTGAGCTCCCGTTGGTGGTTTCAGGGCGACTAGGAATGGTAGACCTGTTAGCTCGAGGCCTAAAACTAATTCTTGGAATTGATCCTTTTTTAGAACACATTCACTCCCAAAGGTACAAAATATCAATGTCTTGGCTTCAAAGTTGCTTAATAACCTTTCCCATCGTTCTTCTAACGCCATTTTTGGTGGCTCTGGCACTACTGGACCAGCATAAAGCATTGGCTTTTCAAATTGTTTTCCAATATATTCACAATAAGGCCCTTCAATCTCCTTGCATGTCTTGAAACCAATAGCATCACAATCACTAAAAGACTTTAGATGGCGCCCTGCGAATGAAATACCACTTCCATAATCCATTGTTGTCACAGCAGCTAAACCTTGAGCTTCATACACGCGTAGCTTTACACTTGAAGATGGAAAACCTTTTGGAGGCTCGAGGAGATCAAGGCCGGTTAAACCTCTTTCAATAATCTTTCTTGCAGGACTAAGAAGATAACCAATAGTTCCGGAGCTAATGACACAATAGACCACAGACTTGATGCCTAGCTCGTGAGTCAAAGTTGGCAACCAACACGCGAAATCAAAGAAAACAAAATGGGGTTTGAGTTCACGAAGGTAAGCTTCAATATCTGGTTCTGTGCAATCCATGGCAGTCATAATGAGAGGATGCAAAGGGAAAGGAACGTCATTTGTTGTTTCGGCACCAAGAGGCAAACCTTCAACATGTGGAACGATGATCGGAATGAAGGTCACGAGATTCGGATGGAGATTGAAAGCCTCAACCCTGCGCAATGTTTTGGCTGGCAAGAAGAAGGAAATTTTGTGGCCATTCTCTGCTAGTTTGTTGGCCAAATGAACAAACGGAGTAATATGGCCAAGGGCAAACCAAGGATACATTGCAATATGAAAGGTTTTGTCTGCCATAGGTGATAGGTGTTCTTAAATTTCGTTAAAAATACAAATTATGTTAATTAGAAGATAAACTCGATTGCCTCGAATGCAATCCTCGAAATCGCTTATATAATAATACAATTGCTTAAAACGATCAAATTACGAGGTTTTGTCTACTAGTTGGTTTCTTGGTTACTAATGTTTAAAAATTAACCATTATATAAAACCAAAATATGTGCAAAAATTTGAAGTGTTTGCACCGATGGCAATAATATTTGTTCAAAAAACTATTCTAACAATTCATCTATACCTCGAAAATATTTTAAGTTCGACTCAAATTCAACTCAATTATTTGTTAAATTGTTTTGTTAAAAGGTAGGAAAAAAAAACCGACACAAAAATACTATTCTTAGGATACATCTTGCACAGTATATACGTCAACCTTACTACATTAACATATCGTTCCAGTTCTAAAACAAATTTAGTACAATTCTAACCTAATATTTAAAACATAGCACGCCTAACATTTTCCATCCTAATTCTATCTCACGCTACTGTTTGAAACTTTTTTTTTTTTTTTGGAAATCGACTTATATTTTGAAAACGAAAATGAGAGTCGCCACCAATCCTTTTTATGAGGTGTGATCGGATCACCTCGTAATTTGATCGTTTTAATAAAAAGTTTGATTTACTAAAACAATGTTCTTTGTTCTACAAAATTCAAGAAATGGGTTCGGAAGAAGTCGGTTACGCATGAGGAAGGATTAGCACCCTTGTGATGCTCAAAATTGGTACCTAGTTGATTACTTAATGTCTTGGTATCGGAAATTGAAAATTTGAATTTAAAACACGATCCCTTTCTGTATTAAGACATCACTTAATTAAATTAATTTTCGCGAAAAGGGCTTATTCAGGTTAATCGAGAAGAAAGGATCATATCTCGTAAGTTAGGACACAATGCCTTAAATCCTCGAAGACAAGAATAAACGCCATTTGTTCATTACTTAAATCTCGTTTCTTATTTTCAAAATTGATGTTTGACTATTTTGGTTTTAGAAAGAAGCCATATTCCGTAAGTTAGGAACACGACTCCTCTAATTCCAATAATGAACGGTACCTCGATTTAAAAATTTCCTTTCTTATGCATTATGCAAAAGTAAATGTAACATTTAAAATGATGTGTGTTTAACATATTTGAGCATAGTACGAAAACGGTCGAATATATTTAAACATAATGCATGATATAGTGGTAGAACATTATAATGATAAATGACAAATAAATGGGTAAATACTATAATAATAATGTAACTATAGCAATAATAAGAATATTAATTCAGGCATTAATAACAAAATAAATAAAGTAACTTAAAATAATAATAAAATTAAAATGAATGTAAACATAAGTAATGTGAGAATGATAAAAGAAATGACAAAATAGCAAAAATAAGATAAAAATAAAATAACAACAACAATAATAATAAATGAGCGAAAAATGTACAAATAAAAATGTAATAATCTTATTTTTTAAATATGTAAAAAAAAGTAATAAATAAATAAATGTTTGTAAAAAAGTTGAAGTTAAATGAATAAAGGACTAGATTAAAATTATGATGAAATTTAAAGATTAAATTATGAAGAATCCAAAAATGAAAGACTAAATTAAAAATAAAATATAAAATACAGGGACTTAGAGTGAAATTATCCTAACAAGTACACCCGTGTCACATCCGACGTCATTGTCAGTGATTAAAAGGGACTAAATTGAAAACACAATGAAATTTAAGGTATAAATTAAAAAACACAAAAGCAGAATGTAAATGACTAGATTGAAATTAAACAAAACGTATAGGGACACAGCAAACAATTCTCCCAACCTCAACACACGTGTCCCTCCCTTGGGGAGTCAACAGTAAGCTTAGGGACTAAAATGCACGAGAGAGACATAAAAGGATAAAAATAAAAAACTAAAAAAATAAAATAGGATCAGATTAAAAAGAACAGGATAGCGGAAGGACCGAAATAGAAATTATCCCCTCCATGCGAAAACACGCGGATCCTAGGGGAAAGCAGGTCGGGTTTCGGGTCGACTGAAATGACACCGTTTCAGGTGCCCATCTCTTCAAATGCTCCAAGGACCAAAATGAAAGTAAAATGAAATAAAATGGCAAAAAAAAAAGATAGGGCTAGATTGAAACAAGCCGCAAAAGCGGAAGAAACAAAGGCGAAAATACATCACTTTACAAAAACATGCGGATCCTAGGGGTCCAGGTTGGGTAATTGGGTCGGCCCCAAAACGACTTCGTTTTGGGGAATTTCGGAACACCTTGAAACAGTGCCATTTTGGCACCCTATTTAAGTAAAAAAAAAAGCTTCAAAAAATTCATTTTAAACTGTTTAAAAAAAAACACTTTGCCTTTTTTTTTCTCTTCAAGTTCTCCCTGTGTCCCATGAGACCCATGATTTACCACTGCCACCGACGACGGCTCTGCCGTCCACGATGGCTAGAAAAATCCAAAACGCTCCCCCCTCACTCATCTTTTAGCGTAGGACTCTGCTTTAGAGTCGAAACTATCAAAACTGAAGCCAAACTTCCAGAAAAAGGAGAAAACCTTTCAGTTTTTCGATGTTCTCCGCCGCGGCCTCAAGCGAACCTCATGGGTTCGATCGCCTTCCAAGCCAGAGAAGACTTCGGCAACGACGATAAAAAGGTAAAAATAACTTCTTTTTTATTTATATATATATGCGAAAATAATAAAAATAACAGTGAAAAACTACCTTCTATTTGAACTATTGCAATCTGTTTTTATTTTTGGTATCTCTCTGTATTTTTTTTTTGTTCCCTTACTTACATTTTTTAATTCGGCTTTTATAGTCGATTACATATTTCTATTTTTTGCCTCTGCCATCTACTGTTTCTTGCATGTTGTTGTCCTTGTTCTAGGTGTCCCTGGAGTCAATCAACGGGTCAGAGGCAGTTGACGGTGGCAGACTTCGGGGCGCGAGCATACTGACATGGCCAAGGCATAGGAGCGGCAGCGCGCGAGCTAGGGTTTTTTTTTCTGAAAAAGTTTAGGCTTTTAGGCCATTAGGGTTTTCTTTTTATTTTGGACCATTTGGGCCTCTCTTCTTCTTTTTTTTTTTTTGTAACTGGACTGGAAGAACAAATAAAATAAAACTATAAAAATTAAATAATTTTTATTCTTATGATAATATTATCTATCTTTACCAAAAATATTAAATTTACATTTAATATTGATATAAATAATATTTAAATATATATTATTTGAAATTTAAATTTAACACGAAATAAATAAATAATATTAATTTTATCAAATATTATGGTTTGAAATACTTCAATCGCATATTAAACTTTAAATAATAAAAACAATTTTTAATTGGTATTTAATTAATTAAAATACTATTATTATTTAAAATAAACCCTACATAATTTATTAATTAAAACCAATATTTGATTTTAATTATTATTTTTAATTTGGTTTTAATTTTATACTCAAACAATAATTTTTGTTATTAATACATTCGTCTACATAATTTTAAGGGTAAACTATACCAATTGTCCCCGAACTTTATATAAAATTATGTTTCAACCACCCAACTTTTAAAACTTACGTAATAGTTATTAATGTTATCTAATTGTTACATTTTTTGCACTCATCCATTATCTCCTGTTACAATCATGATGTGACGTTAAATTAAAGGGCTAATGACCAATTTGATAGTTTTTCTCAATTTGGTCATTGTTACATTTTGGATTCTTTTTTGGTATTTTTTAGATTTTATATATATTTTAAAATTTTTAATTTTTAAGTGATAATTTGGCACACAATCTTAGAGTACTACATCATCATACCTTGATAGAATCCAAGTTCATAGGCCAGATTGAGAAAAACGGGCAAATTTTAAGATCTGAGAAAAGTTGTTAAGTTTGGGCTAAATGTTATTTTTATCTCGTACTATTACTGGTTTCAAATAGAGGTATTCATGAGCTAGACCAGGTTCGGATCAGACTTAAGTATGATATTAACACATTTTATACTTGTCCAAGCACCCTGCCCGAAATATGGATCCAAAATTTTGCCTAGACCCACCCAAATTTATAAATGCTGCCCCAAACTTATTTTAATCCCGCCCATATTATTTTTTGGAATTTTTAAAAAATATCTTTATATTAATTTTACTTTAAAATTTAATATTGTTCATTTATTTATTTTTTCATAATTATCTTAACAGTTGTTAATGTTATATTATAATATTATATATTACTATTAGATTTAATTTTTATGTAATATAAATTATATAATATATATAAAAATAACATAATATGTTATAAATAGACTTGGGTGGTTCAGCTAGAAGGCCCGTTCGAAGAGTGAGAGGGTTTGGGCAAAAATATAGGCTCGAAAAATAGGCTTAGACAAATAAATAAGACCATTTTTAAATGGGTCGAGCCTTAAGTGTTTTTGCTCGGGCCTGACCGGACCCGAATTTGCAGTAAAAAAAATTATTGTTGTTGTTTTTTATTATTTTTTCATTATTTTGCAATCATTTTGTTATTATATTACTACTATTTTTTTATTATTGTTTGGATATTATATGACTCTTGTTTTATTATTAATTTTGCTACTTTTCTAGATATATTTGCTTGCTAAGTTGCACTTATTTAAGTATATATATTTTTAATTTTTTTCCATTTGTTGGAGAATATTTATTTTAATATTTTTAGTGTATTTGATGTATTATATTTTTACATTTTTTATATAAAAAATAATATAAAAAATTTACTACGGTTGGGCCAGACCAGGCTCAAGTTTTAGCATTTTATTCAAGCTGAGTTTGTGAAAGTTTTAGGCATTGGCCCAATTCAGCCCATGGGCAACTCTAATTATAAACATAGAAAACAGTTGGGTTGAGCTCGGGCCTTGAATAAGGCCTTCAAAACCAGATTAATGGTCGAATTGATCAAACCACTTGTTCGTCGATTCGATTGACTCATCCGATTTAAATAAATAAATCATTAAAAAATAAATAGTTAAAAATATGATTCTGTCATGAATATCAATATAAAGTTTTAATAAACTTTAAATTCTAATAGTTATTAGAATTAGATTTTTACACCTATAAATAGAAACTAATAAAGTATTGTAATCATCTATTTTGATCAATAAATTAGATCCTATATTGCTTTCATATTTTCCAGTTCCATACTGATTAAAAAATTTTATTTTTGGAGTTTAATTTTTATCGACACCCTCTCAAATGTGATTAATTTCCAATAATTACACACTTTTTCGTTTTATAAGTTTCCCGGTAGCCAAACAGAGAGAAAAGAAAAACCAGAAGAAAAAAACCCACTCAAAGTACTCTATATTTTCAAATTCTCTCTCTATATATCATTTACTACAAAAATTTTCAGTTAAATTATTTTTCTCTTAATGTTAACATTGTTGAAATTTCACTCTCTCAGTTATCCCGATCCTTAAATCCACCAAATGACTGACTCTTCCGACGAAGCCAAGCAAATCGAGAAGCTCTATGAGTTCGGCGAACGCCTCAACGAAGCTAAGGATAAGTCTCAGGTTGGTGGTCCCTTCCTTCTTTTTTCCCTCTTTATCTCTATTCCTAGGGTTTTTTTAGTTGTAATTTGTTTAATTTCTGATACAGAATGTGAAAGATTACGAAGGAGTCATCGATGCAACGAAAACAAGCTTAAAGGCGAAACAATTAGCTGCTCAGCTAATACCTCGCTTTTTCAAGTTCTTCCCTAACTTATCCAGCCGTGCTCTCAATGCACATTTCGATTTGATTGAAGAAGAAGATTTAGCGGTTAGTTCGTTTATAATCTAAGAAGTTCGAATTAGTTAGTGAGTTGAAGTAATTTTAGTAGCTTTCTTCAATGTAATTTAAAAAAAAAAAAATTTGTAGGTTCGAGTGCAAGCGATTCGTGGGCTTCCTTTGTTTTGTAAGGATACAAAGGAGTACATTTCTAAAATAGTAGACATTTTAGGGCAACTCCTTACTGCTGGTAAAACTATCAACTCTTTTTTTAAAATAACTTGTAGAATTACTATTTCAAAGCATGCGTCTTTGTTGTGTATTTAACCTCGCCTTTGCGGCTTTGCTTTGCTTTGTTTCTTATAGATGAGATTGTGGAGCGTGATGCTGTTCATAAAGCCTTAATGTCTGTATTAAGGCAGGATGTGAAGGGTAATGTTGCATTCTTATGAAGTCTTGTTAAGTTGTTTTGTTTTGTTTACTTTTTCTTTTGGTAGTGATGAAATTTGACTAGTTATGGTTGATATTACATGTTTGAGTTCTTAGGCCAAATGTGTCTGAACTAGAGTTTGGTTATATTAATACTTTAAGTTGATAGCATTTTTATCGGTAAGGCAGATTTCGTGGTGCATTTTTGTAAGTCTCCAAAATTCATGAAAGTGGGTGTTATGATTCAGATTGCCCCTATTTCTTTTGCATCTTCAATGGGAAAGAAGATGTTGGGGTTGTCTAGGCTAGTTAATGAGCTTTGTGAGTAAAAGAACTTTTGGTATCTACTTAAGGAAATACTAAGTAGGTTACAATGGTTTTCTTGATGAAGATAATCAACCACTTATGATGTAACGTGCATGTTAATTTGGCTTGAACCAATGACACAAGCTCATCATTTTTCTACTATTGTTCTTTCTGGTTTTATCCTTGTTGATTAGATTGTCTTGTGAATGCAGAGTCCTTGACAGCACTATTCAAGCACATTTGGAATGTTGAGGAACCAAGTCAAGATGACACCATTCGTGACAAGGTTTTGTGCTTTATACGAGATAAGGTTCAGACTGCTTCTTTGTTTACCTGTTGTTGATATTCTTGTGCTTTGTTTTGTGCTGATAATTGAGGGGAAATTAACCGTGTTTATAGGTTTTTCCTCTTAAAGCTGAACTCTTGAGACCCCCAGAGGAAATGGAAAGGCACATAACTGATTTAATTAAAAAGGTACTATTTTGATTTTCTGTGTAATCATTCATCATTGATCTGTTTTTTCTAATCTTCCCCCTGAGTTGTAACTTTGAGTAGAAGATGCAGGATTGATTTTATTTAATTCCATTGCAGAGTTTAGGAGATGTAACTGGAGCTGAATTCAGGATGTTTATGGACTTTTTAAAAAGTTTGAGCATATTTGGGGAGAAAGCTCCTCCTGAGCGCTTGAAGGAACTTATTGGAATAATTGAAGGGCAGGCTGATTTAGATGCACAATTTGACGTGAGTGCTTGTTTGCTGAATGTTGGTTTGGAATCTTCTCTTTATGATGCTTGACTTGATTCTTTATGATGCAGAAGATGTTCCAAGTTACCTCTTTGCATAAATTAGTTTAGATGTTCATTAGAAGGAATGTGGTACCACAAAATATTCAAAGTAGATTTACTTTTACTAGTCAACATTGTCCCTTTGGTTCTCCGTTGCATTGTCATTGTCGTGAACTTACTTTGAAACTGTTCAAAATGCTTTTGGATGCAGGTCTCTGATGCAGATCATATTGATAGGTTGATATCGTGTCTGTTCATGGCTATTCCATTTTTTGTGGTAAGGACTGCGTTTGGTATTACTGAATATCTGTTTTCCATCCATTAAATATTCTTCTGATGTATGAACTCTTTTTAGCACTCTAACCTCTAAATTATTTTACAGAGGGGTGCACCTGGCAGCAAGTTTCTCAACTACTTAAACAAACACATTATACCTGTTTTTGATAAGGTGACGTACTACTTTATGATCTCAATTACTGCAACAAATGTAGTCCAAGCTCATTTTGCGTTAGAACCTGATATAATTACAGTATAGATATACGCACATTCATCCAATTGTTCCTTCTTTGTTGTTGGCACTGTTATTTCTATACTGAAGGAAAGGTGTTTATGATGATTTTCTAGTCTTCTCTGCTTATGAAGATTTGCAAGTTGGAATGGAGGTGGATGAATCTTATAAGTTTTTCTCTGAGCTCTAGAACTTGGCATTTAGTTTTTATTTTTTATTTTTTATTTTTTATTTGAAGTTCTTGAATTCCTTCATATGGCTTTGCTATCTCTTAGTTGATAATCATAGCCTCTGAAATTGGGATTGATCCAATTCGATGAAATGTTTATTTCAGTCTATTTACCTTCTCGTTGGTAGGACATCTGGAAGGTGTGAATTGTTAATGCAAAGCTGCATATTTTGTTGTTCTGACGATATTCTAGAATGCAACAGAGTTTGCTATAAAGCTGCTCATGGGCAATATTATCAGCGGCATTTATAAAATTATTACTTTAAGATACACAAGCATCCTGTTAGTGCAAATATTTGAAATGCTATCTTAGAAGTTCTAGAAATTCCTCTTAAATATGATGGGGAGTCTCTTGACCAATCACATCTGAATGTTCTCTGAAAATTGAAAATTTCTTCTTACTCGTTATTCTTGTGGAACTCTGTTTTGTGAAGACTCCAGCATGACCTCTATTTGCTCTACTAAGTATCTAGTACCGATAAGAGATGTATTCTAAAATATGTGTATCTTACAGCTTCCCGAGGAACGGAAGCTGGATTTGCTCAAAGCTTTAGCAGAAATTTCTCCTTACACAACACCACAGGATTCTCGCCAGGTTCTTCCTTCTGTTGTTCAGCTTTTAAAGGTATGACTGTACATTTTCTTATCATGTTGTATTCTTGGAGTTTATTTATTGTCTCATGCAGGTTTATATTTCTATCAACTCTATTTATAAATCTCTTTGTTTCTTTCTTTCTTTCTCAGAAGTATATGCCTCGGAGGAAGACTGGTGAAGAAACAAACTTTACCTATGTTGAATGCTTGTTGTTTTCATTCCACCATTTAGCTCACAAGGTTTTTTCTTTCTTCAATCTTTTTAAAAACAAATCTCTTTTCCTGTTGCTTAATTTGGATTGTTTGATCCTTATTTGATTATTGTTGTCACATAGGCTCCTAATGCTTCAAATAGTCTTTGTGGATACAAGATTGTCACTGGTCAACCATCAGATAGACTGGGGGAGGACTTCTCAGAGTATTATAAGGACTTCACTGAGAGGTAACCTTGGATATCCTTTCACCTATGCTATAAATTTAAAAAAAACAAACTGATTCTTTTCTTCGTATTGTATCTTGATGGAAATTGTATTTTTTAGAATAGTCATATTTTGTTTGTCTTTACTGGTGCAAGTACAAGTCAATAAGTTGACCTTTGAAGATGAATTATTTGTTTCTTTTCATCTTCAAAATTCTTGCTAAATGAGTGTGAAAGGTGTAATATGAATAAAATCTGATGCGAGCCATTTAGGTATCACTAGATGAAGCATATTACACAGACATCTGTTAATGACATAATCCTTTGTACTTGCATTTTGTTCCTAATTTTAACAAATCTTTGAACTGATATATATATTAACTATTCGTTTTATGTAAAAAACATACATTCAGCCGTTAAATATATGTTAATATAGATAATATTTTGGATCGTTATGATAAATATATTGAATCAATTAAAAATTTACATATATGACAAATATAAATGTCTTGATAAATTCAACAGTTAGATTGTTGAAATATTAGTCGTATAAAAAGTTACAGAAGGGTGTAAAACCACTTTAGTTTTACATTGGTGTAAATGGATCCCTCCCTATAAATATGTATATGTTAATTCAGTGAATATTAATTGAGATGTTTACCAATCACTCCTATTTTGAAAGAAAAATACAAAATGCTACTATCTTCCCAAGGAACAAAGATTTTCTTTAGGGCTGCCTATGGCAGGGCTGTTAATCATTGTTAAACTTCAAATTTGAGTTCCAGATTGAGCGCAAGCTAACCACTCAAATCAGTCTAGAATGCTCCGATGGAAAAGAAATTTTGAAATGCTCTCAAACCTTATAATCTGCAGTTGGATTGTTGTTATCATTGTTGATAATGCTTCTCGTGTATTTCTTGTACTAACTTTTTGATGAATGCTGTGATCCAGATTGAGTAGTGTCGAAGACCTAACTAGGGCCACAATTAAGAAATTAACTCAGGGAATGGCTGAGCACAATAAAGCAATGGCAGCTGCTAAATCTGATGAAGCAAAGGATAACATTGTGAGTTTATTTTAAACGCCCCCCGCCAACATTTTAGTTTTTTTTCTTCTGTTCCCTTTTTGACTTTACCCTTCATATTTTCTACTTGCAGAAAACGCTAAAGCAAAATACCACAACCGGATTGCGTACCTGCAATAACATTTTAGTTATGACAAAGGTAAAAGGGAGTGAAATTTGCCATCTAAATATATATAGCATTTGCCACGAATGCCTAATACTCTCGGCTGCTTATCTTTTATTATTTACCTATTCAGCCGTTACATTTGAAAACACCTGCATTTATCGGAGATAAGAGCGTCAACCTTTCTTGGAAAGAAGCCATAAAACCTTCAGCGCTGTCCACCACAACTGCAACCGGGTAAGTTACCTCTTTGATCTTTAACCATTGTTTTCCACTCATCCTTAGATTTTTCCTTCTCTCGTTTTGAAACCCAACATGGGTTGGATGAGCTGCATTAACTGCAATAAAATAAAACCAAAGTTCATACATGTCAAGTGCCCCCTGAAGCAAAGCAATTTATGTTGCATAATTGTTGAGCAGGGTGAAGCGACCTGCTGCCGGTAGTGGTTCCAATAATTTGGCAATAAAGAAAGGCCGTGGAGCCGGTAACATGCAAAACCAGCTTGTTAATAGAGCATTGGAAGGCATATCTTACGGCGGGAGTGGTGGAAGAGGCAGGGGTAGGGGTTGGGGAAGACGTGGAAGAGGAAGAGGTTACCGGTAGTTTTGATGCATAAAAGAAAGTGACAGTTTACCTCAAGAATACAACCTATTCTCGTTCCGGGACGAATTTTGCTCAATACGAGATTCTGGTGAGTTTTCGATACTTCATTTTGAACTAACAACAGACATTATAGAGTATTCGAGGAACCATTGTATACTTTCTTAAAAGAATGCGTGGAAAGGCTGTAATAATTCAAACCTAATTATGTAGATTCAACTTACTGAAGATTCTGCTTCATTCCTGTTAGAGTATTTTTCTTCTTGTTTAGCTTTCGGCATTTTTAGTCAGTTTAATCGGTTTTCGGTATTTCGAAACTGAACTAATTGAATTCTCATCAGTGGATAGTGTGGATTTGGATTATATCCGAAAATGAGCAAATTAGTCTTTGTACATTAGATCAAAAAATAAATTGATCTTTTAGTTAAAAATTGATTTTTGTATGTCAATATGGTATATATGTGGCACGTCACGTATTACTGTTTGGTTATTCTGTCAATCAGGTTAGTTTTTAACAATACAAATGGATTGGATGATTTTTTACAAAAAGACCAATTTGCTCTTTGAAGTTTAAACTAACATACAAAGATTAATTTGCTCGTTTTTTGAGTAGAGGGTAAAATATAATCTCATTCCTAGTAAAGGGCTTCCTTGATATTTTTACCCCATTATTTGCTTTACCTTTTAATTTTTCTATCTTAAAATAGCTTTTGGACCTATATTTAGCTATTTAACGGATTCAAATATCTGATAGATAATTTAATTAATTTAGACGGAAAATAAATACATTTACGTCTTCAGATTTTGTAGATATCTAATCTATCGTCATTGGACATGTCAATTTCACCTAACTCATTTTGATTTGCAATTATGAAATTTTTATTATTCTAAAATATCTAATTTCAACTTAGAGGTTATATCATACGATCTCAATAAATATTGGTAAAAAAGCATCTCTACTCCCTTTCTGACTAGTAATTTAATCTTGGTTAATTTTGAAAGTGAACAATTAAAGATAATTAATTTTGGTATTAATGTAAGTTTGATTGGTATAATAACAAATTTTGTTCTCAAAATTTAGACATTCTATTAATGTGGTCTTGATTTAATAAACTTAGTCTGCGGCATTTGCGTAAATGTTCAAAGTTAAATTTATTGATTTTTTAGAATTAAGGCTAAATTGATAGAACATGTAAACATTAAGAGTTAAATTTATTGTTACACCAATTAAAATATGTACAATTGATAAAAGACATTAACACTTTGATTAATTATCATTAGTTTTTACTTTTAAAAATTACTCTGAATTTATTTAGAGAGATAAATTTACTTAATTTCAAAATTGAGAGAAATTGAAGAAATCTTTTTCAATAAATATTTAATAAATATATTTATTAACTTTTTATTTGCAAGTAAAATTATACTTTTGAAAAAAATAGAAAAAAAAGACATAAAAGGCTTTCGTTGAAAAGTTGCCAAAATCTTTCTAAGTAAATTCTCAATCAACAATTTCGTATTCCCATATTATCATCGGCTTGTACACTTCTATTCGTCACTTATACCAATGTCTAGATTTTCAGACTTCATTTAAAATCATTTTCATCAGTTATTAGCTTAAACTTAAAAGTTCTTTTGAAAATTAAAAAAATTAAACAAAAATATTAAACTCGAAAAATAGATTTGAATAAAAATATTAAACTTATTTAAAATATGGGTTGATTTAAACTTGAACATTTAATGTTTAAGTCCAGCCCACCTATTTTTAATTTCGTAATATATTATATAATTTATAACACAAAAATAAATTTATAATTATATATAATACCATGTCGTAAACACTAAAAAATGTTAAGTTACCTATATATAAAATTGTGGTAATTATTTGATACACTGCCATTTGTAGAGTTTTCTAAACATCACAAGCAGGTTGAATGTATGACAAGTGTCACATTTATTTATATTTTTTATGTTTCTTTTTACTACACTCTATAAGACACATGTCACTCCCTAAACCTGTAAACTCCACAAGTGATATATGAGATAATTTTCCATAAAATTGTAATAAAAGAACAGTGAGTATCTGGTACACTGACTTTTTTATTCTACAAGTAGCCTTAAAAACTTGATGTGTGTATCTTCTTTTTCTTTTCTTTTTTTTTTAATATTTTACTATACATTTATAGGATACTTGTCAACTCTTGATCCTACTTGCGGAGTCTAAAAACTCTACTGACTGTATACCAAATAATTTCCCATAAAATAAAAGGTTAGTGTATAGTACGCTGGCGGTGTACCTTTTTTTTCGACAAGCAGTCTTAAAAAATTGTCATGTGTCTCTTCTTTTTAAATATTTTACTATACCCTATAGGACACTTGTCTACCTATTATCCTTGCTTGTGGGGTCTAAAAACTCCAATGGCGGTGTACCAAATATTTTTCCTAAAATAAATTTTTAATTTTTAATTTTTAAATTAAAAATTTTAAAAACTGATATGGGTGGGCCTAAAATGGGCATGGTTATATTTTTATAATCATGGACAAGCTTTGGTAAAATTTTAAACTCATACTTCGAACAAGCCTTAAATAAATATAAAATGTGTTAATACCATGCTTAAGCCTGACCCGACCCATAAATACATCTTATATTGCCAATGATGTTTTCGGGGTTTTAATAGTTGAAGTTTGAGTCCCAATATGTGTAATGTTATGTGTGATTTTTTTTTTCTAGATTGTTTTGGATTTAAATCCCACTATGTGTAGGTTTTATGTAGATTTATTTTGGACTAAGTCCGAATATATTCTAAGTTTTCTGATGTGCTTTGTTTAAGTTTATTTTAATTCTAGTTGATTGGAGTTGGACATGTATTATTTGTGATCTCGAGTGTGTTTGTTTTGCGAAAAACAACTTACGAAAAATGTTTCCTACATTTTTTTTGTTTGCTTCATAAAAAATAACTTGGCCAATGAAAAATGACATATTTATTAACAGAAAATAAGCTCATAGTTTTAGAAAATGACTTTCCGTTTTAAAAAGCGAAAATCATTCTCTAAAAAAAAAGCTTCTTATGAATAACTTAATTTTTATACAATTGTTAACTTGAATAAAGTCAATTATTATTATATTAATAATAAATTTTTGTTTTAAAAACATTAAAATATTAATTTCGAATATTAGAATTTTCTACAATATTAAACATACATATTTATATTTAGTTATATAATAAATTATTGATATAATTAACATTATATTTATTTTAACGAAATTATTTAATATTAATATTTTAATATTTAAAGAAATGGTAAAAACATCAATATTTAAAAAGGCAAAAACAAATTTTAATATTTAAATAGTAGAGTTTGTTTTTTTAAAAAATGTGGTCCCGTAGCTCAGTTGGTTAGAGCGTTGGTCTTATGAGCCGAAGGTCGCGGGTTCGAGCCCCGCCGGGACCAATATGCATTTTGCTTCATTAACTGTTTTATTAGCTGATAAGCCACGGATAAAAAAATTAAATTAAACACTAAGGTAATTGGTCCCGTAGCTCAGTTGGTTAGAGCGTTGGTCTTATGAGCCGAAGGTCGCGGGTTCGAGCCCCGCCGGGACCAATTTGAAACTAATTAATATTCATGTTATAATGTTCTTAGGTTTGAAATTTTATAAAGGGTTAAAAAAGTTTTGGATAAAAATATTTTGGTTTATTATATGAACCGTTAAAATATTTAGGTCCGGCTTATTTTATTTTCTATATTTACAATAATATTTAATATTATAATGTAAATACTAAAAGAGGTTAAGATGTCTATATATATTTTTTAATAAATGAAAAATAATAAATTTATTAAATAGTAATTTAAAAATATGGGTAAATTTAAAAAAGAGTTTGATTAGCTATTTACAAATATGGATAAGCTTGGACAAAATCCATGTTTAGCAAGTGAAGACGAAGGTTATACAATATCGGTTTAGTTCATGTTATATAATTTTACATTTATTGAACTTGACAATTATTCCCATACTGAGGTATGAACTTTTTTTTGTCCAAGTTAGTCATTAATATGTCCTTGAAAACCTTAAAATTCAGTTACCAATGAGAACAATTGTCAAGTTCAAACTCTAATATTTAAATAATTACTAAGCTTAAGGACTAAGTTGAATAAGAAAAAATTAATGCCACAATGCGGAAACAGTTGCATAATTTAAACTATGACTGACTTAAATGATAAAAGAACCTCTCTAGTCACTCTCAATTTCAAAATTGGGTAAATTAGTCCCTCTAAAAAAATCAATCTTCATTGAAATTTACATAATTAACTACATCATTCTTAGTAGAGGGCCCAGAAAAAAATTTTGGCCCGCCTCCTAGGCTCGGGCCCGGCCCAAAATATGGGCCTAAAATTTTGTCCATGCCTGGCCTGGGAATAAAATCTTAAGCCCGAGCCCGACCCGGCCCGGCCCATTTTTAATAAACACCAAAAAAATATTTTAAAAATAAAAAAATAAAAATAAAAGTATTTTAAAAATATTTTAAAATTAAAAAATAAAAAATATATATTTATTAAATTCGGGTCATGCCCGGGCCAAAAAAGTGGTGCCAGAGGCCCGGAAAACGGGCCTCATTTTTTTGCCCAAACTCATATTTCGGACCTACATTTTTATCCGAACTCTCCCATATTTTGGACGGGCCGTCAGGCTGGGCCGGGCCGCCGGCCCATAGACACCTCTAATTCTTAGTTAGTCACTTTCAAAATCGAGTTTAATCGAGTTTGATTATGAGAGATTTTTGTATAGAAACGAATTCAATCCGAAATGAATTGTGATGGCACAATCAATAACTGATGATAGATGAGACACCTTTTATAAGAGCTACTTTTGCTATTAAGAAATTATCTTCAACAAAGGTTCCAAGCTTATGGCTTCATCAAGATCGTTGAACGGTGGATCACTTCCATTTTCATCACAAAGACTCTTAGCCTTAGCTCAACAGCTCAGTCATTACAAGCCTCCACCTTGTTCCTTGGACGACGGCGAGGAGCAGGAGCGAATCATCGAGAAAACCGTCGGAAAAGTTGTTTCACAAGTGGGTGTTCAAGAATCAGTGACCCCAATTGCCCAAAACCCTGAAAATTTTAAACCCAAAAGAGCTGCTGTTTTGATCTGTCTCTTTGAAGGAGATGCTGGGGATTTGCGTGTTATATTGACCAAAAGATCTTCGAGATTGACTACTCATTCTGGTTAGTTTTTTATTCTCTAATTAGTTTTTGTTGATGATTAGAAATGTTTAATGTTTAATGAAATTGTTTGCTAATTAGTTTCCTTGAAAAATCAGCTTTTGTTTGGTTTATTGGAAAATTTTGGAGGAAAATAGAATTACTTACTGGAATTGAGTTGAAGTAATGTTATTCATTGTTAGGAACCGAATTGAGTTACATAGCTGGAATTTTTTGGGGGGTTAATATAACTATTAATCTTGTAATTAGGTTAACTTTGATATTTGTACACTGAAATTGCAATTAGGTTCATTTTGATACTTGAACTTGCAACTAGGTTCCACTTGATCCCTAAGCTTGGATTTCATTAGAGTGCCACTTCATCAGACTTTTACATTTATAGACCTAGTTGCAAAGTTTAGGTACTAAAGTGGACCTAATCCTCAAGTTCAGGAACTAGAAGTTATATTAACTTTTGTTTTTGGTACCCCTGTTTGGTTAGAGAGAAAATTCAAGCCATAGAAGAAAGTATTGAACTTAATCATTTGAGTTTTTAGTTTCATGCATGTGTGAGTCTCACTGGTTTAGATTTAGATTTTCATTTATTTTGTTAGTGTTAGAAATCAACTAAGGTTATTAAGGAGAAAATAAAATTAAGATGGAGTTTGTATCTTTGATTGTGATATAATCAAATGGTTTTAGTCAATAGAAAGAAAAAAGAATATATATATATATATTTGAGTTTTATATTTTGACAGTGTTTCACTTCATTTCACTTACTTGCTTCATTTTCAGTTAAGTGAAGCATTATCTATAGATACTTGAGTTGATGAAAAATCAGTACTATAGAAGCCCCTATACTAGGAGTTAAATTGTATTTTCCCTTTTTACTCAAAAAAATGGGCAATTTAGTCTCCGTATATTAGATTAAAGAGCAAACCGGTCTTTTCTATTAAAAATTTCTTCCATTTCTACTGTTAAAAACTGGCGTAGCTGATAGAATAACTAGATAATTACATGTGCTGATGTACAAGGACTAGTTTTTAACAGTAAAAATTGATGGAATTTTTAACAGAAGGATTAGTTTGCTCTTTGATCCAACATATAGGGACTAATTTTACACTTATTGAATAGAGGGGGAAAACTGCAATCCCATTCTTAGTACAACAGCCTCTATGTTACTTCTACCGATTGATGATATATTGTGGGACTTAATTGCTTGTTTTTTCGGGTACTTTGTTGCAGGGGAAGTTTCATTGCCAGGTGGGAAAGCAGAGGAGGGTGACAAAGATGATATCGAAACAGCCACTCGAGAGGCTAAAGAAGAGATCGGGTTGGACCCTTCACTTGTGAATATCGTAACGGTTCTCGAACCATTTTTGTCCAAGGTATCGAACTATTTCTTCCAAGCTCATTTAGCTTCTTCATAAACCACAACGACACTCGTTTTGATTTCAAATTGTTCTCATTTGGGATGGTAATGCTTGTTGGAAGCTCAAACTCGAATTTTC
Source organism: Gossypium raimondii (assembly GCF_025698545.1). Taxonomy (NCBI): domain Eukaryota; kingdom Viridiplantae; phylum Streptophyta; class Magnoliopsida; order Malvales; family Malvaceae; genus Gossypium; species Gossypium raimondii. The sequence continues at coordinate 59,605,608 of NC_068570.1, read as the reverse complement.
TTGTTGGACGGTAGTCTTGGTGTCGATGACTTAAAAAGCTTGATACTCGAACCCGAGACTAAAAGCAACAAACACTCTCGGTAATGTGGGAGTTGTTTAAGAATGACACAAAATTCATTGGCTAAAGGTTGCAATACGAAGTTGTTATTGACTGTGTAAGGGCGAAGCTAGCAATTTTTTTTAGGGGGGCCGAGATTAAGTTTTATATTACACCCTTGTATTAGATTATATCTTGATGCTTTTCAAAAGGATTAAATTGAAATTCTAACATTTTGGGAGCCAAACTATAACTTTACTATATATTAACTTAAAATTTTTTTACTTTAGGGGGACTAAAGCCCTAATTTTCCATTTTGAGGGGATCGGGCCCCTGCCTAGCTGCCTCCCTTTGCCTCAATCTTTCGGTTTTAATGTATGTTATCCAAACTCAAGGCTGAGTGTGGACACAAGTATGTGTTCAATACGGATATACTTTGCATACGTTGGTAAGTAGGGACTTTACGAAAATAAGAAGTTGGAGGTAGGCTAAAATCATATACGAAGCATGGCATTAGCTTTGTCTTTCAGCTCTCCCATTGAAAATTTCGGTTTTCCACGCAGCATCTCCTCAGAGTAGTTCCGGTCATTGGCATACTTACCGACAAAAAGGCATTCAAGCCAACACCAAACCCCGCAGAAGTCGACGAAGTATTCGATGCTCCCCTAGAAATATTCATTAAGGTACACCTTCTTTTAGTGAAAGTATCATGGAAACTCCTATATTAGGAGGCAAATTGCATTTTGCTCCTTTACTAAAAAATAGACAAATTAGTCCATATATGTTATACCAAAGAGTAAATGGTTTTTTTTTGTTAAAAATTTCATCAATTTCTACCATTAAAAATTGGCATGGCTAACGTGTACCTCATTCTGAAGTACAAAGCCCAAACATTAGAAGTGGATGAAATTTTTAATAGGACTAGTTTGTTCGTTGGTTTAACGTACAAAGACTAATTTGTTCTTTCTTTTTTTAGTAGAGAAAGCAAAATGCAGTCCGAATTATAATATAAAGGCTTTCATGATACTTTTATCGCCCTCTTTTCTCTCTTTTCAACTATCACCACTCGTATAATCCTTTATACCCTTTGGTAAAACCTTGTACAAATTGTACGAATTTACATAAATTCCAGGACAAAAACCGAACCGAGGAAGAAAGAGAATGGATGGGGGAGAAGTATTTGCTTCACTTCTTTGAGTATGAAACTGAGAAGGAAAAAAGGAAGTATATAATATGGGGTTTAACTGCTGGGGTTCTGATAAGAGCTGCTTCATTAGTTTACCAGCAACCTCCTGCTTTTTTGGAACAAAATCCCAAGTTCAAGTTCCCTAAAATCGTTGACAGAAATACCGTCATGCGGTAAATGAAAGTATGAGAAGTCAGTTGAATCACAAGTGAAGTGACAAAAGATATATGTTCGAGTTTTTAATTGATATTAGTCTCGAGATCGATTTCTAGATGATCTTAAATGAAAGTACGAGGAGTCGGTAGAATCATAAGTGAAATGACAAAAGATATATATTCGAGTTTTTAGTTGACATTAATCTCGAGATTGATCTCTAGACGATCATTTGGACTCGGGTCCAAGGGGTTGTGTAGGAAGAGAAAGGAAACAAAACATAATAGATAGATAAAATTAGGAAAAGGAAGTAATTTATTATAATATATATTTTTAACTTATAGCACTGAAATAAAATAATTTATTATGAGAAAGGTGAAAATATTATTTTTAACTTTGATTTTACTTAATATTTTATTTTTATAAAATTATTATCGTGAGCTATTATTGTCAAAAGTGATAATATGGATTTTTTTATTGTGATTATTCGGTCATGTATTCAATTAATAACATTATAAAAGTGAAGGATCAAATTATATTAAATTTTAATTTTTTTTAAGATATCATTATTTTTCTTTACTGAAAATATATATTATTATTCAATTCAATTAATTTTAAAACATTTAAAATTTTATCCAATTAAATATTAGTATTTTAGAATCCAAATTAGCTAATACTCTCTAATGTTCAAAATTATTTATTATTATTATTATTTATCATTTCGATTAATAAAATTAAGTTTAGATCGTAAAATGGAGATAGAAATTTATGTTTATACTAAAAAATATGATTAATATAAAAAAGAATAATAATAATACATGGATTATATTAGTATAATAAACGTTTTTTTAGTTTTTAATATTTTTATTAAAATTTGCCAACTTCATTTAAAGAAAATTCAAATAAAGTAATTATGCATTTCTAACTAAATAACATTAATTCATTTATGAGCCCAAAAAGTAGATTATACAATCCATATTATGTGTGTTATTGGACTTGAAGGTTGGTATAATTGTGGTCTTAATCCCACTACTCTGTTGAAATTATAAATTTAATGTATCTAATTTAATTTAATATAATTTATTTCCACTACTTTTATAATCTTATTAATAAATTCGAATCGGTAACCTTGTTATCTTTTTTTACCATTAAAACGCTCACGGAAAATTTCCATTGTTGTTTGGTCACACAATCAAGAGCGTGGAACTTCAATCAACCATATTCAAATAATAATAATTTTAAATGTTAGTAGAATGTTCAAGGTTGTTTAAAAAAAAAATTGGTCAAAATATGCTAGAAGTCTCTATACTCATTGCACATTTGAAGGAATTTAGTCCTTCTATTTTTCAGATTAAAAATGTAAGTCCAATTGTTTAAACTATCAATTTTTTTTGTTAAATTCAAGTTCCATTACAAACTCATTTCTTTTATTACATGACTACCGAGTGAGTGGTTGCTTATTGTAATATCAGTAAATTTAATAGAAGAATTTGAAATTTGAAATCTGAAAAGTACAATGACTAAATTCCAAATATACTGAAGAATGGAGCATATTTTAACCCAAAAATAAATCTATATCATCACTTTAGCAACAGCAAATAACCGTGTTATCAAATTGGATTTACTAATATCATTATAAAATAAATAAAAAAATCAAATCATGCCAAATTGAAGTAGAAGAATTGAAATATCAAATATAAATTATAATAGAGGGACTAAATCCAAAATAATACCTTTTTAACTTTCAACTACCCCTCATAATTGAAGAGTCAATTAATGGCTGCTATTTGGAGCAATAAAACATCAACAATAACAAAGTCGAATCAACAGACAAAAAAACAAAAAACAAACATCATGGGTTCTTACAAGGATCCAAATCATGGATCTGATGATGTTGTTGAAAACTTAGTTCAAAGGCTTCGGCTTTATAAACCAACACCAGTTTCTGATGAAACACAGTTTTCCGTTAAAAGAGCAGCTGTTCTTGTCTGTATTTTCCAAGGCAACAATGGTGATCTTCGTGTCATCCTCACCAAACGTTCCTCTTCTCTGTCCTCTCACTCAGGTAAATATATATATATATAGGTTAAATTTCGTTATTAGTCCCTGTGCTATGTATAAGTTGTAGACTTTAATTTGGTTATCCTTGAAGTTTTCGAATTTTGAAATGGTTAAAATATGCCATAGGTCTATGTACTCTTCCCAAATTTGGAATTTAGTCCTTGTACTTCTACTTTCAGGGATTTAGTCTCTCTAGATTTTAAAATTCTAAATTTGTTGGTGTGACATTTTAGAATTAAAAGAATATTCAACAGGTAGCAATGTAACTTGAATTTAACAAAATAATCTTAATAGAGTTAACAATTGAATTTGAATTTTGATAACTAAAAAGTAAATGGACTAAATTCTTAGAAATAAAAGTATAGGGACTGAATTTCAAATTTGGAAAGAGTGCAGGGACCTATGACAGATTTTAACCTCTTGAAATTTTTGTCAATGTCTAAACCATAGCTATTTTATTCAGTTATCATGTTTCCAAAATCTGATGCAATAAACGTATTATCACATACGACAACTTTTTATTTTCACGTATTACTAAAAAACCAATTAACAGATTTAATTGTTGTTTGCGTAAAAATTAAAATTTCAAAAGTCGAAAAAATATAAGGACTAAGAATGATCAAATTGGAAAAATATGGATCAAATTTATAACTTTATACATAGTTCATGACTAATAGTAGATTTAACGGGGTGGGGACTAAATTAGCCAATTAAAAAAGTACAGTGACTAAAATTGACAAATTCAAAAAGTATAAAGATTAAAATTGATCAAAGTACAAAGATTAAATTCACAACTTATGCAAAGTACAAGGACTAATAGTAGAATTTGACCATGCATGTACGTAGAGTTGTGATGTTCATAAAGTGTTTGATTTTATTTCTAGGTGAAGTTGCATTGCCTGGTGGGAAACAAGAGGAAACTGATATTGATGATATACAGACTGCATTGAGAGAAGCCAAAGAAGAGATTGGCTTAGAACCTTCACTTGTCAGTGTTGTCACTGTCCTTGAACCGATTGTCACCAAGGTCAATTTCCCGACATGTTCATGTTTTCATGCTTTTCGTTTTTCCGATCTTTTCCGAGCTTTAATGTTAGAACTTGTTTCCGTCCACAGCATCGTATGATCGTCGTCCCTGTAGTGGGTATATTATCAGATACAAAGGCGTTCGATCCTTGTCCATGTGCAGACGAAGTGGAAGCGATATTTGACGCTCCTTTGGAAATGTTTCTCAAGGTATATTAATTCTATTTTGAGTTCCGAGTCAAAGGATTCTCATGGCTTTCGCAAATAATTTTGGGTTTTATGTTGTTTTATCTAACACAGGATGAAAACCGATGGGCGGAAGAGAAAGAATGGAAGGGAGAAAAGTATTTACTTCATTACTTCGATTACGAAGCGGAAAACGGGAAGTATTTGATATGGGCATTCACTGCAGGAGTCTTGATTAGGGTCGCTTCGATAGTTTACCAACGGCCACCGGCTTTTTTAGAGCTCCGGCCGAGATTTTGGGATATGGCTATTACCGGAGACATCCCTAAGCCGTGAATTCATAGCTTTCTTTGCAACTATTACACTGAAGATTGATTTTGTTTTTCACGAATAGGATCAGAAAATGTAATTTCCTGTGAAAAACTGAACACGGGACTATTTTATATGTTCATGGAAGAACATCATTGCTATATCATCAAATTCAAATGTCTACTTCTTATATTGAAAGAGAGACTAGCTAAATACATGCATTTTTTTTCTTAGCTAAAAACCTCGTAGAATTTCTCAATAACAAGTAAACCGGAGTCAATCGACTCCAAAGGATCCTTACGAAGGCGGTGTCGCAAACAGTTCGGTATAACGGTGGCGATATCTTCTGCAGTGACACAGTCTCTTCCTTTTAGAGCAGCAAGAGCTTTCGCGGCTCTATTAGTCACGATATCTCCTCTCAATCCGTCGACATTCAACTCGGCACAAACCCGAGATATTTTAACCTTTAGATCTTGATCAATCTGAACCGAAGAAAGAGAACTCCGAGCCGAAGCAATCTGTTGTTGGAGCTTCTCTTGCTCTGCCTTGTAAGAATCCCGGAATTCTTTCGGGTTTTTGTCAAACCGAGCTCTTTCCTCCACGATCTTGACTCGGAGTTCAGCATCCCTTACGGTCCCGACTTGAGCATGCATTCCGAATCGATCAAGAAGTTGCGGTCTAAGCTCTCCTTCTTCCGGATTACCTGAACCAATTAGAATAAACCGTGCGGGATGCGAAATTGAAATACCTTCTCTCTCGACCGTATTCCAACCCGAGGCAGCAGAATCTAAAAGAACATCCACCAAGTGATCATCTAAAAGATTAACTTCATCAACATAAAGAATCCCACGATTTGCTTTAGCAAGAAGACCTGGCTCGAATGCTTTGACACCCTCAGTGAGGGCTTTCTCGATATCGATGGTTCCACATACCCTATCTTCGGTAGCACCTAACGGCAAATCGACCATGTTGATTTTAATCATCGTAATCATCAATTCCTCCCCTTTCGTAACCTTCTCTCTGACTTCTATACCCATTGATTCGGGATCTTCGGGGTCAGAATTATAAGGATCACCGAAAACAACCTTGATTTCAGGCAATAAATCGACCAAGGACCGAACAGTTGTGGATTTCCCTGTTCCTCTATCACCCATTATCATAACACCCCCGATTTTTGGATCAATTACATTCAATAATAGACATAACTTCATCTCATCTTGTCCCACTATTGCAGCAAATGGATACACTGGTCTTTGACTCTCTTTAGCACCAAGCTTCTGAGCCTACAAAATCATTCAAATTCAAAAACTATAATTATTTGTCAAGGGATTTTCGACTCTTTCAAGAGAAATCTTTGAAATGACGTTTGTTCGGAGCTGACAAACACCTTAACGGGTCGGTATTGTCCTGTCTCACGGCCACTTACCAATGGGACATAAGCATCCCCTCGCCTTTAAATGGCAACTAGGGGACAACACTAACCCGTTGAGGAGTTGATCAGCTCTAAACAAACAACACTCTGGAAACATTTACGGAAAGTGTTGGCCTCCCCTCAACATTGATTTCTTCAAATTTAAAAAATCATTAAAATTCAAAACATATAATTTACAATTTTGCTATTTATCGAGGGATTTCCCACTCTTTTGGAAAAATCTTCGAAGTGTTGTCCATCCAGAACCAACAAACGCCTTAACGGGTCAGTATTGTCCTGTCTCACGGCCACTTACCAATCGTATGTGAGCATTTGCGCGTGGTAGGGTTTAAACCCTTGCCTCTTAAATGGTAACTACAGGGCAACACCAACCCGTTGAAAGGTCCTTCAACTTTAAACTTTAAACAGACGACACATCGGAAACTTCTTTAAAAAGAATCGTGCCCCCGTCAACACTGTTTCCATCAAATACCCAAGGTGCCACTTTTATATCAAAAGATCCTATAAACAACCAAATGAATGTTTGATCTCAAGACAGCATGAAATACAGAAAAAGTTAATTAAAATTCCGACATTTGTTAAGGGATTTCCGACTCTTTCAGGTAAAGTCTTCGAGTGTCATCCGTCCATTCGGAATTATCCTATCTCACGGCTACTTACTAATGGGACATGAGCATCCACGCATGGTAGCCCCTTAAATGGTACCCCTTGAAGGGTCCATCAGCTTTAAACTAACAACACTTTGGAAACTTCTCCCTCAATACTGATTTCTTCAAATAACCCAAGGTGCCATCTTCATATCAGAAGATTCTAAGCAACCAAACAGCATGAACTATATATAAAGGGGTTAATTAAAATCACCTGTTGAACAGAGTTAATTTCACTGGCAACATTAGTAACTGCGATATGAAATTGCGGCTTTCCCTTCTTTCCTTGAATCCCAATCCCTCCATAAAACTTCTTCCAAGAACAAGACCCTAAAAAAACCAACATTAAAAACCTCAAATTTAAGTCCATACAAAAGAACCCAAAGCCAAAAACTAACATTTAAAACTGGGATTTTAACGATATAGAGTTAATTGGGGGGGGGGGTACTGAAATGTATGTACCGGTGTTAATGGAGATAGAGGGGATGACAAGCTTTGAGGAAGGGTAAATGAGTGACCCACAAGATGCTGAGATTGCGGCGGAGGATGGTCCTAGTATGGTAGCCATGGCGTTACCCTGTGTGCGTGTGTGAATGGCTTCGCAGCTTTATGGGATTGACACAGTTTCTTCTGTTGGTTTTCGGATAAGAAGAATTTTTATTCGTTGTTCCTCTTTACCTTTTAACTTTTTTTTTCCATTCGACTTTACTTTCCTCATCGGTTATTATTACATCATCCATATTATTCATAAATAATTTCAGTAAACTCCAAATTTCAGATCTCGACCTTCAACTTTAAATCTAAACCCTAAATTTTAAATCTTGAATCCCAAGTCATAAATTTCAACTCGAACATTAAACTTCAAACTTGAATCTCAAAAAACTTAAGGTTTAGGAGTTGAGTTCAAGATTTAAAATTCGGGTTAGAGATAAAAAATGTCAAATTATCTTCAACAAATTTTTTAAGTTTATGGCTTCATCAAGATCGTTGAACAGTGGATCACTTCCATTTTCATCACAAAGACTTTTAGCCTTAGCCCAACAGTTAAGTCATTACAAGTCTGAACCTGAACTTGAATTCAAACCCCAAACTTGAAACTCAAAATCTCAAATTTTGAACTCTAAAATTTGAATTCCAAACATTAAACTTCGAATCCCGAGTTGATGCTTGATTGAATCGTGATACCAACTTAGTCAAAAACTTAAATAATAGTATATATATATATATATATATATAAAACATCGCCATTTAAAAAGTATATATATAAATTGTGGCTTACATAGTATGATGTTGGGAGCAAAACAAAATCGGTTCAACCATCGGTTCTATTTTTTTTATCAATTTCAAGTAAAGAAAGATGAAACTTACATCCGTAGTGTGTTAGGGGATATCAAAATAAGATAATAGAAACCACTTTGGTTTTGGGTTGGTAGTTGGAGTTTTCTTACGCCCACAAGTGATTTGCATAATTATTGTTTTATACTATTTTGACACCTCTCCTTTAAGTCTTATATATCGAATCTTTACCAATCAAGACGTTCTTGACTCTGTGAACTCGTACCCTTTGCTGGCCTCTTAAGGACTCGAGCTCTCTACAAAGTTGGGGGGCAAAACGCCAACAGCAAGACAAGGTCGTATCTCCACCAATTAAGGTGTTCCAAATTTTATGAACCCGCACCCCTTGCAGGCCTCTTAAGGCACTCGAGCTCTCAGCGAAGTTGGAAGACAAAATCCTAACATCAAGATGAAATTGTATCTCTACCAATCAAGAAACTCTCTGACTTTGTGAACTCGCACCCCTGTGCAAAATTGAGGTACAAAATCCCAACACCGGAGCAACACCGATTTAGTCTCACAGTAATCAAGGACAATTTGAAACCTTCAAAATTTCCACAATCTGCAACTATGAATGATGCATATTAGATTTCACGTCATTCATGCTTTTCAAAGTTTCTTTTCTTCAATTTGATTGGTTAATTAAAAGCAACATTCACTTATATATGTACACATAATATATAGATATATATCATCTCTTACAATCTTGGACTTGTACGAGACAAAACCCACAAATGACTACCTTTCGATTTTACACATGCTTGGTATTAGTATTACATGCAGTTTCATTGTCCGAAACTCGCCTTCTTAATCAATACATTGAGGGAAACAAGCAAACTAGGTATTTTCGAGCATTGTTCATCGGCGATACCTCGGGGAAAGCGTACGAATTTAACGTACCGGTGATGGATGAGTACGCGATGAAGAACCCGGATGAGTCAAAACGCCGGAGTCCCGGAGGTCCTGATCCGAAGCATCACTGATCGGCAAACCGGTAGTATATATTGGCAAAAAAATAGCTATATAGTGTAATGTATGTAATATTCATCCTTTTCTATTTTTTGATATTATGTATGATCAAAGTTTGTGGCTGCCCCTTCCAATAATATTGTCTCCAAGGTTCGAACTTATGTTCTACCCTTAGAAGAGCAATATGCTTTACCGTTGCATCCAACCACTTGCTGGTTTATGGAATATAAGAAGTTAGCCCAATTATTCATAAACACTTGAACTTTAATTGCTGATTTTTGTTAATTTTATTGAATTGCTTATTTTTGCTATCGATTTGTATATAAATTACGAAAGTGTTGATTTTTAGGCCAACAATTAACAATAATGTTCAATAGTATTACTCAATTGGATTAGCGTTTCAATTTTCGTAAAGTACGAAAATTAAAGCAAATGGACTAACTTCTCAATTTTAACAAAATAAATGGATGAAATTCGTAATTAGACCCTATATCCATATCTAATACCCACACTTCGCATTTAAATTGAAGTAAGGTTAGGTCATATTTAGACCTATTAATTCTAACCCAAGCCCAAAATTTCGGTCTAATCAATCTTAATCTAAATCTAACCTAACTTGATTTGATGAATAATCCGAACTTGTCCTACGTGAATTAAAACATGATTTGATCAAGAAATAACACCAACACAAAATGAGTTAAATTTAGAATAACCATAACTTAACATGATTTGACCCGAAAACTCAATCGAAAGGAAAAAGAAAACTCAAATTACTTAAAGTGAAAATGACTTAAACCGAAAATGATTTGAAGGAATTTTAAAAATCCAAACAAACCCTATCCATAGTCAATATTTTGCCTAATGATTGACAGTGCAACATTTCACTTAGCAAATGCTTTAAGAAGATAGATGGCACTAGAGATGCTTGAGGAAGGATTTGAAAATAGTGAGAATGCTTTTTGTCAACATTGAATGGAGAAACGAAAAAGAGAGGTGCAGTGGTAATGTAATTTATATTTTTAGGGAGATAACTCGATTTTAAGTCATGGAGACGATATTATTGGAGAAGGATATTCACGAATTCTGAAAAAATTAACTTGGATAAACCGTAAAATAAATATGCAACTTTTTCCATTATAAGCTTAAAACTTTATATTTTATAAAAAGATCAAATCACAATTTTATCATTAACAAAATTTTCCCATTTTAAGAGGCGGGGGCAGGTCTTGCCCTTGCTAGTGTTTCGAGGTGTTTATGGGTTAGCCAAGTGAGTTCAGGTCAGACTCTTATACGGTATACACATGCTCAAGCCTGACTTGGAACATATACCTTAATTTTTATTCAAATTCATCTATATCTGTAAATAGTTATCCCAAATCTGTTTATTTTATTTTATTTTATCGAAATCTTAACATATTTTTTAATATTTATAGAAAAGAAAATTAGCATAATACAAACCTGAAAATGAACAAGCTCGTGCCTTGAATATTAAAGCCCAAATCCAACCCATATTTTAAACGGCTTAATTTTTGCTACCCAAATCCATTTTTCGAATTTTTTTTTTGTCTAAATCCTTCCTAAGCTTGAGCCGATAATTAAACATATCTACTAGTGCTATAAATATATGATATTATACAAACTTTTAGGTTTTTTTTAAGGAATAAATATCAAATTTATACATAAATTTTTATTTAATTTGCAATGTGATCCATAAACTTTGATTTGCATAATTATACATGTAGAACTTTAATTTTGATTTAATTATTCACATGAAACTTTGATATTGATTTAAAAATTTATTTTTCATATTGGATAAATATAATTATTTATATATAAAACGTAAAATGATTCTATATCGAGAATAATAATTCTAATTCCACCAAATTTTTCCACATGGAATAGTTATTCAAAGATTAAAATGTTATTTTTCTCCTACTTTGAACAATTATTTCTGGTTTTAAAAAATTACACTTTACATTTAATTTTGCCCCTCAAAGCCTACCAATCTTTTCTCCTATAATCACTACCACAACCAGATTTGAGCTTTTAGCATTGTCTTCAATGTACAATTATATGAAGAAATAAAAAGATTAAAACAAACATAGTCTTACTACAAATTTAACCCCTAAACTATATCGATTTTCCTATTTAGGTACCTAAAATATATTTTTTTTAATCCAAAATAGTACTTAAACTATTAATTTGATCTTATTTTACCCAAAAAAATGATGCCACACTCTTATTGGCCGGTATCGTGTTTTGGGAAAAAACGAGATGGAATTAATAGTTTAAATATCATTTTTGTTTAAAAAAAATTTAGGGATAAGGCAACATTTAGTCCCCGAACTTGACATTTTTTTCTCAATCTGGTTCTTAAACTTTTTTAAGTCTACATTAGTCTCTAAACTTGACAATTTTTTTTTTTTTAATTTTGGTCTTTGTGATGACGTGATACTCTAAGAATGTGTCATGCCATCACCTAATTTTTAGATGATGATATGGCACAATATCAAATGTCAAATCATCATATGGACCAAAACTGAAAAAAGTTGCCAAATTTCAAGACTAATGTGTACCATAAAAAGTTTCCAAATTCAACGACTAAATGTTGCTTCATCCCGAAACTTTAGGTACCTAAATGAGAAAAGTGATATAATTTGAGGGTCAATTTTGCAGTTAAGCCCCATATTTATTACCTAAAAGTGGATCAATTTTTTCACACAAGCAGAGCAGCATATAAAAGCTGGTTCCATGAATCAGGCAATCCAGGGAGACACCAATGGCTACAATCGTTCCCGGAATGATCCCCGCTGTAAGTGGAGGGATGAGCATCTTTTCTCAGCTGCGACAACGTCGTAATGTCGAGCAAGTAAACCGGTTTCATCATCTTCCTAAGGATTGTGTTGACGATGGCGGAGGCCGGCGGGGCACCGACCGGGTATTTAGAGCCTGATAATGGCTGTAATTCTCCATTGCAGCTCCTTTTTGGTTGGTTCCATTCCCTGCCCCTGGTTTTTCATTCAACACAATCAACAAAATTTTGTAAATAGTTAATAAGGATAAAGAATTTATGTTAGAGGGGTCAAAATAAAATAAAATTATAAATATTTGAAGTTAAAATAAATTATTTTTTAGTTATTTATAAATTATAAATCTTTAGTCTAAGTTTGAATATATTTCGATTTAAAATCGGTGCATTTTAGTAATTATTATACCACTTATGTCGGGATAGGTCGAGTTTAGGTATTGGGATCAAGATGAGATCGAGGTGAGGAAAAAACCATTTGTCCCGCTTTGTTGACAATGTCATCTCTACGGGGCAGATTATTTTTTTGTCGACCTCGATATATACCAACATAACTTGATCCCGACCTAGCCTAGAATTAAATATTATTTTACATGTCTCGAACTTGATCAAAAAATTAAAATTATACTCGACTCTGACCCAATATGCCATAATTTTAATTTTTTTATATTTTTTAATCAAAATAAAATAATAATTTTTGGTGATACTATTCATTTGTTTTTTTATGTGTAATTATGCTAAAGCAAATATTAATATATATTTTATTAATATTGAGGTAAAAAGAGATTAATATTATATAAGTGTATTTTAATAATTATCTCAAGACGAATGGTTTTTTCTAAACTCAACCTCAACTTGATTTATTGAAAATTTTGATCCATCCTTATCCTACCCCGAACCCAACTTTAAGAAAAAAATCTAACCCTATTGATTGAGTAAAGTCGGAACCCATCAAGTTCGAGTTTTTTTGTCATCCCTACTCTCAGAATCTATTCTCTCTCTTTGCTCAGAAAAAAAAAAAAACTAGAAAAATCAAGAAAAACAATGCAGGGGATGTAACAATAATAGTTTTGGCCCCTCTCAATTATCAATAATTCAATTTAAACCTTTTTAAAAAAAAATTTAACAATCTCATTTTATAAGTTCTGATCATATCTACTCTTTTTGACACGATGCTTATAGCCCCTCCTCAACCCATAAATAGGAGAATAATGCACTTCAACACACTCAAACCTAGACCTATTCATGGGTTGGGCTACCTGCCCAGGCTCGAAGGTCTACTCGAATTTTGGGAGGGTTTGAGCAAAAATATTAAGCCCGAAAAGTGGGTTTGGGTAAAAAAATTAGGCCCGTTTAAAATATGAGCTGGACTCGGGCTTAAATATTCAAAGCCCGAGCCCAGCCTAGCCAGCCCCGTTTTAAGTTTATAATACTTTATATTATGTAATTTAGAACACATTAAAAAAATAAATCTGTACTAAATATATAATACTATTCTAATGTAAATATTAAAATAATGTTAAGATGACTATATAAAAAATTTTAAAAAATAATATGGGCGTATCTAAAATGGACTTAGATTAGCTTTTTACAAATATAAACGGGTTTGGATAAAATTTTAGACTCAAATTTTAAATTAAATCGAATTTAAATAAACACAAAATATATTAATGTCATGTTTAAACCCCACTTGACGTGACTAATGAATAACCCACGTATTTCTGTAGTGGAAGTCACTCGTAACTTCATAAACTTATAAAACTATATATATATATATGTATAAAGGTTTAAAACTCACTCGTAATGGGTGGGAGAAATGCCTTGAAAAAAGACCTTGGTCTTGGTAGTGTCAACATTGGTGTCAACCCACTTAGCCCATGTGCTTAGCCCTTTGTAATATGCTAGAAGTCGGTTCATGTCTTTGTGTAATGCTGATCCATCTCTAATATAATCCCATCTATAGGCAAAAAAAACAAGTTTAATTATTATAATAATTTATTATTTAAAGGGAAAATAAAAAGGAGAAGGATATCGTACGCTTGAGATTTGCCTTTGTGAGTCCACCAATGCCAGCTGTTGAAAATCAGAACGTCCATTCCTTTCCATGCTTTGCCGCCATTGATAGAGTTTAGATGAAGCACTGCACCTACTTTTTCTCTAACTATATCCACTAAGTATGGTGTTCTATATACATATAGGGTCACTCCATATTCCTGCATATATAGGGAAGCCATGAAATTAATTTCTTTTAGGGAGAAAAGTGCAATATTGCCATTATACATGTCCCTTAAACCTTTGCCTTGTATGAAATAGAAATTTGATTTTTTTTTAGAATGAAATTGTTGATGTAACATTAAACTATTAAAAAATGGGTACAGATGACATGACGTCACTGTTTCATACAATCATTTCCCGTTGTATTCATTAATCATTTGTCTACACAAGCGTTTTAGCTCTCAAAAATAGAAAAGTTATTGTTCGATCACCCTTTGAAAATATTTTTTTTTGGTTTAATCTTTCAATTTATAAGTTAATATAAAATACAAATGACATGGCACTTTGATATTATGCCACATCATCACTTAAAATTTTAAAATTATAATTTTTAATAAAATTTTCAAATAATGACATGATATAATCTCATAATTCCATCTCATTTACACCTTAATATAATCTAATTCCAAGGACTAAATTGAAAGGAAAAGGACGGGCAAATTTTAAAGTTAATATGGAAGAAAATACAAAACCAATATGAAAAAATTATCAAATTCAAGATTAAATATTACATTATTTACTCTTGTAAATTATCATGTCAAATATTATTTTTTGGGTAAACTACACTCATGGTCACTTTTGTTTATCTTAGGTTACATTTCAGTCATTTATGTTTGATATGTTACGTTTTAGTCACTTACGTTATTGTGTTGTAACATTTTAGCCACTGAGCCGTTAATTGTCGTTAACGGTATAATGGTAAGCTGACGTGGCACGTTAAATCATCATTTCAAATAAAAACTTTAGGTTAAATTATACAATTGGTCCCCATAATTTTTCATTTTGAGCAATTTAATTCTTTTATGTTCTTTTAACTTTCTTTCTTTTTTTTCCTTTTTTTTTTCCATTCTCTTCTGCTTCTCCCTCTATTTTTCTACCTTCTTTATTTCTTTTAACATACCAGAAAGTCGAATTAGTAGTGAAGAAAGAAGCATGGCATGGGTTTATGGGTTTTGGTTATAGGGTTTTGGTTATAGGCAAATGATGACAGTCGACTTCCTACTTCTTTTTTCATTGTCAATTCGACTTCCTAATATGTTAAAAGAAATAAGAAAGGTATGAAAACAGAGGGAGAAACAAAAGAGAATGGAAAAAAAAGAGGAATGTTTAAAGAACATAAAAGAAAGAAAATTAAATTACTTAAAACGAAAAAAATATGGGGATCAATTGTATAATTTAACCGAAAATTTTGTTTGAAATGATGATTAAACGTGCCACATTAGCTTACCGTTACACCATTAACGACTCAGTGACTAAAATGTTACAACATGATAACGTAAATGACTAAAACGTAACATTTCAAACATAAGTAACTAAAACGTAACATAAGGTAAACAAAAGTGACCATGGGTGTAGTTTACCCTTATTTTTTTGGTGAATTACAAAAGGAAAGTAAAACTTAACACGACTAGTATAACTCAAATCCAAACCACGTCTAAAACAATAAACACCCTAATTATGAAGTCAACACAGTATTTTCAAAACACATGCATAGCTAATTAATGTTTGTTCAACTAGTTGCGTCTACGTCGTAGCTATTTAATGCCATTCAATTGGTTGCTTCTATTTTTCGTTTCGCATTAAATAATTAATTATTTGTTAGTGGATAATGTCGGGTAATGTGAACTATATATAATATTACTACTACAGCATCAATAATGATTAGGTAAATTACACTCAAGATCATTAAATTATCAGTAAATTTACGTTTTAGTCATTTAATTTTAAAAAGTTATAAAATAATTATTTAACTACTCAAAAGTGTTCATTTAAGTCACTAATATGTTAAGTTTTTGGGTTTTTAAGCTTAGCTAGCGAGCTTCAAACGTCAATTTGACGATCAATAGGGTAGATCAATACCCATCAACAAGTAGACAAATATTTCTTAGATTAAAACTGATGTAACAGTTAGAGTTAGAGGTTAGAGAAGAAAGTTATTTAAAGTTTAATTCGTAGATTTGTAATGTTTAAACTGTAGAAGAAAAGGAAAATAAGAGTTTCGAATTAGTACAAGCAATGCAAACACAAAAGGCTTTAACAACCCAATAATTTAAATAAAAACTTTCGAATATTTTAAAATCGAGTGACTAAAATATAAACTTACTAATAATTTAATGACCTCAAATACAATTTACCCAAATCATCATTAATAATAAGAAAACAGGTTGTCAGTTCACTTAAAAGGCTGTCTGCAAGTGGTGTATGAGAATGATTCCTTTAAGAAACCATGCAATGAATTTAAGCATTGATTTTCTCAATTATATTCTTTACATGCCAAAATAATAATAATAAAATAAGATACTGACAGAAAATAATATAAATATCAAAAAATTAAAAATTTGATTTAATCCTTTAAAATTTATAAAGATAGAGGCTATTAAAATGGTAAAATTGTATTTTTACTATCGTAAAAATTACAATTTAATTTTACTCATGGATGAAAATAGATAAAATTTTTATCGAACGATTGATTTCTTCTAAGATCTAACGATAGAGATTAATTTACTCTCTTTTAAATAAAAATAATAAAATGTAATCCAACTCTTAATACAAAAGCTTTCATAATATTTATACCCTTCTTACGATTAAAACTTTATGTTAATCCCTCAAGGTTCAAGCTTCGAGTTCGGATATAAACATTATCATCCCTAATTATAATGTAAGCTTTGATTGTGAAAAACACGAATGGTAAAAATAAATTATTTTATGTAAGAAAAATGAAAAACATTTAAAAGAAAAAGAAAACTCACCTCAAAATTAACAAAAGACAAAGGGTCCCTTCTGACATACGTGGTCTTGGAATTGGGCACCGACGCATGAATCATACAAACCAACGATTCCCACATGTTCAAACTCAGCGAGTCACCCACAAACATTATTTTCTTTCCCCTCCATTTTCCCAGAAAACTCGCTCCATTAAATCTACCAAACCAAACACCAAACGATACTAAAAAATCCAAGCTCAAAAACCCAAAAGAAATGGTTGTTTTATCAGTTCACATTACCTTGGCAAGCTACAAGCATCAGGTTTCCAAGCATATTTAAGATACTGTTTATCAGGTCGGCCATGGCAATCAAATTCAGGATCTACAAAAGGACATTTAGAAGGAAGATAAAAAGGGTAAGAAGGATCGAAAACCCATTTCCCTTGAAACAAATTGCATCCCTTCATTAATAATCTACTCTCATTGTATTCACTTGCATTTGTTTCTTGAATGAAATCAAGAGAAGCTATAAAGAAGAAGAAGAAGAAGTAGAATGAGATTTGGGAATTGAAACCCATTTTTGGGGGGGGGGGGAGATTTTTGAGAGTTTCTTTTTTGGACATGAAGAGAAAATAAAATTTGGTGTAGACCCAGTGTTTATATAGAGTGGGAAAAGGGAGTAACAGTGGGTGTAGGGGTGACAGTAATAAAGGAGAAAGAGAGAAAAGGGCTGCTTTGTGGATTCATGGCAATTGGAAATTATGTATCTATTGATATGATTAGGGGAGAAATCTTTCGGGGAATTTTGTGCGTCAGTGGCGCAATCATAAATTTCTTTTCCGGAATTAAATTACATATTTTTATGAATTTTATTATTTCAATGTTTTATATTTTTATATTTTTTAAATAATTAAATTAAATTTTTATTATCTTTAGGTTAAAGTATAATTTTATCATTACTAATTTAAAATTTTATAAATTATAAAAGGCTTAAATATAAATTTTTCCATTTTAGGGGACTGAGCCAACTCTGCCTGACTCCACCAATGTGTGTAGTATATAATGTTTTTTGTTATTTAATTACGAAAAGTTATAAAATAGTCACTTAATTATTTAATTTTTTTTGTCACTGATAGGCAAATGATGGTACTTTTTAATTTTAGCATGATAGCAGCTTTAACCCTCAACGTTTATAAATTATATTAATATAGTCTTGATTCTAAAAAAAATTAACCTCAACATTTACATATTTTGTAATTTAGTATTTTTGCAATTTTATTTTTCTTTATAACATTTATGGTTAATTTTAAAAGAATGAGAAAATATGAAAATATTATCTTCAATTAAATTTAATTGATATTTTTTTTTTCACTTTTTAGATGAAAGAGTCGCAAAGAAAAGCACAACTGCAAAAAATAATAATAATCACACAACATGTAAAATGTTGAGGGTTAATTTTTTTAGAATAAAGACTAAAGTGACACAATGTATAAATGTTGAGAGTTAGAGTTGCTATTATGTCAATTTCTAAAGCTGCCACATTATCTACTCGTTAGCCATTTAACGACCGGTGACCAAAAAAGGCAAAATCGAATAGTTGAGTGACTACTAGTGTAGTTTATCCAAAAATTAAGTACCTAAGTGAGAAAAGTAGTATAGTTTGAAGGCAAATATTTTTAGGCTTTGGGCTCCAATTAAATTTAAAGTTGAGTTGAGCCGAGTTGAACTCCTAAACGAAGGACAAAGCTCTCACAATATTATTTTTATTTTATCTACAACACTCAAAGTCGAAACATTTTGTTGGACATCAAACTTCTTACCACTCGAACCAATAAATATTAATAACTTTGGGGCCAACACTCTTACCTGCCTCTATTTATTTGAAGTTTAATAGACTTAATTTCAAAATTAATCAAAAGCAATATAATCATTAAATACCAAAAAGTTGGATTATTTTATTTGATGGCATGGACTGTTCTAAACTTCTTTTAAGTACCATTGGCCTTCATGTCACAATGACTAATGCTAGTAATGTAATGTTATAAAAAGAAATCACAACTTTTTCTACTTTGAAACTACCAACATAATGATAGTTTAGTTTAAGCATAGATTTTATCTCAATATGGATGGTGCTGTTCAAATAAATACTGGGTTATTTGTCGTAGGAGGCGTGATTCGGGATGGAATGGGAAACTGGACACACTAGGATATAATAGGTTAATTGGGGAAGTGTTTTGTCTTTGTTGCTGACCGGTGGGACTCTTAGATGGTTTGGCCCTGCTTCAGAAGCAAGAATATGATTGGATAATCATTCGTCAATTAGTCGGATCAAGTATTTCACTCGTACTCCTTTGGAGATTCAGGAAGTTTTAGAGAATGATAGAGAAAGGGGCATTTTAACCCAGAGTACCCCTATGTAATTCCTCTGTTTTTAGTCTATTTTCTACACCCAAAAAAAAGTACGAATTTGAGTAACTACAACCCTTTTTCTAATAATCTTGAACTTTGATCTTCTTCATATCAAATAATATATTAATTTGAGTTAAAATATGTTATAAGTTCATGTACTCTTCATAGACTTTTTAAATTTCAAAATTCAGGTCTAACTATTAACATTTTTAAATTCAAGTTCATTACAACATCATTTTTTTAGTTACATTTCTACCGAAAGCAATTTTTTTATTTCAAAATGGCACACGAAAATTGTTACAAAAAATTAATAATATTAACAATTGGACTGAATTTTGAAATATGAAAATAGAAAATCAAATTCCTAAAAATAAAAATTATGGCATATTTTAAGATTTAATTTAACATGCAAAATTATATAGTTAGTACAAAAGACTAATTGATCTAAAAAGTGATGATATTGACATTAATGATTCTTTGTTTTCAATTGCTTACAAAAGCAAATTCATGTCATTAGATAACATTATGGGTATATATATATATATATATATATATATATATATATATATAATTAGGTTTGGTTAGATTAAGTCACCTAGTATTTTGCTTTCATAAGAAGGTGAACTAAAATGAAAAGGACTAAATGTTTGATGGGTAGCTTGAGTTTTACACCATTTTTTTTTATTGAGGTATCTCTTATTAAAATCCTAAAATTCAATCCAAATAATGTGACTTTAAATCTAATCCAATCCAATTTAATAATAAAAAGTCAATCAAGTTGACTCGAAACAATTCAAATTAGAAATGATCTGAACTCAAAACAACATGAACAAACAATCCTAAATGACTCAAATTCGAGGGGATCGCAACCTGATTTTATTCAATCATAATGACTCAATTCGAAAAATCTAAACCTCGACCTCGAGCTGAAATGATCTGAAAAGTTTAGAGCTCGAATTGAACTAACTCAAAACTAACTCGATCCGTTTATTATCAGTGATATATGATTGGCAAGAGATGACCAATCAAAAACATGCAAGTCATTGTCTTTTTTTACCTATAACAAAGTTGTGGATGAGACTAGCAAACAAATTAAAGAAAGCTCAATTTCAACTTATAAATTGGGTAATTCATTACCTTTCATAGACTTTGGGGGGACCATGTATGACCAATGTAATGGCCAAGTCAACTTTGCTTTTAGAACAAAAACAAAACTATATTAATGAGGATACAAAGGATAAGGAGTAAAATTAAATTATAAATTTTTTAGAAGATAAAAAAAAAATTTACCATTATATTAATTTAAAATTTTATATTTTTAAAAGGATTTTAAAAGTAATTTTATCATTTTAGGACAAGATCTTTACTTGTCACTTGTATTCACCTCAGTTCATAGCTAGAGATAGCAAAAAAATACCTTAAACCCAATGAGTTTTGGCCTGACTCGATTGGATATAATCTAAGTTTTTTTTTTTTTTGAAATCAAGTTACAATGTAGACCTAACTTTTTAATTAGTCAAATCAAGTTTAGGAAAAACTCACCCACTTTAAGATAATTATCAAAATATCATTTTATATATAATATTAGTTTAAATATATATGATAGTTGTTGAGTATGCTTGGAATGATGAGTAGCTTAGTGGAATTAAGGTTATTGCATTAATTGTTGCGGCGAAGATGGGAGGTTCGTATTCGATATATTTTGAGGGATCAAAATGGGGTTACAGATCACATGGCTAAATGTGCTGATACAAATGACTCTTTACTCTATTTACTTGCAGTTCTGTCGGTTTCGATTAGAGATTTGTTGGTCAAAGATCATCATGGGTCTAGATCCTTTTAATTTATGGATTGGTTGTTGTAACCGCATAGTGCTATCTCTTTTCTACCAAAAAACGAATGATAATAAAAATTATATTAATAACTATTCTAGCATAATTATACCTAGAAAACAATTGATATTAATAACTATTCTAGCATAATTATACCTAGAAAACAATTGATATATCATTAAAAATAAATTAAAAATATTATTATTCAATTTTGATTAAAATATAAACAAAAAATTTAAAATTACGACATATCAAGTCGATCAAAGTCGAGTATAATTTTAATTTTTAAAGTTAATATTTAACATATTTACTTTTTTTCAATCATATGTAATGTCATAAGAGGAAAATCTAATCCACATGCTAAGATAACCGATTTTAACAGAAAATACTAACAAAGTTAATGAAATGAATGAGATTTGTAAATCAGAAAAGTAAGAGAACTTAGTTTTTAACATTTTAAGTATGGACACTAAATTCCAAATTTCGTTAAAGTTCAGGGACTAACAACATATTCTGACCAACATTCAAAAACAAATGTCGCTAATAATAATATTTAGGGATTTGACGGGTTGGGATTTTCTTTTTTTATCCAACCTGGTATTTATATTTGACAAAAGTTATATATTTCGGTATCCGAATGTAATGACACTAACTGTTTAGTGTTTAATTCGGGTTTTATTTAATTGTTAAAATTATTAGGTTTCAATTTTTCATGATTTTGTTAATATAATAATTTTAGTGTTAATTGTGAATTTATTTAATTTTATGTTTAATTTGCCAAATATAGTCCAATGGATTGTTTTAAATTTTCATCAAATCAACCCTAAAACCCGAATTAAATACTAAAAAAATTAATACTGTTACTTTTAGGTACCAAAATGTGTAATTTTTTGTCAAATACAGGTACTACAATGAATAAAACAATAATACAGGTACCAAATTAAGTATTAAGCTTTTTTTTTTCTTTTTTACCGATATAATTGCAATTTGTAAAGTAGCTGCCATTGTTGTTGTTATCATCAAGTGGTTGTCCCCTTCTTGGAAAAACGTCGGTATCACAATCACTTTTTCACGGCGGCCTAACCAATGGAAAAAGAGGAGGCCCACCACCCACTTTGGCGGTTGAGTTGTGGCTGGCGGCTGAGCTGTTAAACGGCGGCCACTCTATTTATTAAAACCTCACCTGGGCCTAGACTGGGGACACACGACGGTCTTTGTTTTAAAAAGAAGTGATGGCGTCGCGTTGTGAAGGTAGGTCAGCTGTCGAATTAGGCGAAGGCAATTTCGTCCACTTCTTTTTATAGAATTTGTAGCTATTTAACTAACGGATTGCAGTATTTTAATAATTGACTCGAAATATTTTGATTTTAGAAGTGTTCATGGGTGAGTCGAATTTTTACATATAACATTAATATTCGAACACAGTATGTAATAGATTTGTTCGTAAGTTGAGTTATCTAATCTGATCTAAAGGTTCACTTGAGAGTGGGTTTGAGTAAAAATATAAGTCCGAATTTGAAAAAAATATAAGCCCGAATTTGCCACCTAAAAAAAGAACTGTTGTTGTTTTTTTTACTATTTTGCTATCATTTCGCTATTATATTGCTATTATTTTATTGTTATTGTTTGGATATTATATAACTCTTGTTTTATTATTAATTTTGCTACTATTTCAAATGTATTTACTTGCAAAGTTACACTTATCTTAATGTTATTTAAGTATTTTTATTTTTTTTTCCATTTGTTGGGAAACGTTTATTTTATTGTTTTTAGTATATTTGATGTATTATAATTTTAATATATATATAAAATTTTAATATGGATGGGCCAAGCTAAGTTTGGACAAAATTCCAGACACATTTTTCGGGTCAGGCCTAGAAAACAGACCTAATTTTTTACTTAGGGTCTGTTTGATTGAATGAATTGATTTTCCAGAAAATCATTTCTAACTTTTCCAGCGTTTGATTGGCGGAAAACATTTTCCATTTGGAAAATGAACTCCAAAACAAGGGAAAATGAGTTACATTTTAGGGAAAATGTCTTATCCTTTCAATTTCCGTAAGACATTTTCCGTGCTCTCCTCTCTATCGCCTCCTTCATTCCTTCCTTCATTTCGGTGAAAATTGCTTCATTTATCGATTTTCCAAGAACTTGTTTTTTAATTATTCAATACTTGTTTTTTAACACAATTACAAACAATTTATTTGATATTAGTTTTTTCAATTTATAACGATTAATATTGTAGCTTAATAATTGAGTATTATTATAAATAAATCATTGCAATATATGTAAAAATATTTAAAATATAAAAATTATTAATAAATATCAATATATGTAAAAACAATTTTTTGGAAAATATTTCGAAATCATAAACAAATGAAAATATTTTACAGATTCAATCAAACACCGAAAATATTTTCCAAGAAATCATTTTACAGAAAATTAAAACATTTTCCCGAAATCATTTTACGGAAAATATTTTACTGGCAATCAAACAGACCCTTAGTTCGACTCGAATCCATGGACAACTCTAGTATATAGATGTAGACGAATTTAGGGGACTAGTATGGCTTCAACATCCCCTAAATTTAAGTTTTAAAAATTTTTATTTTTTATATTATAATTAATGTTAAAAAACATAAATTTGTGTTTTCCCCTAAAGTTTTTCAAAGTTTAATTTCTTTTATAGAATTTAGAATTTTTTTATGATAAATTTAGTAACATTTTTAGTTTAATTCGGTAAATTAATACAAAATAGTATCTAAATATTAATTTGGTAAAACAAAGTTTAATAATTGCAATATTTAAGTATAAATGTCATCTAAATATTAACTAGGTAAAAAATAAACTTATATAATTATAATATCTAATACAAATTGAACATTTAACTTATTTTATTTTTCTTAAATTTTGAAAATCAAGATTATCTCGAATTTAAAAATATCTTGTTAAAAAGTAGATTCGACCCGTTCGAACATGTATATTTTAAAAAAAAAATATCCCAACCCCTTTTATCAATAATTCTGCCTTCACCCCTGCATAATTGCTTACGGATGTCCACAGGGGCAAAACTATACTTTTTTTCTGGGGGGTTAAAATCAAAATTACACATTTTTATGAGAATTAAAATGTAATTTCACCATTGGCCCTTGAACTTGGCAACTAGATTTTTTGACAAAATTTGAGATTCATGAAAATAAAATAAAGGGGTTGAATTTTAAATATACAAAAAGTATAAGGACTTAGAGGAGATTTAATTCAAAAATAAAAGGTTGAAAACTATGAAGATACACTGCCAAAAGCCATTTTAGCCAGTTTATCAATGCTCAACATTACATATTTGGCTATCTATTGTTTCTAAAAAAGGGAATGCAAGAAGCACTTTCAAAGTTTCTTAAATATTGCAAATTGCAAACATTGGGTCCCTCGATATTATTACTACACAGTAAAAGTAGTCAAAAAGAGAAAAGGAAACAAGATGTTTTGAAATTGTAGGGACCTTTCTATAATTTTTATTCTTCCACGTTTTCTTGCTCTTTCAATCCTTAAAAAAAAAAAAAGCAACTCCCCATTTTGATCTCTTTTAGCTTGACTCCACATTCCAAGTCCCCAACCAAAAATCTACTTTTTTGGGTACTTTGCTATATGATAATCATGTACTGGGTTTCGATTAAATCTAGAATCGAGTTAGGCTAGACTTCAAAACCGAGATAGGGGCGAATTCAAGAGTGCAGTTTGTAGCCTTGGTCTCCCTTTGGTTCAAATGGGCTGCTTACCTTTTAATCTCAAAAGTTTTATCGTTCGATTTAAGGTTTTTAAAATACAATATTCATGTTTTCCCCTTTCCAAGAACTTTGAATTTTATTTCAGCCCCTAAACAAAAATATTTGGTTTCACCCTTGGGAACAAAGTTCTCCCAAAGCTATTTTCACTTTCCATAAGTTTGAACTCGAAACTTTACTTAAGGCACAGAGCTTCTTACCTCTGAACTCAACATACCAACACCAAAAACCCAATTTTCTTTCAGTTAATTAACACTTGGAATAAAAAAAAATTTTAAATTGAATTAGTCGGTTGAATAAACCGATGACTTTTTCGATCGAATGATATATATAAACAATGAAACGATTAGGTTGATCAAAATCGGTTCAACCGGTTGAACTCCTAAAGAATGAGGGGTTGGAGTGGGTTTATCATAACAAATTGCTTCTTTAGTCGCTATTTTCATAACCTGACCGGACTGGCTAGTTGGACCAGTTGGACGACGGTTGAATCGATTTTTTCTGATTTTTAATAATTTATTCAATTGAACCGATCAAATCGAGAACTGATAGTTGGGTCGGTTCAACTATCGGTTCAATTCTGAAAACTTTATCTTTAGTAGCATCCGTTTTTACTCAAATTAGGGTATGACTTGAATGCATCCTAATGAAAGATTGACGAGTCAAAAATATTAATGAGATTAAATCTAATGTGATAGTTGTCCTTAATAATATGGTGACGATGCCATCCGTGGCACGGGATGTTAAGACGTGGGGTATAACATAATTAATGTATATTTTTTTTAAATTCAAGGGATTAATGCATTAAATTAAAAATATATAATTATATAATTGTTTTTATCAATGTCTACAAATACAAATTATAAAATGGACCCAATTAAAAAAATACACAAGTCCCATGTGCTGAAATTAATAATCAAGTTGTTGACTAAAATCTCAATAAGATTCTGCAAAGTGCAATCCAGGAAGTTTCCCATCAAACAAATGCTAATTAAAAGGGTTTTCATTACGGCAATTATGGGCTTTTCTAATACATTTTTAAGGCTAAAATATGTGGTTAGTTGTTGTAATTTGATAAAATTTGAGATTTAGTCCTTGTACCGCGTATTTTTTTATTTGAAAATCTTAGTTCAAACATTAATATCATAAACATTTTCCGTCAAATTTCGTCAATTTAGAATTTTGATTAGGCTCTCCTCATATGACGAGGCATGTGATTAACTAAAAATGAACACGACAGAATCTTTTTTAGAGGGGTCGAATTTGAATTATAAATTTTTGAAAGCTAATAATTTATTTTCGTCATTATTATCATAAAATTTTACAACTTTTCAAGGGTTTGAACTATAAAATTTTCATTTTAGAGAGGACACAATTGAATTTTAAATTTTAGAAGGGTCAAAATATAATTTTACCATTAAATTAACTTAAAACTTTGCAATTTCTAAATGAGTTTAAAAGTTAACAAATTTTGACAAAAAACTACCAATGACGCTAATGACCGAATTAAGATTTTCAAATAGAAAAAGTAAGATGATTAAATTTTTACCTTTTAAAGTATAAGAATTAAATCTCAAATTTTGTCAAATTATAAGGACTAATAACGTATTTTAATTTTTTTAAAATTATCCATAAACTCTTAAACTCCAATTAATTAAATGGGAAGATGTTACACATTTCTTTTTGAATAATCTTATTATAGGTTCTGATTATATCTGCTTTTTTTTACACAATGCTTAGAACTACCCATAGCTCATCCCCAACCCATAAATAGGAGGATAATGCGCTTCAGTGCATACATTTAAGCACACTCAAATTTACAAGTTTCAAGCTCCAATTTAATATAACAGTATTGATGTCAATCAAACTAATATTTAATCTGTCTACGTTTTGTTTTCTCTCTCGATGAAATTAATGATAAAAAATTTATTTAAAAATTGGGTTTGAATAAAAAATTATATATATGCATAAAAATTCAATCACAAAAATTTACAAAATAAAGGGTAGACAAAGAGGGTCCCTAGTCTTGTCGGCAATGGAACAATTTTTTAATGAAATTCCTACAAATATATATATATATATATATATATATAATTACAAAATTTGTTAATCCAATTCATGGTGTTTGTAAACACACATGGTCAGTTTTAATCATTGAAAATATGATTATAAGTGACAGTCTAATTATAGTTTTAGTCCTTCTATTATGTTAAATTACTAACACGATCTAACATATGGTCAGATTTCAAAATTCAGATCCAATTGCTAACATTGTGATTTTTTTTTTGGCTAAACTGATTGGTGTGACATTTTGAAATATAAAAAAAAATTCACTTGGTAGCTAAGTAACTAAAAATATGACTTTGTGATGAACCTAAATTTAGTAAAATAATTTTAACAATTTTAACAGTTGGAACTAAATTTTGAAATCTTGAAAGTAGATGGGTTAAATTCCAAATTTAGGAAGAGTATAAGGACTTATGTCATATTTTAACCAAAAATATTATAAAAGTAGAGGATTCAAAATAAAGTGAAGGGATTATATCCCTAATTTTAATAATAATAGTTGGACTAAAACTATAATTAAACCCCTAAATTAACATGATTTTTTCTTAAGCCCACACTTTTTGAACACTAAAGTGGCTTGAGTGTGGACCAACTATGAAAATCACTTTACCATGCTTGTATTTGTTGTTTATGGAATTTTAAGATTCAAAAAGAAGAATTGCAATTTAATTCAAATTATTTATACAAATATTTTTTAAAATAAATAATTTTCCAACAAATTTAAATTTCAATATCTACAATCTCTTTTTTTTATTTAAATATTTTTTAATAAGTTTTGATCATCTCTGCTCCTTTTAATACAATGCCTAAAACTACCCATAGCTCTTCCTCAATGCCTCGAACCCACGTTCTCCTATATTGACAGTAATTTAACAGCTAGTGATAAAAAAGTCGAATAATTAGATGACCATTTTGTAACTTTTTATAATTAAATGACCAAAAATAGTTTGATGACTGGCAATATAATTTTTTTTTTTAACAATCTCATTATAGGTTCTGACCATATATGCTCTTTTTGACACAATGCCTAGAACTACCTATAACCTCTCCCCAATCTATAAATAGGAGGATACATGAATATTGTCGAGTTAAGACTCAATCGACTTTATTTAAATATTTATTATATATAGATAATATATAAAGAGGTTGGTACCCTAAAGGTGGAGGTCCACTGAAAAAAGCTTTAAATACAAAATGCTTATAGAGGAAGACATCATCCGTTCTGTTCTGCCCACATCTAACACATGGTTTAGGTACATTTTTTGTTTTCAGCTCACAATCATCATTACAACCTCTTTATATATTAAATATTTGTGAGATCCACTTGCTTTTTTTTCTAAAATAAAGTTCATATTGATTTCAATTGTTAGATGGATCATTTTTTTAAAAGATAAATCTCGAAATTATACGTGAATTATGGTGTAATGCGAAGTGTTATGTTCGAACTTTAATTTTGTGTAATTTTATACATGAGATTTTGATTTGATTTATTCTTTTTCAAAGATCTGACATTATTATCAATATAACACATTTTACATTTACATATTATATACACAAGTGATTATACTTGTCCGATATAAAAATAAATTAATGCATTTATTTCCTTAAATGTGTAGAATTGAATCATATGTAACATCCCTAACACACACACACACTGAGATGAGAATAGTGTTATTTCGGGATTTGCACGTGTTAGAAACTTCAAAGTAAACAAAATAGGAATCATTGGTGTTAGCAGAGAAGGTAGTTGGATACCGTAGGAAATTAAAAAGAAAAGACTTTTGAATTGAGAGAAATTATTTGAGGTATTGGCTAAATTGTAATAGTGTGAAAAGTGTCGGGGCAAAAGTGTTAGAATTAAAAATAAGAATGACTAAATTGAAGTGAAGTGAGAAAGAGGAAGGACTAGAAGTGTAACTATACCATAAGAGTTTGATGAAACAAAGATGAAATTGGAGAGATTGATAAGGGGTAAAATGGTCTTTTCCAAAATAGATAATTATAAAAATAAAAAAAACTTATATTTGTTGGAAAATTATAAACCTTTAGATGATGATGGAAATGATGATGGGTAGATTTTTTTTATGTAACATTTTAATATTTTACTTGTTAAGTTAATGAGATATTTTGGTAAAAGGATGTAGAATTTCACCATTTTTCTTCTCCACCTTTATGTCATCTTCATCCATGTATGAAGAAAACTTTTGTTTTTTTTTTCAAATAAGTCCTCTCCACCATTTCCAACCACCTCAAGCTTAAAAACTTCAAATTCTTCTATGGATTTTTACTGAAATCAATAGAGCAATCTCATAGCAAGCTTAGTTTCTTGTAAAGTTAACTAGTGCTCGTACCGGAAGAGAGAAAAGTGGAGTTAGGGTTTTAGGTAAAAGTTCAAGGTAAGGATGATAAAATTTCTTCAAGAATTTCATATTTATTTCATTAAAAGTGCATGGAAGTGATATGTGATTAGGTTTTGACATTAAATCTTGTATATGTGCGATATGTTAATGAAGGGAAAGAGAAGAGAGGTGATCAACAAGGTCTTGATAAGGGGAAAGAAGTAGCAAAAGAGTGAAGGAAGTAGAAAGAAACTCATCCAAACACTTGATTGTAAGTACTTCGAGAATTTTACTTTACCTAATTTAACCCAAGTGTAAGTAATATTAAAACGGTTATATGTTTAATTTATATGTGAATATGTCAATATTATATATGAAAATTGATTAATGAGTAGTGAAAATATGAATTGAATTTTAATTACAAAGTGAATATGTTAAGTGTATTGAAATAGTAGTAAGAAGGGACTAGACTGTAATGTGTACAAAGTAGACATGTGAGCTAAAATATTGATAAGGTTGGTTCGAATAAAGTGCGATGTAATAGTGAATAAATGAAAAGTGATATTATAGTGGAGTTATAGAGTGTAGTAAATTTTCATGTTAATAAGGATTAAATTGTAAAAAGTATAAAGTCTGAATTGTCTCTAATTGTTGAGTGAATGTAATGAATTTAATGCCCATGTAGAAAAGATGTGAACTAATAGGGTATAGATGACACGCCATTAGAAAATTTTCATGCACACTAGTTATAGCGACATTTTAGTGCAATCTAGTGATTTTGTACTTCGGTGCAATTCTTTAACTCTACACTTCTGTTTAAAATAGTGTATGCACGTTTGTGCCAATGATTCAGTGTTATTTCTACATATCCTATGTGTTCCATTGAGTCTACAGTTGAGCTAAAAATTGAAATGGTAAGTGGCTGATAGAATGTTAGTTTGAGAATTCACTACCGTTAATTTCTATTTAATTTCGTTGTATATTATTATTGATCATGTATCTAATGTCAACATTGATTACTTTCAATGGTAAGTTTAATTCTTGATGTATTTATTAAACTTTTATAAGCTTAACATGTTAAATCTTCAACGCATAAGTAGAGGCTCAACTTGACGCTCTAGAGTGAAGATACAATCTCAACTCATCACATCATATCTCAAAGCTTGAAAGAGAGTATGGTTTTGATCTTTTGGTAATAGATTATGGCATGTACATAAGTTAAAGTAAAAACTGTATACAAGATTTCTAATGAAAATACTTAATGAATCTTGAACATTTTGTTAACTTTACGAACTTAGTTAAGCTTTGATTGAATTATATGTTGAATTGCATGATATTTTGATGGATATTTATGTTTTATAATGTTTAGAAGTGTTATGGAATGATTGATGATAGTTTAGACTTGGTTTTAGATGTTTCAGAAATGTCTTGGGTGATCTACCCTTAGTGTCATGACATTACAAATCAATGTTGTGACATTAGATGACATTGAAGTATTCTACCCTCAGTGTCGCGACATTGACTCTGTTTACCTTGTGTTGGTCCGAATAGGCCCTGGATGGATCTCGTTTGTAACCAAACTTTAAAGGAAGCATAGAAATGACTTGAATAGCTTCAAATAAGTCTATTTATGTTAAAACAAAGTTTTGAAATTGATGTTCGAATTAAGTAGTTTTTAGTGTCCAAATGTGACATCCTCTGCTCATGTTAAATCAATCAATTCAAGTGAAGGGAGTTACATTTTATGTATACATTTGAATCAAAATCAAAATTTAATGTGTATAAATACACAGAATCAAGGCTCATGTATCAAATTACACATTAAATCAAAGTTCATATATAGTTTTGATATTTATCCCTTTTATTTAATTTACATAAAACCAACCTTTCAAACATTGTGGCATCTTCCAAAAATATATTGTTTTATGTATGAAAATGTTTATTGAAGCATGCAACATATCAACAAAACATATATTATTGAATAATATATTTTTTATATTTTATATTCAAATTTTAATAATATGGATAATTTATATTTCTATAGTTATAAAAATTAAATTTTAAAATAAAATATATTGAAATAATATATGTACAGACCCAATTTTACCCGGGCCTAGTGCCAAAATATTAACCCGAGGCCCAATTACAAAAACAAATACCCAATAGCCCAAGGCCCAAAATTTAAAACGCCCATTGGGGCCCAAAAACTAACAAAGACAGGAACCCTAGGGTTCCCCGCCTCATCACAGTAGCCCCCTCGCCCATGTGCGCTACTCCTCAAGGCGTACCATCCGCGCCTCGTCCCGAGGCTTACGACACCCTAGCCACCGCCTAGCACCAAAACAGTAAGCCACGCCTCGCCTTCGTCAAGTACACTGCAAGCAACATAAAAAGGGAATAGAAGCAAAAAAGGCAGAGAATGGGTTGATTTTCGCTTTATAAGCCTTGAAAAACAATGTAAAAGGGGGCTTCATCATCGTATTTTGGGGATTTTTCTTTGTAAAACCCACATCGAAAATCAAAAGCGATAGAAATTTTAAAAGGTTGAATCCTTACTATTTCTTCTTGTTTTTATTTTCTCTTATTTTGTTTTATTTTTTCTTTGCAAATCTATTTTAAAGTAATTAAAAATCAAAAAGAGAAAAGAAAAGACTCACTGAATCGACCCCAAGGCGCCGTCGCCGTAAATCGGACGCGAGTTTAGGAAGGCGAGGCTTTCCGCTTCCCTCGTTTCCCGTTTGAGCCTTGGTCTCTGAACGCTCCCAAGCGCGGTGGGAGACGCCTCAGAGGCTCCGCCACCCAGGCGGTGGGAGGCGCTTCTGGCGGCGGGGCTTCTAGCCTTAGAACCCCAAAGAAAAGGGATTCTCCTTTTATTTTTATTTTATTTTTTTATTTGTGTTCTTTGCAAAGAAATGAAACTGCAGAAGCAAGAAATTTCTTAGCTTTATGTTGATTGAAGCGGCGCCGTCGATGGGGATCTGCGTATGCTTTGCCCTAATGGGTAATTTACGCATTTAATCCCTCCATCTTGCGTTGAGATGCAATCGACCCTTTATTTCTTTTAGATTTGGGCTGTAAATTTTGATTCCGTTGCAATCGGGTCCTTTGACCATGTATGGTCCTTCGCGTTGAACGTTGCACTCTAGGACTAGGAATATTTCCTTTTCAGTCCTTCCTTTTCGCTACTCACATTTTAATCCTTTACTCTATTTCATTTTTGATTTCAAATACGAGATTTCGTTTCCGTTTTGATTTAGTCCTATTATTATTATTATTATTATTATTATTGTTATTATTATTATTACCTATTTGTTTGTATTTATTTTATTTAAATTTTCGTACATATATATACATACATATATTTTTGTGATATACATACATTGTTTTATAACATATATATATACTTATATAGTTTATATATTTTACAACTTATGCACATATCTATATATCTATATACATATTTTCATTTTCCTAAATATATACATATTTATATATAATCTTTATAGTTTAAAACATACCCTTTTTATAAATCCGTATATACATACATATTATTATTTTATATACATACATATCCTTTTATTTTTATAAGTATATATATTTTATATGCACGTACATACATATTTTTGCATATCTTAATTTACATAAATATATATATACATTTTCAATATATTTTCTAACATATATATAAATTAACGTATTTATTTGTATACATATGTATATTTTCATTATTTTTAAACTTTAACTTGTACATACATACTTTCTTTTATTTTTCAACATATATATGTACTTACTTTTATATGTATTTCATTATTTTCATATTCCATAGTTTTATACACCTATATATATGTACATATTTTTATATATACATATTTATTGTTTCTTTCATATATTAAAATATACTTTATACATTTTGTTAATTTATGTATACACATATTTTAGTTTATGTCCATGTATATCTTTTTATATTTAAGTGTATTGATTATTTATTTATTTCATTTTCGTTATTATTTTGAATGAACGTTTAAATTGTATTCGTTTTTTTATATTTTATTATTTTGTAAGTTTAACCGTTTATATTGATTGCTATTGCTCGTATCGCTTTTATACTTTCATATTCATTATGGTTTTGCCATGCATAAAAATGTAATTTGCTTTCACTATGATTTTGTGTTTTATTTTACTCGATATAATAAATTTTTAAATGGCATTTCGTGTTTGGATTCGAGAAAAGCGTGCCCTAACTTACTGGGTTTCGATTTTCTTGATAAATCTAAATGCATGAATCTTTTCAAAACTCAAGTTTTAAATGATCTCGGGATTTATAAAGGATCGTGTCCTAATTTACTGGTCGTGATCCTTTTTAATCCAAGATAGTTAAATATCTTTTAAATAAGCATTTTTTCATTCGGGTATCGGGAATACGAGATATTGTATTCTAACTTACTGAATATGATTCTCTTTCTCCAATAACGTGAAATATGCTATTTTCTTTTTAATATAAGGATCGTATTTTAAATTTTTCCAAGTTCTTAATTTTCGACATTAAGACATTAACTAATCAACTAGGTACCAATTTTGGGCGTATCGAGGGTGCTAATCCTTCCTCGTGCGTAACCGACTCCCGAACTTGTTTTTCTGAATTTCGTGGACCAAAACCGTTGTTTTAATAAAATCAAATCATTTATTAAAAACAACCACTTTTCAAGGTGACCCGATCACACCTTATCAAAAAGGATTGGTGGCGACTCCCTTTTTTCGTTTTCATTTTCAAAACCCAAGTCGACCCCGTTTTCATCCAAAAAATGGTGTCAACAATATATTTTTATTTGAATTTTATATTCAAATTGTAATAATATTGATAATTGATTTTTTAAATACTAAAATTAAATTCATATTAATTATTTAGAGTCGAAGGGACATCGTAGTTTATGCAAATGAATCCTTATGAATACATTATTTAAAAATAAAAATAAATTAAAAAAAAAATTATTATTTAAATTGAATTTAGGACAAAATTTCTTGTTTAAGCTTGACGCATGAGCAGGTCTAGTGTGAGTCTACTACTCGAATTACATCATTTAAATTTTTTCCTAAATTGGTCATTAAGATAATTTATTTAAATATTTGTTATATTTTAGTATCTTACGTATATGAATTTAGAGTTGAAATAGAATTATTATGAAAAAATATCTATAATAAGGGATGAAAATATATGGGAGAAAAATTTTTGGGTTTTAACTTAAAAAAACTACAAAATTCAACCCATTTGGTTTTTTCGGTTTCGGTTTAGTCGGTTGGGGCGGGTTGGTCGGTTTTGACATCGGTTTAATCAATTAATTTAGTTAGTTATCGATTTTTGAATCTTCGGACCGATCGAAAAATCGAATTATTCTATATTATTTTTGAATTATTTTAAATAAATTTATATTTTATAATAGATAATAGATAAATAACCATATAAACTCAACCCAATGACCCTAAACCCAACCCAATAACCCAAGGTTGGTTAACTGACCGAACTGACCAAATCAAAGTTGGTTTGGTTTGGTAGATTTTCTCAACTAAAATCGATCGGATTATTTTTCTCAAATTAAAGTTGGTTAAGTCGGTTCGAAAAACCGATTGCTCTCCGCCTCTCCCCTAACTATAGTTGATAAAAGTTGTAATGTATATCACTAAATATTTTTAATTATAATAAATATATAATACATAATTGATTTATATTTCACAAATTAATTTTAAAAATATTGTACCATTACATAAATTATGATTTCAATTTCTTTGATTTATAAAATGTTATTTATTATAAATATTATTTGCATGAAACATACCCATAATGTGCCAAAATATACATACAATTAATTTTTAATGTGTGAAAGTTATATATATATATATATTTTTTAAAAACATGGACATGAGTTACATTAGGAAATTATACTAAATATGGGATGAAATTGAAAATAATATACACAATTGAAAATAATTCAAAAAATAAGAAGGATACAATAAAAATGCATGAATGCATATATAATTAATTAATAAAGTTCAAAAGTTTGATAAGTTACTTTAAAAATAAGGGTAAATTGTCTCTTTAGTCACTCTAAATAAGAGTCGTTCCTATTTTGGTCACTTCAAAATTTTTTTGTTACTTTGATCACCTTAAAAGGAAATTGACCAAATTGGCCACTTCACCGTTATATGGTAATGAAATGCTAACTGCACATTTCCATGTTTGTCACTCTAAAATTGGGGTAAACTATTTGTTAGTCACTTTAAATAGAGGGTATTCTTATTTTGGTCACTGCAAAACAATATGTGAAAGTGCACTATTAGCTCTTCGTTACTATTTAATCGTGGAGTGACCAATTTGATTAATTTATTTTTTGGAGTGACCAAATTAGCAAAAAAAATTGAGGTGGTCAAAATAGGAATTAAAACTATTTAGAGTGACTAACAGGGTAGTTTACCCTAATAATAATAATAATAATACAAACTCTCTTTGCATTTTTTTTCTTAATCATCTTAAAATACCATAATTGCCCCTCTTGAAATATTTAATGATATTGATTTTTATTTTAACATTAATCTTATTATAGGTTCTTATCATATCTGTTTTTTTTTCTATACAATGCCTAAAACTACCCATAGCCCCTCCTAAACCCTTAAATAGGAAGAAAATGCGCTTCAACGCACTCGAACCCACATCCTCCTATACTGACAGCAATATTGATGTCAATCGAACTAAGACTCAATCGATCTTTAATGATATTGCTGATTTGGTAAAAAAAATTAGCCCTTCTCATTGTTTGATGGATATTTACATTATATTAGCCCTTCCCAATGCATATATATTAGCCTAAAATTAGAGGTGCCCATGCAAATAGTGACTATACCTGACCCAGTGACCCAGCAAGGCCCAACCAGTAAAGTATGGCCCAATCTTCACACTGCCTTAATGAAAACCAAATGTCTTTAAAACGTTGCCGTTTTAAATTGCCGCCTCCCAAAAACCTATATATATAAAAATGGTGAACGAAAAAATTATACAAAAGCGATCGATCAATTGAAAATTTCACTTCGAAGGTAACCCTTTTATTTAATCGTTCACGAAACTCTAGATTTTAGCTTTTGATTTGATTCAATTCATGGATGTTTTAATTTTGATTCATATATGTATTAACAATCTGTTTTCAATGTCCATTTTTTTCCCCTTTGTTCAACAGATGGAAGCGACGAACAGCACTGATTCGGAACCTGTTTCGAAGCCTCAATTGATCTATCGTTGCAAAAGATGCCGCAGAATCGTTGCTTCAGAGGAAACTATAGTTCCTCATGAGCGAGGGAAAGGGGAAGCAAGTTTTAAATGGAGAAAAAGGAGTGGGCATAACATTGGGGATGAAGAGAAAGGATCGACCCAATGTTCTTCCTTATTCGTTGAGCCTTTGAAGTGGATGCAACCGGTTCAAGAAGGGTATGTAGAAGAGAAACTTCAGTGTATGAGTTGTAAATCTCGGTTGGGTTCGTTTAATTGGGCAGGTATGCAATGTAATTGTGGAGCTTGGGTTAATCCTGCTTTTCAATTGCATAAGAGTAGGTTAGATGAGTGTTATATGTGAAAAAGAATTAAGAGTTTATCGATGTTGATTGATAATCTAATCTTTTGCTAATTCCGTTATTGGATATGGCAGTTTGTTTTAGCATATTTTAGCTTTTGGAGATGATTCAGTAACCAAAAAAAGAATCCTATCCTATTGTAATAGATGGTTAGCTTTAGTAAATGCTGCTGCTTTTTTTTCATATATAATCACTTTTCTTGAAGTATCTGTGTGCAATTCATCTCAGTAAATATGCGAGAATCTTGGAAAAATTGAACATACTCGTGTTGGTAAATACTTGTATTCCATAATCATGCTTGAGTTTGTGATGATAAATGAGAGGTCTTGAAATTTAATCAGTGAATGGATGGATAGTTGATTTGATTTATGTTATGGCTATTAGCTTTTTGGTAATCAGAGAATAGAAGTATTTACTGATATTGCTTTATAATCTAATCTGTCCTATTGTAATGGATGGTTTTTTTTAGTAAATGCTGCTGCTGTTTTTCTATTTACATATTTATTCATTTTTCTTGAAGCATCTGTGTGCAATACATCTTGGAAAAATTGAACATACTCGTGTTGGTCACATACACGTATTCGATACTCACGCATGAGTTTGCGATGATAAATGAGAGAAATTGAATTTTAATCAGTGAATGGATGGATAGTTGATTTGATTTGTGTTATGGCAATTGGCTTTCTGGTAATCAGAGAATAGAAGTATTTGCTGATGTTGCTTGATAATATAATCTTTGCCAGTTCCATGATTGGATATGGTAGTTTGTTTTAGGAGATTAGCATACTGTTATTAAATTTGTTCTTTTTCTTGAAGCATACGAACTCATGTCGGTTACATACTCGTATTCAACACTCAAATTTAGAAGTTGAATTTAGATTAGTGAATGGATGGATAGTTGATTTGATTTGTGCTTATGACAATTAACTTTCTTGTAATCAGAGAATTTAAGTATTGGATTTGGAGTAGCCATTGAATGAAAAAAAAAAAAGTAACTTGGGTTTTTATTGTTCATTTGTTGAATACTTGCATCATTATGCAATAATTCTTATCAAGAGAATTGCATACATTGCTGTTACAGTGTAGGGTAGGGTAGGTTTTGAGTGTGAACTGGAAATAACCACTGGAATCCGGTGTCTCTCCGAGAACAAGAAGGTGCCTTTTCACTGCCCAGCAGCAAATGCATCGACGGGGAAAGTCTTGGTGACACCAGCGAGGCTCTTGAAGTGGATTTTTCCAGTGGGTGGATCATCGACGATGATCTCATTCACCGGAGGCCACAACATGAGCTCCTTAGCCTTAACTCCTTTGAGTTTCTTGATCCGTTTCTTATCCACAATACCAGTAATTTGTGTGTCGTAGCTGACCAGTTTACTGATCATCTTGAATTTATGTTCAACCTTTTTCTTTTGCTCGATCCACATGTACCCGGTATCCCTCACAAAACCGACCTCGATCACGTCCACAAGAGGGAGAAGTCCTAATGGGAGGTCGAACTCTTGGAGAAGAGCAATGGCCATCTCCATTCCCTCTTCATGACCTTTCTTCACAACCCCTCCTTCCTTCTCTGCCATTATAAATTGAACTATAAACCTTTGATGCAATTGTTTGATATTGTGATGATGTGATTATAAACATGAAGTAGGTATATTATTTATACTAGTGTGTATGTTCACTTATGACAAAAATTAAAGGGAAAACCGAGGTTATTTTGCATCGTGTCCGGCCATTGAATGGGTTTTCACATCAAACCGGCCATTAATTACTTCTTTAAGTGTCTAAACAATTTTGGCTTTTTTTTTCTTTTCTTTTGAGGACCGGTCTCGGACACACAACGGAAAGTATTATTTTCGTACTAGGATTTTTTTCTTTCATATTTTGAGGAGAAAGGGATTCATGTAGTTTAAAGAGTGTCTTGATTAGTAGATATACGACTTGTAAGTTCACAAGGACAATACCTTCTGTCAAGGGTTAAAAGACTCTCCTCTTAATAGGTATAAAGGATATTATAGTTTAAAATAAGAAAAAGGGTTGCGGTTGTTAAGATTCAAACCTTATATCGTTAAATATTTTATGAGTAATTGAAAAAGGTTGTGCATGTTAAGCTTCGAATTTCGTATTATTTTGGTACTTGTAATTTTTTGGTCCATTTTGATCCTTAAATTTGGATTTTTTTAATATGATGATGAGATCGGTGTTACTAGAACAATATTGGATCAGACGAATTGAGAACTGGTTGATATAACGGTTTGAACAAAGGCGTTGAACTAATTAACTTGAAAACTACTTAATATTGATAAAAAATTGACGATTGAACAGTCGAACCAAATCAATAAATTTTTTATGAAATTTTAATTAATTCATTAATTATTGTTAGTTTGGCAGTCGAACCTATCGAACTAATTGAATAAAAAATCAATGGTCTAACTTGTTCAACCACTAGCTCGGTTACCAAAACACTAAATGTGACATTATGAGATTGTACTATACTATCACTTGGAAATTTATATAAATTTTTAAAAAATTTAAGTGATGATGTGATACAATTTTAGAGGTCATATCATCAAAGTTTTTATATTTTTCAAGTTTAGGGATCAAAATCCTGATTATCAAATTTAAGTGCCAAAATGAACTGAGCAAAAATACAAATATCGGAGTCAAAAATTATATTATTTCATTTTATATATATATATATATATATATATATATATATATATATAGTTAAAAGCTCAAGTGGCATGAGAAATAGATTCAAGAATTTACTCTTTTGTCCATAGCTTGGATTGCATGCATTTGTAATTGACTGTTTTAGTACATTCGTTTTTGTATTTTTCCAATTGCATCCATTACTTGATCTACAT
The DNA here is from genome assembly GCF_025698545.1 of Gossypium raimondii. Classification (NCBI taxonomy): domain Eukaryota; kingdom Viridiplantae; phylum Streptophyta; class Magnoliopsida; order Malvales; family Malvaceae; genus Gossypium; species Gossypium raimondii. Next base: position 59,565,578 of record NC_068570.1, on the reverse strand, counting down.
AGTTTTTGCTGTTATTGTCTGCCTTCTCTTGTTTTTATCTCATCTTGTAGACAAAATTTTCAGTTCCATTTCGATTTAATCTTGAATTTGGATCTTTTGGGTATTTATGCTTAGTTTTAGTTTCCGATTTTTGTCACCTTATTTCAAGAAAAGTCCAAAAGAATTCACAAAGTTCAACTGAAGCATGTAGTCCACCAAAAAAAAATAATTTTAGCATTTTTTACCTTGGCGGGGTTCAAGTTCATACCCTTAAATAGCATTGGCCGACAAAAACACTACCATTCGACTCTAAAATGAATTTGGGTTATGGTGCAACCTCCAAACTTGTTTAGCTAGAAGTTTTATAAACCTCGCTCCTCCGCACTTCTTTTGCTTAATAAGACACATCTCGACTACTTCCCACGGGCCAAGCCTCCTAGCATAAATAGTGGTGACAAAATAATCCGAATTTGATATATTCAACTCAGTTCAACCTTATAAGGGCAAATTTTTTGTTTGAAAATCAGGTTCATGGTGTGGTAAAAGCGGGTTTGCAATTAAAATTTCTGAGTTCGAGTTTTGATCGAACTCACACCGCCCTCTCTTTAGGGTGGGTTTGGATGGGCGGTTGGGTGCGTTTAGCGTACTTTTTGTCTCACGTTACAGTGTCGCTACAGTATCTAATCTCACCGCCACCGCTGTTTTTACACTAACCGCAGTTAAACGCACCGCCCATCCAAACTCACCCTAAGCAGGTTACCGAAAGGTCCCTCTTTTTTTTATAAGAAATTTTTAATAGTTTATTTTTATATCTTTTAGTTAGATTTTTTAAATATGTTTAAAAAATGTCACAAGTCTCTATACTTATAAAAATTTATAATTTAGTCCCTAATATTTTTATTTCTAGGAATTTAGTCCTTTTATTTTCAAATTTCAAAACTCAGTCCAACTATTAACATTATTATTATTTTGTTAAATTTATTGGTGTGACATTTTGAAATTAAAAAAATAATCACATGGTAACCATATAACTAAAAATATGACATTGAAAATAATTTTAACACAGTTAACAATTGAACTCAATTTTGAAATTTGAAAAGTAAAGGGACTAATTTCTTAGAAATAAAAGTACAAAGACTAAATCATGAATCTTTGAATAATACAGGGACTTATGACATATTAAACCTTTGAATTTTTATAATATTTTATTTAATTCTTTCCTCAGAGGTCGATTTGAGTGGTAAAATTTTAAATAAATTGCAGCTCGAAGTACAATCGAAGCAAAAAATGTAACGGTAAACTATAGTAGAAGTCATCCAACTATGGGTTTTTTTTTTGGTCATCAAATTATGAAAAGTTACAAAATTGTCACCCAACTATTCAATTTTGTCTCTTCGAGTCATCAGCTGACTAACGTAAAAATGGAAACATCAAAATATCCAAGCTAGTTGGATGACAAAAAAAGACAAAATTAAATAGTTAAATGACTATTTTGTAACTTTTCATAGTTGTGTAACAAAAAAAACTAATAGTTGGATGATTATTTTGTAACTTTTTATAATCGAATGACCTGAAAAACACATAGTTATGACTACTAACATAATTTACCCAAAATGTAAAAATCGATATGATATCGAGGCAAGCAAAAAACTGTACCGTTTTGCTCATTTACGAACCCTAAAGAAAATAGCTATGAGGGAATGCCATAACTCCCATTAAATTGGTAGTTTAACTTGTAGGGACCAAAATGTAAAGTCTAGAGGAAAATGGTGAAAGATCCACAACCCACAATAGTTGGAAAAGAATCATGGATCATTTAGAGTATAAGGATAAAAGTAACATCTAGTCCTTGAACTTGATATTTTTTTTTAAATTTAGTCCTTAAACATTTTTGTCCATATTAGTCCTAGAATTTGAACTTGGATTCCATTACAGGTTGATGACGTGACACTCTGAGATTATGCCATACCATCACTTTAAATTTTTTCTATAAAATATTAAAATTTACAAAGAAAATTTTAAAAAATTGCAAGTAATGACATGATACAATCTCAAAATACTAATCCATCACACCTTAATGGAATTCAAGTTCAAGGACCAATTTAAAAAAAATGATAAGTTTAAGGACTAAGGGTTGATTTTTCCTAAAATATATAATTTGTCATTGAACCGTAAACGACAAAACTACGCTAAATTCCATTGGTCGGTCACCTAAAGTTAGGTCATTCATCGTCCTATCTCCCTCACAGCCGCTTCCAAAAAATTAATTGATAAAAATAGGTCAAATTTTTCTTTTAGTCCTTATACTATACATAAATTTTAGATTTAATTTTTATACATTAATTTAATCAATTTTAGTTTTTAAGGAGGGCGCCGAGGGAGTGATTATAAGTTAATATAATGATAAAATTGCACTTTGACTTTAAAGATGATAAAATTTTAGATTTATCCTCAAAAGTCTGAAATAATAATTTAATACAATCATAGAATTATACTTGACCTCTTTAAAAGTTTATAATTCAATTTTAATCCCTTAAAAATAAATTTGTGGCTTCATCCTTGTCCCTACATTGTTCGAAGTTTGAAAATTAACCTGATCTAAATTGTAACAGTTAAATTCATTAAGTCAAATTCTATCGGTGGTGTTGTACTATATACATAGACAAATCTAGAAATTTTTTAGGAAGGACTGAAATTAAATTATAATCTTTTAGATGTCTAAATACAAATTTATGAAATTTTTTCATTTTAAGTAGACAAAGTACAATTTTTTTTCATTTTTTATATATCAGATTAGAGAATAAAGACTAAATTTGTAATTTATGTATAATACAGGGACTGATATTGAAAATTGACCTAATTCAACAGTCCTCGATCTCTGACAGTCAATTCAAAAAAAAAAAACCGACAGAACTCAAAACAATACACGGTTCTGTTTTTTCCCCAAAATCTTTTTCAGATATTTATTACATGTATTAATTTTTCCCCCGATTTTCCACCATTTTTGAAAATTCAAAATCTTTTTTTGCTTCGTATTAAAAGAAAATATCTCTCTTTTTCTTTTTCTTTTTTACTTCGAAAAACAAGGGAAACGAGTGATGTTAATGATTAGCAGCGAACCATATTGATAATGATGATGATGTTCATCATCGCCAATCATTATGTGCAGCGGATAATTACACTGTTATGGCGCAGATGGTGACATAGCATCCAAATACCGCAAATCGAGGGAAATTTTTGTTTGTTTTCGTTCGCACTTGTTTCGGATAGTGTTTTGAAGACACATAAATAGAAAATGGCAACAGCTTCTCTGATTCAAGCAGGGTGTGGGTTTTCTCCGATTTTCAGTAATAATAGTAATAATTGTAGTTTCCGAACCGGATTCGTCGGACCGGTCGGTCCTCACTCCTCTTCTTCTTCTTCATCTTCGTGTTCTTGGTCTTCGCACAATTTGAATTTCTCTTCCGGTAATGCTCTCCGATTTGAATTTTTCTTTTGGAATTTCTCTTCCGATTTTCTTTTTAAATTCGTTGGATTTTGTTTTGGGAATTTGAGATTCAATTAGGAATTTTAGAGAATCGAAAGATGTTAATGGGTGGGTAAAATTACTATGGAGGTGCCTGTACAAAAGTAAGATTGTATTTTACTCTCAATAGGTAAATTTCTTCTTATATATTAGATCAAAAAATAAATAAGTCCTTCCGTTAAAGGTTACATATACTATATGCAAATTAACATGAGATACACATGGTCAATTTATAAAAATTGGTCCTTGTACATTAGCTGAGCTGCGCGTGGCGCACCATGTATCACTATATGATTTTTCCGTCAAATATACTAGTTTTTAACAATATAAATAAATAATTTTTTTAACTAAAAATAATTTGCTCTATGCGGCAAATTTGCTCATTTCTTTAGCAGAAAAGACAAAATATAATCTAACTTTCAGTATAGGGACTTCCATGATAATTTTACCTGTCATTTGAATTCTTTGAGATATTATTATCTTTAGTTTCAGCTGAGCTGATTTTGTTTTTTGAACCTTTTTAAAAGGAACAAATAGTAATTGGAAACATCAAGGTCTTAGAGCTCAAGCAATGAGTACCACTACACAAGGAGGCTTTGCTGCGGCCGGCCGTATCGGGAATGGAAAAAACGAGCCCGATCACCTTCTTGTTCTTGTTCATGGCATCTTAGCTAGGTATTTGATTAATGCTTATGTGATTGAAATGTTTCATAGAATCAATTGCTTTTACATGAACTTGTATACAACGTAATGCTTAAAAAATGTGATTCTTTACGGTTTTTCGTTTATCCGAATCGATATGGAAGTTGGCTGAAACATTTCTATAATGTAGCCCTAGTGATTGGACATATGCAGAGGCCGAGTTGAAAAGGCGGCTCGGAAGGAACTTTTTGATTTATGGTATTTGTTCATATTTTTAATGTTACATAATTTGTATGTAGAAAGATGATCTTTCATTACTTGTTTGTTTAATAATTTGTTGCAGCAAGTTCGTGTAATTCGCATACTAAAACCTTTGCCGGGGTCGATGGAGCCGGGAAGCGTTTAGCGGAAGAGGTGAGATGTTACATTGTGCAAGGATTTTTAGTTCGTTGCAGTGTCGATTACTCCTTTCACCTTGTTTCAATTTAATAGGTTCTTCAAGTTGTAAAGAAGAGGGAAAGTCTGAAACGGATTTCGTTTTTAGCTCATTCTCTTGGGGGCTTGTTTGCAAGATACGCAGTCGCTGTTCTTTACTCGGAAAGTGACTCGAGTGGTACCCAGTCTAATAATGTAACCGATTCTTCGGATGGAAATTTACAAACTTCAGCCCCTTCGAGACAAGGTATGATTGCTGGACTAGAGCCGGTCAGTTTTATTACCTTGGCAACGCCACATCTCGGGGTCCGAGGGAGAAAACAGGTTTGTTCTCGATGGTGTTGGCTATCTAGTTTCATAATGTTTTGGAGTCCTATAATTCCAATGTTATTGCTATGCTTCTGGTATCTCATAAAATGTTTTTGATTTCTATTGATCTCATAAAATGTTTTCAATGTTCGGTTGTAGTCCATGCTTCTAGCACCTCATATAATGTTTTCGTGGTTCAGTTGTAGTCCATGCTTCTGGTACCTCATATAATGTTTTCGATGTTCGGTTGTCCTACAAACGTCTTTCCTATGCATTTTGCAGTTTCTAATATCTTTGTGGTGTGCCTCAGCTTCCTTTTCTATTAGGACTTCCGTTATTAGAGAAACTCGCCCCACCAATTGCTCCGTTTGTTGTTGGTCGAACTGGTAAGCAACTGTTTCTCACCGATGGCAAACCGAGCAGACCACCACTGCTTTTAAGGATGGCATCTGATTGTGAAGAGGGAAAATTTCTGTACGTAAAGCGAGCTTTAATTTCAATCTTTTGATACGAATGACGATGTTCAAGGGGGAAAGTCCCGGATTTCAACCTTGAACTTCAACTCCTATGACAGAATTTATGATTATAATTTCTATTTTATAGATCTGCCCTTGGTGCATTTCGGAATCGCACTGTGTATGCAAATGTATCTTACGATCGTATCCTACTGTGTCATTTCTCTTCTACTATATTTAGCTACTTATGTTACTCTTCTACTCGTTATTCCTCTCTGCCACCCAATCGGCACTTTCTTTGACATTGAATAGATATGGTTGGTTGGCGTACATCCTCTATCAGGAGGGAGAAGGAACTTGTCAAGGTAAATTTTCTGAGTCCGAAATTGGCAGCCCGGTTTAATGCATATTACTGACTTTGATACGGATTTGGCAGCCCCCATCACAATCTTTGGATGGTTATAAACACGTTGTCGATGTCGAGTACTGTCCACCTGTTTCTTCTGACGGCCCTCATTTTCCTCTGGAAGCAGCCAAAGCAAAAGCAGCGGCAAAGAATGCGCCCAACATAAAAAATACAGTCGAATATCATGAACTCATGGAAGGTAATCGTTCCGACTAACATCTATTTTGTGTTGCATCTATATGATTCCGATTGACATTAACACGTCGTTTTCATTAACAGAGGAAATGATACAAGGTTTACAGAAATTAGGATGGAAAAAGATCGATGTCAGCTTTCACTCGTCGCTTTGGCCCTTTTTTGCACACAATAACATTCACGTACCTTTTCGATCTTAAAAACTTTGGATTTCAGAAAATTGCTTTTTACTTTTCAAAATTTCTCATACAATCCCATCTTATCCTCAGGTGAAAAACGAATGGTTTCATAACGCCGGTGCCGGAGTGATTGCTCATGTTGCGGACACTCTTAAACAACAAGAATCGTCTTCCTCGTTTATTTCCGCGAGCTTGTAAGTGCACTATTGCTAGTAATGCTTTGAAAGTATATTGTATAAAATAAAACTACAAGATGGGATGAAGAAAAATGAAAATGTTTCCCATTTCCATTGATTTGCACATTGCTCATCTATAGGCACCCGTTAACTCGATATTTTCTGAATATATGCATCGGATTTCAATGTTTTGCCGAAGATTATCTCTGTTAGTCACTGATCTCGAGTCAGCTTTTGCCTGTTCGAGTTAATTTAGATCGAATCAAGGTTTGCAAGAACTACGTAACTGTTCTATCCCTTCATTTTGCTTCAAATTTTGTAGTATTTTATAGGGACTAGGGTCATTGCAAACTATGAGCCTAAGGTTCAATATTCTTAGAACCAGAACTATCTGACGGTCAAGCTCCTCACTTTGAGCTGCTACTGACTCGGTTCCAACCGAGCTTAGACAAGGAATTTAAGAAACATTCCGGACAGGGGCGAAAGCAGAAAACTTTTTTAGAGGGGCCGAAATTAATTTTTAACTTTTACAATAATAAAAATACAATTTTATCATTTGAATAACCTATGTTTTTATAATTTTTAAAAGATTAAATCAAATTTTTATCATTTTTAAGAGGGTCAAAGTGTAATTTTATGTTTATTAATTTAAAATTTTAAAAAATTTAAAGGACTTAAATAGAAAATTTTCTATTTTAGGGGACGGGGCTCTTGCTAGCCCCCTGGCTATACCCCTGATTCCAGACCGTGACCCTAATTGACCATAAACGTCTTTGTTCTAGAATCACTATTTTCATTATCAAATCTGACTGGTTGAACCAAAAACCGATTGAGATATCAGTCCAAAGAGATGGATTAAATCGATTGAACCAGTTGAATTGATTCTCTATTTTTAAATATTGATATTCTTTTATAAATTTTTAAAATAATTTATTTGATCGAACAAGTCGAAAAGTCAATAATTTGACCAATGATCTCTTATAAAAATTTTGCCTAGAACTTGTAAAAAGTCAGTAAGATAAAAGAGGATAAGAGGTCGGCAGAGGATTGTCAGGTTGATGGACCACCAGAGTTTGAGGATAGGCAGGAAGTACGTCCAACGGTTTTGGACACTATACGATTACACAAATACAATATAAAAAGGTTAAAATATACCATTAGTCTCTGCTTTTTTTTTAATTTAAAATTTAATCTTTATACTTTTATTTTTAATAATTTAGTCCTACTTTCTAAATTTCGAAATTCAAGTTTAACCGTTAACACAATTATTTTTTTGGTTAAATTTGTTGTGATATTTTGAAATTAAAAAATACTCATTTGATAGTCATGTAATTAAAAATGTTGTAATTAATCTGAATTTAATAACATAAATTTAACAAAGGTAAACAGTTTTGAAATCTAAAATTAGAGGGTTGAGTTCCTGAAAATAAAAGTACATTGATTAAATTCCAAATTTTAGAAGAATATAGGGACTTATGACATATTTTAACCCATAAAAACTTCTCGAGTGTTTTATTTAGTTGGTATCACCCTTAATCAAGTCACCAACACAATAATAAATTTACTAAAAGTCACGCATAATAGGATTGGAACCCAAAGCATTATTGTAATTTGTAACATAAATTTTTATTATTATATTTGTTTTTAATTTGTAACATAAAATTTTCGTTCTTATCATGGTCGTAACAAAATTTAGTTTGTACTTATTCTAGTTCGATACAAATTTTTTAATAAAGACGTTCAATGGCGAAAATGTCAATTGAGTCTTGATATTGTTTGCAAAGATTAAGGTCCCGAATCATTGAGAATACCTATTTTTAGGTCTCATCATGCGCAGTTGTTATTGATAAATTTTGTTTGATTATATTTTACTTTTTTTTTCTATTACTATTTTATATTGATTTAATTTTACGTTGTAATTTACTTAAATATAAGATTCTTGTAAACCCCAAAAAGAAAACCCTATTATAAGTTACGTTTTGTTATATTATTAATAAAATCTCTGATTGAGTTGGTGTCACGAGTTGGTTGGGCACCAACTCAGTTAAGAAATTATAAAAATGACATTTCGTATTTAAAACAAGTTATATTATTTAAGGGCAGTCCATTTACAAAATATCAAGACCCAAAATTACAGGCCCAATGCACTTTCCATACTACAAGCCCATTAACCCAAGGCCTGTCAGGCCCAAAACCTTAACTAGTTTCAGTAAGCCAAAAACCCTAGGGTTTCTAGCGCCCAAGGCCTCTTGTCCCTAGGTCTGTCTCTGCCATCGTCATCCTCAACCATCGCCTGCAACAAAAAAGGAAGAAAAGACAGAAACCAAACATATAAGAAGGAACAATTGAAATAGTAGGAAAAAAATAAAAATGCATTGACTATAAAAGCCAGAATACAAAAACCCGAAGGTGATTTTCTCTTTTATTTATTTTTTTCAAAATATGTTATATATATAAACATAAAATAAACAAAGAGAAGGATTACTTGACAATTCACGTTCCACCGTTGAGAGGGGCCGAGGTCTCCACCTCCAATGAAAGGTGGCTCTGACGAGAAATTAAAAAAAAAAACTCAGAAATCCAAAGGTTTCTTTAAAATTTCTGCGATTTGGTGGGTTTTTGGAAAAAACCGATACCAGATCTAGGCTTAGGGAGCCAAAACGACCTAAAAGGAGTTTTTTGTATTTTTACAGCCATCGTAGACGGCGAAATCGTCGCCGACGACCGGTGGCCTTCGTGGAGGCTCGCCGAACCAGTCACCCAGAGAGAAACAAAGAGAAATAAAAGTTTTTTTTTTTAATTTAAGGCTGCAATGATTTTTTTTAGAATTTTTAACTTAAATATGGGGTCAAAACGGCGTCATTTTGGCCTAATCTCATAAACCCCAAAATGACGTTATTTTGGTGTGAGACCTGATTATCGGACCCGCCTTAGGATCCACGTATTTTTTTTGGGGGTCTAATTGTTTCTTTAGCCCTTCTGATTTTTACCACTTTTCAATTTCATCATGCTATTTATTTTTTATTTTCGCCCTTTTATTTTGTTTATTGTGCGATTTAGTCCCTGGACCATTGTGGACTTGTTTAGGGGATGACACATGTTATGAGTTTCTGGATATTTTCCTATTTAGACCCTGTTATTTTTAGCGCATTACATTTTAATCCTTATTATTCTATTTATTTATTTTTTACAATTTGTCCCCTTAATTCCATTCCAATTTCTATTTAGTCCTTTAGTCATTTAACTTTAACCTTTTACAATTTTTTTATTTTTTATTTGTTTATTTATTACTTATTTGTTTTTCACATATTAAAAATAATGTTATTTACATTTTATTTGTACATTTTCCGCTTATTTACTATTATTGTTGCTATTATTTTTATCTTATTTTTGCTATTTTGTCATTTCTTTTATTGTTCTCGCATTATTTACATTTACATTCATTATCAAGCATTTTTATTCTTTTTATATATTTTTTTATTTTAAGTGACATTATTTATTTTATTATTATGATATTATTATTAATACTACTACTATTATTATAATTACCTCATTGTTATTATAGTATTCTATTATTTATTTATTATTTATCATTTTAATATTCTACCCGCATGTTATTTTATATTATTTTATTATCACTATATTTTGCAATGTGTTTAGACATATTTACCCATTTTATATTATACCCGAATAAACTAAATATACATCACTTTAAACGTTATATTATTTTTTTACTCGATGTGTAAAAGGAGAATTTCAAAACTAAGGCAATGCTCTTATTTAGAGATTCGAGAAATCAACCCTAACTTACGGGGTTTGATTTTCTCTTTGAACCTAAATAACCGAGCATTCTTTTAAAATTAAAAACACATGAGATTTAAAACAATAATTTGAATAAGGAGCAATTTTATTTTCGAGAATTCGAGATGTCGTGTTCTAACTCACGAGACATGACCTTTTTCGTTTTGGTTATCTCAAAATAAAAAAGCTTCTTATATAAGTTTTGATTTAACTAAATGATTTAAATTTAAAACATGCAAAGAGGGATCATATTTAAATTTTCAAAATTCCAACTTTCGATATTAAGATTCTAATTAATCAACTAGGAATCAATTTTAGGCATCACGAGGGTGCTAACCCTTCCTAGTACGTAACTGACTCCCGAACCTATTTTCCTAGATTTCGAACCGAAAATCATCGTTTTAGTAAATCTAGGCTCTTATTAAAATAATCAAATTATGAGGTGACCCGATCACACCTAATAAATAAAATGATTGGTGGCGACTCCCATTTTCGTTTTCAAAATATAAGTCGAACTCAAACAAAGGTTTCGACACCTTTCATTTAAAATTATGTGAAATTTTTTTTATCACATAGATGATACATTCTACTAAGGATAAAAGACAGAAATAGCCATTCTTTAAAAAACTAAAACTAGATGTTAATAAACTATTATTTAAATTTTAAAATCTTTTAAGGGTTCCTTTGGATGGATGGTGTGTTTACCTGCGGTTAATGTAAAAACAGCAGTGGCGATGAGATTAGATATTGTAGTGGTACTGAGCGTAAAACAAAAAAAAAGAAGAAGTTAAATGCACCGCACTGTAGGTAAACACCCATCCAAAGGGACCATAAGTTTAATATGACGTGTTTAAAAAAAGACTCGCTTAAATTTAATGACAATATATTTTTCTTAGCAAGACACATTCAAGTTATCTATACAATAGATATAGATATTTTTGCAGTTTGATCTACATGTTTTAATTATGCTTGCATTAGATCCAAACTGATATTTAATGTCTAAATTGATAGTTAAGTCGATAGAAGGATCTAACTAATACAACATTGATGTTTTGATAGCACAATTAGAACGTTTTGAAGTTTATGGTTGATTTAAGATACTTATGTTTTGAAAGCACAACCTAGAGTAGACTTATTTAAGGGTTGGACTATCCATCCAAGCCCGAAGGCCCACTTAAAATATGAGAGGATTTGAATAAAAGTAGATACTTGGAAAATGAGTTTGGGTACAAAATTTAGACCCATTTAAAATATGGATTGAGGTTGGGCTTCATCATTAACCAAGTCTAGCCTAACCCATTTTATATTTTTTTAAATATAATATTATATTATTTTATATATTATGTAATTTGTATATCTTTAAATTAAAGAGAAAATATTTGGTACACTGCTGGAGTTTTAAGATTCCATAAGTGTTAAAAGGTTGGCAAGTGTCCTATAAATGTACAAAAAAAATTTAAAAATAGATATTTAAAAAAATAAACACGTGTTAATTTTTTAAACTGCTTGTGGAATAAAAAGCATACTTCCAAAGGTACCAAATGCTTACCCAAAATTAAATATATAATAATATAATATTATAAAACATTAAAATAAACAAGAAAAATCTAAAACATCAAATTAAAATAAGAGAGGTTTTTAAAACAAAAATAATACAAGTGGCCTTAAAACGAGTTTGTTAATCATTTATAAATATGAGCGAATTTAAGCAAAATTTTAATCTCATATTTCGTGTTAGAGACTTTGACAAACATAAAATATACAAATATCATACATATATCCAACCCAAGCTTAGTTCAATCTGACTCATGAATATCTCTAATTTGAATAGTAATTTGAGAATGTTTGATGTGGTTAACTAGTAATTACAGTAATAACTTTCACCGTTAATTAAATTCGAAATTTTATGAAATTTTTTATTGTATTTATATATTTATTGTCTCGTAACATCTAAACACTTTATTATTACATAAAATCAAATATTAATAATTTATTGGTTAAATTATAGAAGTTTTTGCTTGCAGATTGAGTTTTAGCTCAGTTGGCATCGACATTATTGCTGTTATAAGAGGACATGGGTTTAAGCGCGTTGAAGTGTTTTTATCTTCCTATTCTAAAGGTTGAGGAGGAATTATCAGTACTTTTAGACATTGTATAAAAAAAAGTCTGTATCCAATGCGGTTGTGTTTTTGGTAAATTTAGTCCATATAAATTCAGGTTAAAATATCCCATAAGTCTCTATACTCTTTATAATTTTACAATTCAATCCTTATACTTTTATTTTTAAGAATTTAGTTCCTTTATTTTCAGATTTCAAAATTTAGGTTCAACTATTAACACAGCTTAAAATTATTTTCTTAAATTCAGGTTCATTACGACATTATGTTTTTAGTTACATTGCTACCAATTGAGTATTTTTTTATTTCAACTTAGCAATCCGGATCAACTTTGGTAGGGAATTTAGAAATTTTTTAGGAGAGGTTAGAATTAAACTATAAATTTTTGAAAGGTTAAAATAAAATTTTATCATGTGTTAGATTATGATTTCATTATTTTTAAAAGGATTAAATAAAATTTTTTTATGTTTGGGAACTAAAATGTAATTTTATCATATATAACTTTATAATTTAATGATTTTAAGGGGTTCGAAATGCAATTTTCCATTTTCTGCCCTGCCGTCTGAACTTTGGGTAAGGGTTTTTAAGTGGAAGTACAAATGGAGGAGTATGAATTGCTCAAGATGCCGAAGATAGGGTAAACACCATAGTGATTAGATCTAGAACTCATCACGGGTTGGACTACCTGTTCAGATCTAAAGTGAAGGTTTGGGTAAAAATATAGGATCCGAAAATAAATTTGGATATTTTCTAAACGGGTTAGGCATTGGGTAAAATTTTTTTTGCCCGAGTTCGACCCGAATCTATTTAAACTTCCTCTTTAGCTACCATTTCGCTATTATATTGCTACTATTTTTGTTATTATTATTTGGATATTGTATAACTATTGTTTTATCGTTAATTTTGTTAATATTTTACAGATATTTGTTTGTTAAGTTGCTTTTAATGTTATTTAAGTATAAATACTTTTTCAAAGTATTTTCAATTTGTTGAGGAACATTTATTTTAATGTTTTTGATGTATTATATTTTTTAATTTGTTATTATATAAATAAATCTTAAAAAAAAATAATACGGGCGGGCTAAGTTGGGTTCGGGTCTAACATTTTTAATCTAGACTGAACTTAAGTAGAATCTTAAGCTCATTTTTTAAATAGGGCTTAAAATTTTGCATTAACCTGGCCTGAACCTGACCACTTATCAAGTCTAGTTAGATCGCTTAAAGAAATGATCGGTGAATTTGGTCTTAATTATTATTTTTTGAACATTAAGCTCATTATAGGTTTTGTTCATATTTGATTTTTTTAATACAATGCCTAAAATTATCCATAGCCCCTCCCAAACTCTTAAATAAGAAGATAATGCGTGCTGAAGTGCACTCGAACCTCGTCCTCCTACACTAACAATAATACTAAAACGAAACGAGCTAAGATTCAATCCATCACCGGAAGCTAGTTTGCAAATTCTCCATATTGATTGTATTGGGCTGATTGTATGGTTATTTTCTTTTTTACCAAAAAAATATTTTTTGATAAGCATAGGAGCAGGGATGGTCAATAATCTAACTCAGGTGCAGCCTCCAAAAATGGAAAATTATCAATTCAGTCCCTTCATAAGTAATTAAATTATAAATTAATATATAGTAAAATTATATTTTGACCCCAAAAAAATTAATCTTTTAAATAATGATGAAATTATAAATTAATAAATAATAAACTAATATAATTGAAAGAAATTAACAATTTTAAAAATAATCAAAATATTTATATATTTCAATAAATTAAAATTTTCATTTTAATGGTAATGTTAAGAAGGGGGACAGCCGCAAAGTGTGGGTCCCACAAAACCTCTCCTCTCATTTTAGTTCGCTTAATCCTTCCCGCCAATTACTTAATCAACAATTAATTAAAAATTAATCCATACTTTTTATGTGGACCCCTCCCCTAAATTCCCCATGATTAAACGCCTAAAAAATGGCAAATTTTATTATCACCATAATAGAACAAAAATAATTGAAAGAAAATTTAGAAAAAAAAAAGGAAAAAAAAAACACACAACAATTTCACAGTTTGTGAGGGTGGATGGTGGGGGCTCCAATTTTCCAGTAAAAGAAAATAAAAATAGGAGAGAAAAAAAAAGTTGAGAATTTTCTGGGAATTTTGTAAGAAAATTTTAAAAAATAAAATAAATAATTTGTAGCCCCCCATTGTTGAGAGAAAGAGAGAAAGGGCGGCAATTGAAGAAAAATAAATTAAAATTCTGGGTTTATTTTATTTGGTTTTATTAAAATTGTTGTTTTCAAAATCCAGATTTTTTGTTATATATATATATATAAAGCTCTTCTTCACCACCCTCACCAAAAAAAAAAAACCCTTCCTTTTTTGTTTTTCTCATTGTTTATGATAAAATCCCATTGTTACCATTGCAACAACGGCATCAAAGGTACACCCTTTATGGTGATTTTCAATTCCCCTTTATATATATATTTGGTTTTTACTGGATTGCTTATTATTATTATTTCATTAAATTTGCAGATCCTATGAAGATTAAAAGGAGAAATTTAAGTTACATGCAATTATCAAGAAGAAGGGTGTTGTAAGTTTGTAACATTATATAACCAAGAAAGAAAAAGAAAAGGGAAATGAGAGACCCTAAAATGATCATTAATGGCTGTGAATTTACATTTCATTGTAATATGGTTTTTGATAGTAAAACCAAAGGGTACTTACGGTTTTGTCTTTTGTTTCTTTTGTTGTTGTTATTGGAAGAGGGAGAGGTGCTTTTTGTATGAGGAAAATCTGGAGTTTCTTTGTAGAAGTTGGCTGTTTGCCATTGCAGCGTTTGGTTTATGTAGCAATGGGGGGTAAATGGAACCATATTGAATTCCATTTCTTATTTTTCTTCTTGATTCCATGTTTCATCATTCAAGGGTCTTTGGCTATTATCACTGATGGTAAATGACTAAATTCCTTCCTTTTGTGGTATATATATGTGTATATATATATATATATATATATATGATGTTGCTTTCTCTTCAATTTTGATCGTTGAAATGGATTTCGGAGATACAGGTTTGGCTTTGTTAGAATTTCGAGCTCGAATTGATTCGGATCCTTATGGTGCTTTTGCTAATTGGAATTCTAATGACACCACGCCATGTATGTGGTATGGTGTTCATTGTGTTGATGGCAAAGTGCAAATGCTGTAAGTCATTTTTTCTATATACATCATTTGGTATGTAATTGAAAAAATTTCTTTTGTGAATGATTCTTGGTAAAAGTATCATCGAAATCATGCCCCTCCACTAAGAGTTAGATTGCATTTTGCCCCGTTTACTCAAAAAATGAGCAAATTAGTCCTTCTATGTTAGATCAAAGAGCAGACTGGTGTTTTTTGTTAAAAATTTCATCCATTTTTACGGTTCAAAACCGGTCACTGAACGTTAGAATAACAATACAATTACACGTAGGTGTGCCATGTGTAACTCATTCGGATGTACAGGGATCAGTTTTTAATAGTAGAAATGGATAAAATTTTTGCTCATTTTTTGAGTAGATAGGGCAAAATGCAATCTGACTCTTTGTACAAGGGGCTTCATGGTACTTTTACCAATGGTTCTTAATGAGTATTATAGATCTTTATATAAGTTATTTATGGTGTAAAACTATTGAAGGATGAATCTTTTGATGCCTTTTTGTTTATTGTTTTTTCTTTTAGGGATTTGAGTTCCCTTGCTTTGAAAGGAACATTAGCACCTGAGCTCGGGAAATTAAGCGACTTAAGATCACTGTAAGATTCACCACTTGGTCCCAACAAACAAAATTCTTACATATCTTTCAATGTTTAACCCTTGTATGCCTCTGGTTTTATGCATTGCAATGGGAGGTAAAAGTATCATGGAGGTCCATATACTAGAAATTGGATTGTAGTTTGCCCTTTCTACTAAAAAAATGGACAAATTAATCTTTGCACATTAGATCAAAAAGTAAATTGGCATTCTGTTAAAAATTCTATCTATTTCTATTATTAAAAATCGGTCCCTGTAGGTCAGCATGAAATACATGTGCCACACTATATATCGCTGTTTGGTTATTATGTTAGTCATGCCAATTTTTAACAGTAGAAATGGATGAATTTTTTAATAAAAAGTACTAGTTTTCTCTTTAATCTAATATAGACTAGTTTGTTCATTTTTTGAGTAGAGAGGGCAAAATGCAATATAACTTCTAATACAGGGGCTTTCATGATATTTTTACCTGCAATGGGATTAACTTACTGTTTGTATGCAAGGAATTCTATAAATGAGAGGGCATTATATATAGGTCTTAACATACAACACTATATTGGGTAATGGCTGTAGTTCTTGCTTAACCTAATCGAGTTTTCTGGATTGTTTCTCGATGTTTATATCAACAGTGTGCTCTATAGAAACCGGTTCTCCGGTGTCATTCCAAAGGAGTTTGGGGAGCTTACGAAGCTGGAGCTATTAGATTTGAGGGAAAATGACTTGAGTGGAATGGTTCCGGCCGAGATAGGGGAAATGTCGTCTCTAAAATGCTTGTGCGTTCACTTTATATATCTATTTATGCTTGTTCATAATGTGTGTTAGCTTTAACTTAATTTTCCTTCTACCTTAGGTTACTTTACGACAACAAATTCGAGGGCAGCATTCCTTCAGAATTCGGGAAGCTAAAATTGCTCTCTGAACTGCAGTTTGATAAAAATCTCGCGTCGATTTTGGCTACCAGAATTGGCTGTGCAAATAGAAAGTTCAGACTTCGGTAAGAGCTTATTCATTCCAGTGGCATTATTATTGCTTTGCGTTGGTTGATCCCCCTCCCTTATTCCGTAATGTATACTTATATATGACATAACTTCATATTTGCTTGTGCTTAAAGTTAGAAGATATATGTTCTGTAAAGTAGAATGATTTTCGTGGTTCATTGGCTTGAAATTGATGCCTCATTCTAGTGTCAAGACTTGAGTTAGTTTTTTTCAAGGATAACCTTCAGCATAAGGTCATAAGACTTTATGCTACTAGCAACATGGTTCTTCAATGAGTGCTTTGATATTTTGTATCGAATGCCTGGCATGGTTGCTTTTTAACTGATGAATTAGGCTTATTAAGAGCTCTACCCCTCTTGTTTACTGATTACTTATTGCCCAAGTTGACAGCATATGGCAAAGTAGTTGGCGACAATTTAATGGAGCAGGATTGTTGTTCATCCAGATTCAAGGAGCTCTTATTCGTTCCCTCAATACCGTGCTGATACAATGGTATGAACTTATTGTATATCTTTTCACCTTCCTTTTTTTTAATCATTGGTTATGTTATTTTAAAGTTCATCTTTGTTCATTGATTTACCTTCTTACAAGGTTCAAGTTGCAAAAAGACACACTGGCTGAGTGTAATGACAGTTGCTGTGGTCAGTAAACATTTATGAACTCTTGGTCCATTGAACTATGAAGAAGTATGCTTTCGGGCAACAATGATGCTATTTTTTCTTTTAAGTAGGTTCATCTGAGCAACAAATGGCTTGTAACGCAAGGAATCTTGTCGTCCCTTTCGAACGTCGTGGGCTGCTTGGGTCATCAAAGAATCTCCCAGCTGTACCGGCTACTGCTGTGCCTTCCACTGAGCAGATCATTGCTCTCCCGACTACCAGAAGTAGTGGTAGTTTCCCTGCAGTGCCTAAGGAAACTGGGACTAAATCGGAACCTGATGATGAGTCATCTGAAACTAATTCGGAGCCTGCTGACCAGTCTTCACATGCTAATTCGAAACCTGTTGATCAGTCGTCTGAAAACTCTAAGGGCGAGACAACTGCTGAAAAATCTTCCGGGGAATTGTGGAAATATTTCATCATCATTCCTTGCATACTAGTCTTTATTGCATTTGTGGCTTTGGCTTTCATGTGTCGTAAACGAGCAGCAAAAGGGATAGGTCCCTGGAAAACTGGACTAAGTGGCCAGCTGCAGAAAGTTTTTGTTACAGGCAATGCTTGATTAATTTTTTCCTGATGATCTAGTTACATCTTCATATGACACTATAAAAATGTATTTCGGTTTATTTGAAATGTAGGGGTGCCTAAGTTAAACCGATCAGAACTCGAAACAGCCTGTGAGGATTTTAGCAATATAGTTCAGGCAATTGATGGTTGCAAGGTGTATAAAGGGACACTTTCCAGCGGAGTTGAGATTGCCGTTACATCAATCTGTGTTTCATCCTCAAAAGAATGGCCAAAGAGCTCAGAAACAGGTTTTCGGAGAAAGGTTTGTCGTTACAAATTTGTGCTCATAACAAAAATCAAACTCATTCTTTTAATCAAATTGCTATGTTGGAACTCATCCCAGATCGACAGATTATCACGAATTAACCATAAGAACTTTGTCAACCTTATTGGCTATTGCATGGACGATGAACCTTTTAGTAGGATGATGGTGTTTGAATATGCTCCAAACGGAACCCTTTTCGAGCATCTACATGGTAATAATCATCACTTAACATGCATATTTCCTGATTACATGATGTTGATTCATTGAGAGCTTATTATCTGTTTTTATTCTCAGTTGAAGATATGGAACATCTTGATTGGAGTGGGAGGGTGAGAATCATAATGGGTGTAGCTTATTGTCTTCTTTATATGCACCATGATTTGAATCCTCCTATATCTCATCCAAACTTAAGTTCATCTTTTATCTATCTAACGGATGATTATGCTGCAAAGGTACATTGAATGTTCTTTATAAATCAGCTTCTTTAAGTTCTTATCGATATAACAACACTCGAATCCTCTTTCCTTTTTTTATGCAGATCTCAGAGCTTCTCGGTTTTGACTCCGCAACTAAGTCGAACAACTCGGTTGATGACGGACCACAAGATTCCAAATTGGACCCTTATGCTGATCTGGAAACGAATGTCTACAGTTTTGGCATATTGTTACTTGAAATCATATCTGGAAAACTTGTTTACTCCAAAGAACAAGGCTCTATTGAGGAATGGGTATGTTAAGGTTCTAATTTACTCTTTGTTTTTCTTGAAGAAATCTTGTCTGACATTTGCTTGAACTAGACTCATCTAAGGACCTATGTGCAAAGCCCTGTTCAGTATTTGGGAAGGTTTAGACAAAAATATTAGGCTCGGAAATGAACTTGGGCTAAATACGAGACCTATATCTCAAGCTTGGCTGGGTCGGCTTGAGAAATTATATATAGTGTTGATGCTACACCCAAGCCCAGTCCAAAACATAGATACCTCTAACCTGAACATGATTACAGGAATATGATCTTTCAAAGATCCTTTTAATACATAGAAAATACCCTTTTCGAACACTCCTGTGTGCACACTCACACCTGAATCCAAGCACCATAGCACCCGAAGCCAAAAAGCTAACACTTCCCTTGCTTTTCTTGAAGTAATCGTGTACAACACATACTTGAACTAGACTTGTCCAAGGACCTATGTACAAAGCCCCACCGGTATTTGGGAAGGTTTAGACAAAAATATTAGGCCTGATAATGAACTTGGCCAAAATATGAGACCTATATAGTGTTGATGCTACATATGAGCTTGGTCTAACTCATAGATACCTTTGATTTGAACACTAGTATAGGAATATGATCTAAAAATCCTCTTAATACATAGAAAATACCCTTTCGAACACACCCGTGTGCACACTGACACCCGAATCCAAGCACCATAACACTCGAAGCCAAAAAGCTAACACTTACCTTTGCTTTTCTTGAAGTAATTGTGTCTGACACATACTTGAACTAGACCTTTCCAAGGACCCATGACCAAAGCCCTACCCAGTATTCGAGAAGGTTTAGACAAAAATATCAAGCCTGAGAATGAACTTGGTGGAAACATGAGACCTATATAGTGTTAATGCTACACATGAGCTGGGTCCAACTCATAGACACCTCTGACCCAAACACAAGTATCGGAATATGATCTTCCAAAGATCTTTTTAATACATAGAAAATACCCTTTTTGACCTCACTCGTGTACACACTCACACCCGAACCCAAGCACCATATCTCCCGAAGCAAAAAAGTTAACACTTCCCCTCTTTTCTTCAATAATCGTGTCTGACACATACTTGTACTAGACTTGTCCAAGGACCCATGAGCAAAGCTCCACCTGGTATTTGGGAAGGTTTAGACATAATATAAAGCCTGAGAATGAACTTGGCCAAAATATGAGACCTATGTAGTGTTGATGCTACACATGAGCCTGGTCCATCTCCTAGACACCTCAGACCCGATCACGAATATAACAATATGATCTTCCAGAGATCCTATTAATACATAGAAAATACACCCTTTTTTAACACGCTTGTGTGCACACTCACACGCAAATCCAAGTACCTTAGCACCCGGAGCCAAAAAGCTATCGCTTCCCCTTGCTTTTCTTTCAGTAATCATGTCTGACACATACTTGAACTAGACCTGTCCAAGGACCTTTGTGCAAAGCCCCACCCTGTATTTGGGAAGATTTATACAAAAATATTAAGCTTGAGAATGAACTTGGCCAAAATATGAAACCTATATAGTGTTGATACTACACATTCACTAGGTCTAAATCATAGACACCTCTAACTTGAACACGAGTATAGGAATACTATCGTCCAGAGATCCTCTTAACACAGAAAATACCCTTTTTGAACTCACCTGTGTACACTCACACCCGAATCCAAGCACCCATGTGCAGAGCCTCACCCGGTATTCAGAAAGGTTTAGACAAAAATATTAAGCCTGATAATGAACTTGGTCCAAATATGAGACATATTTCCAACTTATAGATACCTCTGACCCAAACATGAGTATAGGAATATGATCTTTTTGAACACGCCCGTGGGCACACACGCACCCGAATCCAACTACCATGGCACCTAATGACCTAATAAAATTCTTCCCCTTGCTTTTGGCAGGCTTCTCAATATTTGAATGATAAAGGGAGCCTCAACAACTTGGTTGATCCAACACTAAAAGGTTTCAAAGCTGAAGAACTTGAAGTGATCTGTGAGGTAATACAAGAGTGTATTCAAAGTGAACCAAGGCAAAGACCAACAATGAAGGATGTGAGTTCCAAATTGAGACAAGCTTTTAATATCACACCTGAACAAGCTGTCCCAAGACTCTCCCCATTGTGGTGGGCTGAACTTGAGATTTTATCAATGGAGACACTCTAAATTTTCTTTTGTCTCTCTCTTTTTCTCCCATTCCGGCTAAAAAGCACTGTACAGGTCCCGTGTATTATAGCACAGAATGTATTTTGGTCCCCAATACTTTTTAAAAGTGAGTACAAGGATCTCTCTGTATGTTAGAAAATCGAGCAAAAAGATTACTTTTGTAATAATAGAAATAAAATAAAATAAAAGAGCAGGATGAAGTGGACTTAATTAAATGATTAGACAATTATTTAAAGTATGAAATGACGGTTGTCTAATTGCTTTTGTCACTCACTTTCTCCTATTCTTATTATTGTCATGTATTATATTTTGGTCCCTGATGCTTTTTACAGTGAGTAAAATGATTTTTCTGTATGTTAGAAATTTGACTAAATTTGTAACGACTCAATTTTCAATGGTTTCGGAACTTTATTTTCGTAAATTGAGTCTGTAAAATTGCTTTTGTAACTTACTTTCTCCTATTCTTATTATTGTACCCGTCTCATGTATTATATTTTGGTCCCTAATGCTTTTTACAGTGAGTAAAATGATTTTTCTATATGTTAGAAATTCGATTAAAATTGTAATGGCTCAATTTTTAATGGTTTCGGAACTTTATTTTCGTAAATCGAGTCTGTAAAATTGCTATTGTCACTCACTTTCTCCTATTCTTATCATTGTACCCGTCTCATGTATTATATTTTGGTCCCTAATGCTTTTTACAATGAGTAAAATGATTTCTCTGTATGTTAGAAATTCGATTAAAATTGTAATGACTCAATTTTTAATGGTTTCGGAACTTTATTTTCGTAAATCGAGTCTGTAAAATAGAAATATTTATGAAGCTAATATGAGAATATAATAAAAAATGGTCGAGTAATTTAGTCGATAAAATAGTTAATTAAAGCTTAGGATTAAATTGTAAAAATTCAATCACTATTAAATTTTAATTAAGAAAAAGCTTGATGACTTATATAACAATTAATCAAAGGGCTAAAATGGTTATTAAATCATTCTCCATCATGAGATAGTGGACATTGATGGTGCCTTCCACTTAGATTATTTAATAATAAAATTAACATGGTTAAAGCTTAATTAAGCTAATTATGTTAGATTAATTAAACAATAACTTTTTAAGAAAAGTAATTAAGTTTTATTTTCACCAAAATGCATCAAAAGATCCTTTTATAATTTTTTTACAAATTTATATTTATTTATATTATTTATAATTTTCTTACGACTTTATAAAATTTATAGCTTTTTTTTCTATATTTCTATATATTTTATAATTTTTACGATTTTTATAACTTTTTTTCTAATTTTAATAACTTTTAAATATTTTTTAAAATTTAATAATTTTTATAACTTTTATTGATTTTTATTTTTTATCATTTTTTGTCACATGTCACGCCTGGTTGTGATACGTGGTGGTTTTAACTGAAAGATTAGGGAACGGTCAAAGGGTCTTTTTGATGCATTTTAATAGTTCAAGTACTCAATTGAGTGGAAAAAAAGTAATGCTAAATTGGTTTTTTTTTTTTAATTTGAGAGCTTTTTACACCCTTAAGCCATTAAATTATAATTAAGGTATATAAACTAAAGTTAGTGGACGTAGAATTGTCATCTTCTTCATTTTATTTCCTACCGTCCAAAAGAAAGAAAAACCCTTTAAACCATTTCAGCATTCGACCATCATCTTTAGTAAGAAAATCAAGTCATTTTCTTATAAATTTTATAAATTTATGATCATGAGAGCTCGATTTAGCTAGCTTATGTATCGATTTATTCAACTCGTCGATGGATATTAACCCATTGTACCAATCGTCGAATCATTACTTGGAGTTTGCTAGCCAAACTTTGAAAAAAAAAATTTAACAGCCTAATGGCTTAAATAAAAATTTTCGAATAGTTCAGTGATCATTTTATAACTTTTTAAAATTAAGTAACTAAAACATAAATTTATTAATAATTTAGTGATTTTAAGTCTAGCTTATCCTTATATTATTGGTTTTTTTAAAGTAGTTTAGCCTTATATTATGAAGGGTCAGCTCCAAGACAAACCCAACTTGAATTTGTGGCTAATATCTTGTGTATGTGGGTCATTTGGCCTAACTCACCCACATGGTAAACCTACATTCCAAACCATGGATAATGGTCCACCCAACATTATTTCTAACATGCAAAAAATATTTTTTTAAAATAATTTTATTATAGATCTTGATCATATCTGTTCTTTTTGACACAATTCTTATAACTACCTATATTTCCTCCCCAACCTATAAATAGGAGAATAATGCGCTTCAGTACACTCAAACCCATGTCCTCCTAAATTGGCAACAATGTCCATTTCAATCGAGTTAAGACTTAATCGACAAAAAAATATATTTTAAGTGTGAAACAAAACTGCAATATAAAACATGAATATATATATATTGTGAATTATCTGGAATAGATTATGGGACATTAATGATATAGGTGAAAAACTCGTGTATTAAATTATCAAAAAGTAATATAAAATTAAATGTGACGTTGGTTGAAATAATAAAGTTAAGAGTGAATATCATAATGCTCGGGTTTAAATCCTATCATATGTATTCATTTTTCTAGATTTTATATAAGAAAAGACAAAATGTCTTCAAAATAATATATGTTGTTTTATACAAATAATGAGTTTCTTAATTTCATAATCGAGTTAGGACCCAGTTGATGAGTGATACTAACTCAATCAAACTCTTAAATAATAGTGTAGATATAAAAAGTTATATCAATATATATATGATACATAAAATACATTAATATAATTTTTTTAATTATAATAATCTTGATTAAAAAAAATTAAAGTATACATGTATGAGAAAGATAAAAATGTTCTCGAAATAATATTTATTGTTTTGTAAAAATAGTCGGGTTTGGATAATTTCACAGTTGAGTTGGGACCTAGTTAGAGTTGTCCATGAGTCGGGCCAAGGCTCGCCTGAAAAATGAGAGGGTTTGGGCAAAAACATAGGCCCAGAAAATGGGCTTGGGCAAAAAATAAGACTCGTTTAAAAAATGGGTCGGGCTTTAGGTAAGGTTTTCTTAACTCGGGCCCAACCCAAATTTGTAATAATAATAATAATAATAACCTTGTTGTTTTGTTGCTATTTTCCCATGGTTTGTTGTTGTTTTCCCACTTTTTACCGTTGTTTTGCTACCATTTCACTATTATGTTACTACTATTTTATTGTTAACGTTTGGATATTGTATAACACTTATTTTATTGTTAATTTTGCTATCATTTTAGAGGTGTTTGCTTGTTAAGTTGTTATTTATCTTAGTGTTATTTAAGTATAAAGATTATTTTTTTAATCTATTTTCAATTTGTTGGGAAACATTTATTTTAATCTTTTTTTAGTATATTTGGTGTATTTTATATTTTTTAATTTTTTATACAAAAAATAAAAATTAAAAAATTAATACGGCCAGGCCGGGTCGGGCTCGAGTTTTAGCTTTTTTATCCGAGCCAAGTTTGGGCAAAAATTTAGGCCTATTTTTTGGGCCCAAACCAATCAATCGGGCCTAAAAATTTGTTAGGGCCTGTCCTAGTCCATGGACAACTCTAGACCTAATTGATGGATGATAGTAACTCAATCGAACTTTTAAATAATAGTATAAATATTAAAATTTATATAAATATATTAATATGATACACAAAAATATATTAAGATAAAAGAATTTTGATTAAAAAACTAAATTATACTTGTAAGAGAAAAAGTTAAAAATACTTTTAAAATATTTTTGGTTGATTTGTAAAATAATAATTTTTATTTTATTATTTCACAAATGAGTTGAGTTGCGGTTTATGAGTAACACTAACTCGATCAAACTCTTAAATAATAAAACAAATAAATATTAAAATTTATATAAATATATAATATGATATACAAAAATATATTAAGATAATAATATTTAATTATAATGGTCTTTATTAAAAATAAATAAATTAATATTCTCCACAAATGACCTCAATTTTAATAATATTGATTAAAAATAAATAAATAGTGAATATTTGATGCACCGTCAATGTAAAAGTCCTATATATCGTCAATGAAGGGTAATATCGTTTAGTTAAATCAAGTTTTTGGATTTTTGAACTGTACATCATAATTTGGTTCGGGTTTTATTTTTCATATTGACTTTTGTTTTTAATTTTTATTTATTTATTTTGACAAAATGAACTTTGTTTTATGGATTTTGAATATTATTTGATAAAATTTTAAAGTATTTTTATAAATATTTAAAAAATAATTTTTCAAGTAAATAAAAAGTATTCAATAACTTTGATGTGTATTTTTTGAAAAATATTTTCAAAACCTGATGAAATAAAAAAATTATGGATGACTTATAGATAAACACCGATAACTTTATTTAAACATAAATACAAAATTCAAAACACGAGCTCGATATAACCATAAACCCTAAACTTAAACTCTAAATCTTAAACAATAAACTTTAAACTCGAAACCCAAAAATATAATAATTCTAAGTTTTTATGAATGTATGTAATAATTATAATTAATCTTTGATTATATTTTAAAAAATTGTTTATTTAGACAAATGTTAGGTTTTTTAATAAAAATGTTTATTTAGATAAAGGTTAGGTTTTGTTATTTTATTACTTTTAAATAGATAAGTGACTTAACTAAAAGAATTTAAATAATTTAATGACCACTTTGTAACTTTTTAAAATTTAATGACTAAAATATAAATTTACTGATATTTAGTGATCTCAAGTGTAATTTACCTCTTTTTTTAAGCATATTGTTAGCATTTCCCATATATATAATCCTTCATGAAAATAAAAATAAAAAACCAAAAATATCCCAACCGTTGGATCTTCGATCCAAATTATCAGCTTCTCTTTTAACTATATATAGACGTTCCAACCAAATATTTACTATTTTTCGTAAACTGGTTTCAACGGTGAATGCCATTTTTTTCCCCGGAAAATTTCTTACATAGAATAACCCAAATTTTCTCGACCATTTTTCAAGGTGGGAATATTTTCAACAAAGAAAAAAAAAGTATTGAATCAGCCCCTTTCTCTCATCACCTCTTTTCTATGTTTTTAAAAAAAAAAAGGATTCTACTTGTTTGTTAATTATTCATTGTTTTTTTTAGTTAATATAGAGTTTTGTTTGAAATTATGGAGAAGAAAGGGACTGTTTTAATGCAAAGATTCGAACTCGGGAGATTACTCGGCCAAGGGACGTTCGCTAAGGTTTATTACGCGAGGAATTTGACGAACGGACAAAGCTGCGCCATTAAAATCATTGACAAAGAGAAGATAATGAAAGGTGGTTTAATCGATCAAACGAAACGTGAAATCGCCGTCATGAGAATCATTAAACATCCAAATGTTGTTCAATTGTACGAGGTAATGGCGAGTAAATCGAAGATTTATTTCGTTATGGAATACGTCCGAGGCGGCGAGCTTTTCAATAAAGTGGCTAAAGGGAAACTTAAAGAAAATGTGGCTCGCCATTATTTTCAACAATTGGTGGCGGCGGTGGATTTTTGTCATAGTCGTGGCGTCTATCACCGTGATTTGAAACCGGAGAATCTTTTGTTGGATGAGAATGAGAATTTGAAAGTTTCGGATTTTGGGTTGAGTGCATTGACGGAATCTTGTTGGCAAGATGGGCTTTTACATACGACTTGTGGGACTCCGGCGTATGTGGCACCGGAGGTTATAAATAAGAAAGGGTATGATGGTGCTAAGGCGGATATTTGGTCTTGTGGGGTTATTCTTTATGTTCTTATGGCGGGGTTTCTACCTTTTCATGATCAGAATTTGATGGAAATGTATAAGAAGATTTGTAGAGGAGACTTTAAGTGTCCACAATGGTTACCACCAGAGGTTCGAAAGCTTCTTTCTCGGATCCTTGATCCGAACCCGAACCAACGAATCACGGTGGAGAAGCTGATGGATAACGTTTGGTTTAAGAAGGGGTTTAAAAAGATTGACACGCCGCCACTATCGCCAAACCCTAAAAAGTTCGATTTAGTAATCAGTGACGTCCAGGCAGCATTCGACTCGTCGTCATCGGTGTCTTCGTTCTCGGGCTGGGAGACCAGTTCTGAGGATGAATCAACAACGGTGACGCCAAATCCGATGAGTCCTATCAGGCCGAGCGTTTTCAATGCGTTCGATATCATATCCCTCTCCCAGGGTTTTGACCTGTCCGCTCTCTTTGAACAAGACCCTAACCAACGGAACCCTTCTCGGTTCACAACCCGAAAACCTGCTAACGACATTGTCTCGAAGTTCAAACAAATAGCCCGGAGTGAGAGTTTCAACATCCAAAATGGGGACGGAAAGGTACGACTACAAGGGATAAAAGAAGGACGAAAGGGACAACTTGGGATCGATGCCGAGATCTTCGAGATTACACCATCGTTTCATGTGGTGGAGCTGAACAAAACAGCCGGAGATACCTTGGAGTACAAGGAATTTTGTGACCAAGAATTGAAACCGTCATTGAAAGATATAGTTTGGACTTGGCAAGGGAATCATCAACAAAGCCAGCAATAGTTTTTAGCCACAAAATTGCTTTTTGAAGTTTGAAAGTTTTATACATGGATGCACATGCAACAAAAATATATATAATCGAATAAATATTGAGTGTAGTGGTAATGTACATTATATTCTTAATAAGAGAACTTAAGTTCAAACTTTAGGGACAATATTATTGTCCAACCTCACTTTAGGGACAACATTATTGTCCAACCTCGGACCCCAAAAAATTAGTCTCTATGGACGGTCAAACGGACAGAGAATATTTCAATTATATACCCATTTATATGTATGCATGTATAAATATGTAATTCTAGTTGCATTGTCCCCCTCAAGTTGACTTTGTTGTTTTTCTCATTTTGAAGATTTACTTTTCACTTAATTAAACTATAAGTTGTTGATTGAGTTTTAGCTCAATTGACATCGGTATTATTGCTAGTATAAGATCGGACATTGATTTAAGTGTGCTGAAGCACATTAACTTCTTATTTAAGGGTTGATGAGGAGCTATGAGTAGTTTTAGGTATTGTATCAAAAAACAAAAACTAAAAATCGTAATGCTACAGTTATATAAAACGAAATAAATAAAAATATATATAAGTTTATGGAGAAATTTTATCTTTTTTACGTAGAGTTTTTAGTCTAAGAAGTTTTTTTTTTTTCCTTTTAATGAAATTCTAAACATTTAATCCATTTACTATATAACTAGGCATATTTATTTTGCTATTTTTTGAAATGTGTATACTTAATTTCAATCTCAACTTTTATTTGTTAATTATGTCAAATAATTTTACGTGATACATGTTTTGATGTTGCTAGTTGAGTTTTGGCTTGATTGGTATCGACATTGTTGTCAGTACATGCAGAAGGACGCTGGTTCGAGTGGGCTAAAACGCATTATCCTTCTATTTAAGGGTTGGAGAGGGGCTTCGAGTGGGCTAAAGCGCATTATCCTTCTATTTAAGGGTTGGAGAGGGGCTATAGATAGTTCTGAGCTTTGTATCATAAAGAACAGATATGATAAGAACATATAATAAAATTAATGTTAAAAAAAACATGTTTTGATGTTGCATACGTAAATTTTTTTAAATGACATGTTATTGTAAATTTTATTTAAAAAATTATATCAAATTATTTGATGGAATTAATAAAAAGTGGTAGCATTAGGATTGAAAATACACCTTTTAAAATACAGAAGATTAAAAAGGGTCAAATTATAGTACAAGGATTAATTTCACACAAAAAATAAGACACATAATGTAGGACCTTGTACAACTTGAACTCAACTGGATTATATCCTACTCTCTCGTCTTGTTGCGGAGCTTGGAATCT
Source organism: Gossypium raimondii (assembly GCF_025698545.1). Lineage (NCBI taxonomy): Eukaryota > Viridiplantae > Streptophyta > Magnoliopsida > Malvales > Malvaceae > Gossypium > Gossypium raimondii. Next base: position 59,536,298 of record NC_068570.1, on the reverse strand, counting down.
ATACTATTATTTGAACACTTAACTAAATTGATATCACGATTTAACCATAATATCAACTCAATTGAGAAATGATTACAAAATAAATTATATTATTACGATAATATTTTTATATTTTTTATATAAAATTAATAAAAAAATTTAAAATTTTTGTAAAGTGCCATAATCCAATAAACTAATAATCTGTCACGGCCCATTATCCCTTTTCACATATTATTATAATTGTTGTTAAAAGAATAAATAAAAATTCAAAAAATTTGTAAAACTAAAAGTAATATAACTTTTAACCATATAAATATGTAATCAAAATAATTAGAAAACAATTGTTGAGAGTGGGATTTGAACCCACGCCCTTTCGGACCAGAACCTTAATCTGGCGCCTTAGACCAACTCGGCCATCTCAACCCTTTGGTCAAAGTTCTTACTTTAGTATATACATCTATATGAGCCTTCCTTTTTATCTTATTAGTTAAATTTCAGTTTTAGTCCCTATGCTTATGCTACACTCAAATTTAAGATTATATAACAATGGTCAAATTTCAAATTTGATGTATGTGCTACACTCAAATTTAAGATTTAGTCTTTATACTTCAACTTTTTTCTTATGTAATTTGGTACCTCAATTTTACAATGTCATTTATTAGATTTTTTTTTAAATTGTTAACATTGTTAAAATTATTTGTTAAATCCAAGTCCATTGCAATGCCCTTTTTTAGTTACGTGGATAGTACGCATATTTTTTTAAATTTCAAAATGTCACACTAACGAATTTAACAAAAGAATTTAATGGTGTAAATATTTGGATCCGAATTTTTAAATTCAAAAAATAGATGGGCTAAATTCCTATAAATAAAAGTACAAAAACTAAATTTTAAATATACAAAGAGTTTAATAGTGTGAGGCTGCTATCTGTCATCATGCTATTGGTCATCAATATCACGTCAGCACCATGCCAGCGTATTTTAATAGTGTTAGTTAGGTACCTAAAAATATTACTAAGTTGGCTTATGTTTTCAAGTTTAGATACCAGTTAAGTAAAAAAAAAAAAAAGTCTAGGTACCACCTCATAAAATTAATAGTTTTCTTAGTCGACATTTACAAAATGACCATTTGATATGTGTTTCTAACATAACAAGAACTTTTATGCTTATTTTCAAGTATAGGGAGGTAAAATGCAATTTATGCTATAGTATAGAGACCTATATAAGATTACTCAGCATATTATCGTGTTTATCACATTCCTTCATTTTGTTTGGTTCATTTGATTGAAATATGAGATTTTGTTGTTTGGTTAAGGAAATTTAAGATTATTTAAAAACAAATATTACTAAATTACCTCATAAATTCGGAGAAAGCTATTAGATTGATTGTCCGAGAATCGGTGCGAACCAATTGAACCAAAATTTTAACATTTTCAAATATTTAAATATTTATTTAATTGAACTGGACGAACCGATCGAATCAGTCAAATCAATGAACTGATGACATGACTGATTCAACCACCAATCCAATTTTAAAAACCATGGGAAGAAATGTTTGTGATTTTCTTATAATAAGTCTATCTAACTAGAAAATGAACTACCTTATTTACGCTCTCGCGTGCCTAATAAAAGGATAAATGCCGAAATTGTGACTGTTTTATTTTTTATAATTTCATTATAGGTTTTGATAACATTAACACAATACTTATAACTAGCTATAGCCCCACCCCAACCTAAAAATAAGAGGATAATGCGCTTCAGCACACTCGAGCACACGTCCTCTTATACTGACAATAATATCTATACTAATCGAGTTAAGACTCAATCGACAATAATGTAATATTATTTTAAAAAATACAATTTTTTCTCCAAAAAATAAGATTAAACAAACAATCTCAATTGAAAAAAAAACCCTACTTATTTCAATTAAAAAAACAAATATGGAAAAAACAAGTCGTTCAAAAAAAAAAGTAACCAAAAAAAAAGTAAAATAAAATCCGCAAAATAATAACGGTACAGTAACGGATGCGAAACCACAAAAAGGGAAAAATAACGGAACGGTATAAGCTCAATGATTAAAAACCGTCGGCAAAAAAATAAATTATAAATAAATTCTCATATTTCTTTTTTTGTTCACATCATTATTCTTTTATTCAATATTTTTTCTCCAAAAAAATTTAAAATCCTATATTTGTAAATTAGACAAGAATAGAAGGGCATTATAGGAATTCCACAAACACAAAAAGAAGAGCGAAGGAAACGGAAAAAAGGTAAAGAGAAGAAAAAAGAAAAAAGAAATAAATAAAATAAAATAAAATATAAAAAAGTAAAGAGAGGGAATCACATGGGCTTTTAGTTCGCTGTCTCTCACTGCTCTTTTTTTTTTTTTTTTTCTCTCCTTTTAGTTGTTGTTTCTTCTTCATCTTCATTATTATTATTATTATTATTATTTTTCTTCTTCTATGGCCACACTATGATCTATCGTAACGCTTTTGTCTAGTTAGATCTTTTTTTTTTTTTGGTTTTTTTCCTCGGCATGGCTGACGATAAGGTAAACTTCGATTTTTTTGAGATTTAAAAAAAAAAAATTCTGGCATCGGAACTCGGAATTCTGTTTTTTATTTACTTTTTTTGTTTAAATTTGGTGAAATGTTTGTTTATGTTTTGAAATTTTATGAGATTTGTTGATTTACTCTCTTTTTTTTAACGATCTTGTTGTTTGAGCTAATCGAGGAACCCTAGATGATGAAAATTTGTGTTGCATTTGTTACGATCTATGATTTCTCTCTGGATTTTGTAGTTTTGAGCTGATTATTATTATTTCGAGGGGAGCAAACGGTTTGATTTTTTTTTTTTGATGAGGGAAAGGCTTGTTTTGTTGGATCTCAATTTTTTTTTTGTTGTGTTCCTTCGAAGTTTTACTTGTATCGTTTCTTACATCGTGAATTTCTTAATTTACCAGGAAATGTCTACCCCTGTTGTTGACCGGAACGATCCCGTCACTGGTCACATAATTTCCACAACTATTGGTGGCAAAAATGGAGAACCTAAACAGGTATGCTTCTTCTTTGGTTGTCCAGTTTCTTATTATCAACTAATATGCGGTTAAGATTAACCTTTGGATTTTATGTTATTGTAGACCATTAGTTATATGGCAGAGCGTGTAGTTGGAACAGGATCATTCGGGATTGTTTTCCAGGTGCCAAGACATAATCAAGCTGTAGCCATTGTTACCTTGTTTCGTGTTGTGGATGCTGATTTGATCTTCTTTTTTTTTCAGGCAAAATGTTTGGAAACGGGAGAAACTGTGGCTATAAAGAAGGTTTTACAAGACAGGAGATATAAGAATCGTGAACTGCAATTGATGCGTGTGTTGGATCACCCGAATGTGATTTCCTTGAAGCATTGTTTCTTTTCCACGACAACGAAAAATGAGCTTTTCCTTAACTTGGTTATGGAATATGTACCAGAGAGCATGTATAGGGTTTTGAAACATTACAGCAGTGCTAATCAAAGAATGCCACTTATATATGTGAAATTATACACATATCAGGTGTGCATGGTACTCTTTTTCATGCGTGGTTTCTTGTGTAATGTTCTTATTTATGCTGATTATTGGAGTTTTTAATTTTTACAGATATTCAGGGGGCTTGCATACCTCCATAGTGTTGTTGGAGTTTGCCATAGGGATCTGAAGCCTCAAAATCTTTTGGTATATGCATTTCTTACTGATGATTTTGTAAAATGTCTTGACAAGGTTTCTTAGGTGATTGTTGGCTTTGTATAGGTTGATCCTCTGACTCACCAGGCTAAGATTTGTGATTTTGGAAGCGCAAAAGTGCTTGTAAGTTGATTGCCTTTGTATTTTTTTCCCAGTGCTCTTCCTTTCAGATTTGTTACTGACATTTTAGTCAACAAATTACTATTTATTCAAATGAAACATTGTTATTGGGTCCATAAGTTTCTAAAACTTTGATTCCAATTGCAACTTCTAAAAGAGTTAGATTAATCTGTTATCTTTGGCCTTTTGTGAGGGATGCAAGGTATTACCCTTGTACACATTTGCAAAACCAGTATTGTGATAACATGATAACACAATTTAATGATGCTTCATTGTTGATTCCCTTTTATATCATTATAAATACTTTATGCAAACTTGGCATTTTAAGTGACCTGGGATATTTTTCAGATTGGTCTTTAAAATAGGGCAGTTCTCCTTTGTTAGTGTTCGCTTTTATTTAGCTCTCCTTTATCTGCTCTTTGCAGGGGTGAAGGATGGAAGAACTAAATGATTGAACTAGATCTAAGTGTAGTATCAACATGTTTAAGATCATCTTTTGCTTGACTTTTTCTTCGGAAATACTTAATACTTACTATATGTGTTATAGGTCAAAGGTGAAGCTAACATTTCATACATTTGTTCGCGTTTCTATCGGGCCCCGGAACTCATCTTTGGTGCCACTGAATACACAACCTCCATTGATATCTGGTCTGCTGGTTGTGTTCTTGCTGAACTTTTGCTGGGCCAGGTTCACTTTTTCCATTTTTGTTTTTCCTGATTTGTCTTTCTGGAACTTTCTATTTGTAATTTAGCTTCTCTCTGCTGAATGATATCCGATTTTTTTTCTTTTGTAGCCATTGTTTCCTGGGGAGAATGCTGTGGACCAGCTTGTAGAGATTATCAAGGTATGATTTGCTGAAGATGATCGCAGCTATTTATTTCATTGTATCAACATGCGTCTGCTTCTTACATCTTTTCCTACAGGTCCTAGGTACACCCACTAGGGAAGAAATTCGCTGCATGAATCCCAATTACACGGATTTTAGGTTTCCACAGATTAAAGCACATCCATGGCATAAGGTTTGCCTTTCATTCTAAGGGCTGAAATACATGATTGATTTTGAGTAACGGTTTGATTACCCAAAACTTGACTCTTGTATGTTTTTAGGTTTTCCATAAAAGGATGCCTCCCGAAGCAATTGATCTTGCTTCACGACTGCTGCAGTACTCCCCAAGTCTTCGTTGTACAGCTGTGAGTGATATTTCCATTTTAGAATTTGAAATATACAAAGCCTTCAATTATCAATTTGGCTCCCCAAACCACCCCAATCTCATGTTATTGTGATCTTTTATGTGCTATGACAGCTTGAAGCATGTGCACATCCCTTCTTTGATGAGCTTCGAGAACCTAACGCTCGCCTACCAAATGGGCGACCTTTACCACCACTATTCAACTTTAAACAGGAAGTATGTTTCCTAACTAAATCTTCATTGAATATTTTAGATGGGATTGTTTTTTCAGTTATTCATTTGTATTCGTTTGGTTACAGTTATCTGGGGCTTCACCGGAGCTCATAAATAAGTTGATTCCTGATCACGTGAAACGGCAAATAGGACTTCAACATTTCATGCATCCGCCTGGGACATGAGACTTCAAAACCGTTTTCAAATTCGATGTCTGTAGTTTGATGCGTGACACAAAAAGAATTACTATCTTTGGATTATCATCAGTTGATTTGAGGCCTATCTGGCATCATTTTGTACGCTTCCACAACACATACGGCCTTTGGCAGTGTGGTGGCTGCCTTCTCTCGATCCATATATGTCAATGATGCCTCTCTTGCTCTTGTATTCTATGAGTCTACTTTTTGTCAAAATGCTTTTTTTTTAGTCGTGTACATGTAACATGTTAGATACTAAAAAGTAAGATGGATGAACCGGAAAGCTGCGAGTCGAGGAAAAGTTAAGAAGTCTATTTGTGGTTAGGAAATGTACCCGAAGCTAAAAGGGGATGGCTTTTCGGTTTGGTTACTTTCATTTGTTCTTTGTTTTAAGTTAATTCTGGTGGCTGACTAAAATTGCAGACAATTGTTGTTACTGTTTGTTCCAAGTAATGTTATTACTCTTTTTCTACCATTGTTGCTTTTATGTCATCTTGATAATCATGTCTCATTCTGTTTCGATAGTCACAGCAAAGTGATATCATGGAGCCAATGTTCATCGTCACTGCAGCCTCACATGCTGGCCCAAGGTGGAATACTAGGGTCATTTACGTGTATTCGGATGGGAGAATGACTGCTGAAGGAAAAAGGTACTATATAGTAGATTCTTTTGGATAAGTTTCAGGTTTATCTTTGACTGAACACTTACTTGAGGTCAAACTTTTTAGGAGTGTTCACATAAGGGTTAACGTTTTTGAAATGGTCAAATAAGGGTCAAACATTTTCGAATGTGTTCGAATAAGGGCTTTCAGATATCGTATATCGGTTTTCAAATCATGTTTCTATTTTTTCTTATTTTCCCTTAATTTTTTACGACAAACTGGGTTAAGTGTGTGGATAGCCTTTATTTGGGTAAAAGTACCATGGAGGCTCTTATATAGTAGTTGGATTACATTTTTTTCCTTTACTAAAAAATGGGCAAATTAGTTTTTATACATTAAATCAAAGAGTAAACTGGTCTTTTTGTTAAAAATTTTATTCATTTTTGCTATTAAAAATTGGTTCGTGTACATCAGTATGAGGTACACGTGTCATTGTTTGGTTATTTTGTCAGTCAAACCAGTTTTTAACAGCACAAATGGATAGAATTTTTAACAGAAATAATCAATTTGTTTTTTTATTTAACTTAAAGATAAATTTTTTAATTTTTGGACAGAGACGGCAAAATGCAATTTGACTACTAGTATAGAGACATTCCTGATATTTTTTACCTTTTATTTGAGCACATTTGAACTTATTTTACCATTTCGATGAACAAATTTTAGTTTTTAATTTGAGTTTATCTTTTGTTTATCATTTTAACCTTAAGCAGGAACCCTTTTGGGAACCATAGTTTACTAACATTAATAGTCCGACCGATCACATGGCTGTTAGCTATTATTGGTCGGGGGACAATTTTGGTGGATTGTCAAATATTTAGACATGGCATGAGAAGATGTAATGATATAAAGGGTACATGTTTTGATTATTATTTGTTTGGTCAAAAAGAAGATACCCTTGGCTAAAAAGCTTTTAAGAAGGTCCCATGCTGTTAATAATTAGTTTTTTCTTTTTCGGCCCTTAAAACATGTTCGGTGCTTTATTGTTTCCTAACTAATTGATTTTTTTTGATAGGTCCCTTTGCCTTTGACCCACTTTTAAATTGCTTACAGTGTTTCTTTATAAATATTTTCAGGGCATAACCGGAAGATTGCATCCAGCCCTTCCTTTCTCATCTGCAATCAAATGGTAAGATCTGAACGGCTCAAAACTCTCATCCAAATCAAACAATTCGAAACATAGTAACCATATAAAATTTCACTCCCATTCAAAAACAAACCGTCGTTTAATCCTGGAATTTTTGAACTTTTTTCGGTTTAATCTCTAAATTTGAATTCTGTTAAAATATGATGATGCAAGCTCGGGTAGGGATTGGCTTGGAATCATAGATGCAATCATGGCCCATGGCCGAATTCCGCTATTACGGAGGTTGGAATCATAGCCGCATTTTTCAGATTAAATCCATCTAAAAATTCAAAATTGTTTGTCATTCATATATCAATTGAGTATTGCTATCGGCATTGACAATTCGAATTTGGTCATTATCTTTAAAAGTTTTCAACAGCATTTAATTGGATATATAATCACTCAATACATAATTAATACTGAAGATAGTTCATAATTAACCCTCGAAAATTGACTCGGTCAAAAACCTACTCAACTGGTTTAGAATTGTTAATCAATTCTTTTAACGGGTTGAATAGTAGGGTTTTGACGGAGTCGATGTTCATTTCATTATTATAAACTTAGTACCATTTGTTTCCGATTCAATCAAACTCCATATCTTCCAATTATTGAACCTCCCATTATTTTTTTCCATGGGGTTTCGCTTGCACTACACTCACTCATTGATTAATGGTGATGGCACAAGGAATTCCGAGCCAAGATTTTACAAATAGGTTGGGCATGGAATAGCTTTAAAACTCGTGTTCATCATTTATTTCTTTAATAAGCTTTCAGCGAAAGAATTATCAAATTTTCATCTTTTTAAGAAATTTTATACTCAAATAATGGGAATGATCAATAAACATGGTAGATATGTGAATCTGATGAGTAGACCTTTCTATGAGCTAAATGATTTAACTTAAAACAAAATTTAAATTACATAAATAAATTAATTTCGATTATAAAAATGTATAATATTTAATGTTTTATACATATACAAACAGTAAAATATATTAACTCCAACCGAATTTAAACTTTAATATTGAATTTTTTTTATTTTTGAAATCGGACCGAAACCTTACACCTCCCATATTGATGGTGATTTTATAGGATCCACTGTAGTGGCGGCTTCAATTTTGTCCATAAGTTGTTTGTCATTGGACAAAGACAATCCGATTTAAATAGTTTTATGGATTAAAAGACTATTTTAAAAAATAAATTAAAAATTAATTAAATTAGTTCAAATAATAATAACATATTTTAGGGTAAAAACATTCAATGTCATTGTACTATACGTATTGGTCATTTAATTTCTAAAACTTACAAAAATGATAATTAAACTATTTAAAAATTTTTATTTAAGCCATTAGGTTGTTATAATCATCATTATATGACTTTCTTTGTTCTTGTCTTTGGCACTAATTAAAAGAGTATACTTTTTCTCCTATTCTACAATTTAGTTTCTTTTAAAAAAAAAAACAGTTTTGGACATCACGAATCTGTGAATCGAATCTGAACAACTTTCTTCTCTGAATTTCAATATCAATCATTAGATCTTGATCCTATTCGTTGATAGATATTGTTCCACTGTATATATCGTCGAATAATTGCTCAAAGCTCGCTAGCTGAACTTAAAAAAAAAAAGTAATAATTTGATCACCTTACGTGTAGTTTACACTATATTTTAATTAATAAATAAAATATAATAATGATTACTTTTAGAATATTCAACATAACTCTACGTGGTTGGCCATATAGGTAAATTACCATACATTTGTCATCTTTTTCGTCCAAATCGGGCTTACCACTAAATAAATAAACAGCCTTAGCCGAAACTCAAAAGCAGTGGGAACCTCTGTTTTTATCGTTACCACTTGTTTTTTTTTAATGTTTTCAATGTTCTTCTTGTTTGTTTCCCTAGAAAAAAAACGTCTTTTATTTAGTTTTCACTTTCCCGGAGAATAGATATGGGACAATGACTAAGGGTAAATTAAAGGGTTAATATACCATTTGGTACATGGATTTGATTTCAATATTCAATTTAATACCTGATTAAACGACATCATGTGGTCTAATGAATATTTGACATGTGTACTCTAGTAAAAAAACATGGGTATTTAATTGAGACAATAAAAAAGCTAAGTTATCAAATTCGACATTGAAAACAATTTCAAATACTTAATTTAAACAACAACAAAAAAAAAGAGATCAATTATCAAATTCAGGAACGAAGCCAGAAATTTATTTTAGGGGGAGCCAAGGTTAAATTATATTTTTCAAGGGAAGCCAAAGTATAATTTTATCGTTGTATTAACATATTATTTCATAATTTTTAAAGGAACTATAAAGGAATTTTACCATCTTAGGTGGTCAAAATATAATTTAATCGAGACAAAAAAGAAATTCCACCATTTCAGGGGGGAGAAGACCCCTACCTACTCCCTTAGTGTGTCGCTGATCAAATTAAACATTAAAAATAAACTCAAGTGCTATTTAAAAATATTAAATATTAAATATTTTATATATATAATATTTTGTGCTAATAATGTTAATAATGTAGGTATACCATATATGTATGTATGTATATATTTATGCAATATTCTCCCAATAAAAAAACATTTATTAAAAAATTATTAATTTGGTTCTTTTAATATAAATTATGGTTTTCATATTTTAATTTAAAAATCAACAGAATTAATTAATTAATTCAATGTCGATCGAGTCTTAACTCGATTAGCAATACAGGAGGACGTGGATTCGAGTGCATTGAAGTGTATTATCCTCTTATTTATGGATTGAGAGGGGCTATAGATAATTTTGGACATTGTGTAAAAAAAACATATGATCAGAACCCATAACGAGATTGTTAAAAAAAACTGATTAACTCAATAAATTTATAGAATAGAGTCAAATTCCACAACTTTAAGTAATCACCCATTAATATTACCCTAAGGCGTTATTTAATTGTATTAAAAGTAATTATAAATTTAGTCCTTAGAGTTTATTTTTTGGTCACTTTGGTCCTAGCTTTTTCTATCATCTTGGCCTTCAATCTACAAAATTAAATTAAATTGCTTATTTTTAAAATAATAAAATGTTGGTTGAACTGTATGAAGTAGGTATAAATTGCTACATAAGTTGCCACGTTAATATCATTAAAATAACATTTTGAACAACTTTTTCGTTTTAAAAAAGTAAATTGACTAAAATTTAAAGGTTCAGAGCCAAAATATCTAAAAAAAAAAAAAGAGCCACAGTGGCAAAATGAGTAAATATCTGGGGCTAAATTTATAATTTTTAAAAAATTAGCCCCCAACATTTATCTCTTTTGTCATTTGATACTAATTCTTTTTGTTTTATCACTTTAACCCTCAACCTTTAAATTTTAGTCAAATTGCTTTTTCTAGACGGGAAAGTTAACTACACTGTTAAATTTTTAACGGTACTGATGTGACAACTCACACGACAATTCACATATATACTTCATAAAATTTTTTAAAAATATATTAAAAATTCAAAAAAAGTTCAAATTTTTTAAAAGTTGTCCATATTAGCTATGAAGCACACGTAAATGGTTGCGGTGGCTACCATGTCAACAAAGCAATCGGACTAAATTTTAAAGATGAAGGGCCAAAGTGATAAAAAATGAATTAGAACCAAAACGACAAAATTAATAAACATTAGGGACTAAATTTATTAATATACCTAATAAATAAACAAAACCTTTACAAAGACTTCCCTCTTTATACCCATTCAAATTCAGAAACCTGTTTTTTATTCAAGATCATCTTCATCATTATTTTTTTACTAATTCTAGTCATTATTTACGTTTTTTCACTCAACACCCTTTTTTTTTAAATTTTTCTTAAATACCATTTTCCAAGATCCTTTTCTAACTTACTTTCTTGGATTTTTTGATATATATATAAAATTTCACAGTACTTCAATGGAGGATAAACCCATTTTTGCTATGAAATCTCCCTTTTAAATTTCGTTTGTTAAGCATATTTGCTTATTTATTTTATTGCTTGGAGTTTAAGTGATTAAATGGAGTAAGTAAAGGATCTGATTCTGGGTTTGTTTGCAAGTCAAACAATGGGTTCTGGTTTTTATTGCTTTTAAGAGTCTTAATTGGCTTATTTAGCTCTTAATCACTGTTATTAGTGTTGAATTTTTTTTTGTGATTATTGATTTTTAGATTTTTATGAGCATAAAAAGTGATGAATTTCTGGATTTGGGTGTCTTAAAATGAAGAAAATGTTAGCTATTTTCCATTATTTGATTGCTCATATATATGTATGTTTATTGTTGTAGATTTTGATAATTTATAATTTTTTATTTAAAAATTCTAAGTTAATTGATTTGAGATTAATGGATCAAGAGGAAAGGTGTGATAGGGTAGAAATTAGTAAGAATTCGAGTCAAATTGACTCGAATTCGATTAATGGGGCTGTTTTTGTGAAAAATTCTGATGAAAATGCTGGTTTGAGATTACAAAATGATGAATTTGGATCATGTAAACATGTGGAGATTAGTTACGTGAGTGGAATCGGTTCAGTTTCGAGTCAAAACGGTCAGAGTATCGAGAATTCGAGTAGTTTAGTCGAAGGAAATATAAACAATGATGTGGTATCGAGTGAGGGATCGATTGAAACAATCAAGACTAGAGTCGTCGATGAAAGACTCAGTCGAGTCGGTGATGAATGTGTGGTTGAGACCATTGTCGTGGTTGAGAGTAATGGTGTATTAGCAGAAATGCCGGTTGGAAAGGTTGCTGAAAGAGATGACTCGTGTGTCATCGATATAAACGGAAGTAGCGGTGGCACGAGATGGTTTAAGGATAGTTACGACGGGGAAAGAGTTTGTCGGATTTGCCATTTGAACTCGGAGCAATTGCTTGAATCTAATGATAGTATATCAACTACTGCAGCTGTTACTGATCTAATTCTACTCGGTTGCGGGTGCAAAGACGAGCTCGGGATTGCGCATGGTCATTGCGCCGAGGCTTGGTTTAAGCTAAAAGGAAACAGGTATCATTCTTTCTGGTGGAGGAAAAATATGCATTGTGATGTTCTGTTATCGGTTCTTTTGCATATGAAGTAGTTTACATTGTTTATTCGTATTGTCAAATGAATTGTTATTGTCTATGTGATAGAATCAGCTCCATGAATGACATTCCGATATATATATATATGTGTATATATGCATGAAGTGGTGTATTGTTGTCTTGTGGATTGCTTGTAGTATTAACGAACATTCGATACTTACAGAATAACTCGAAAGCAGAACATGTATGCAATTCACCTCTAATCGTATCAGTTCTTAAATCTACGTCTACGTGATGGAAATGGAATTGTATTGTGGATTTCTTGTAGGGGAAAGTATACTAAAAGTATCATGGAGACACTTGTACTATGAATCGAATTGTATTTTGCCCCCTCTACTAAAAAGGAAAAATTAATCTTTATACGCTATATCAAAGAGCAAACTGGTCTTTCTATTAAAACTTTCATCCATATCTACCGTTAAAAATTGGTCCCTGTATGTCAGGTGTAACTATCTAGTTATTCCGTCAGCTACACCAATTTTTAACAGAAACAATCAGTTTGCTCTTTGATCTAACATATAAGTACTAATTTGCCCAATTTTTAATAAAAGGAGAAAAATACAATCTGACTCCTAGTACAGGGGTTTCCATGATACCTTTACCGCGAAGATATGTATTGTGATTGTTGCTTAATTATGCTTTGTTCTCGATCTGTTATCTGTTCTTTTGCATATGATCGTACCATGGAGTTGGTTGTCATCGTCCATGTGATAGAATCGGTTTAAGAGTTGCAATCATAAACCAGCTCTGCAAATGACATTCGATATATACATCTATATATATATGCGTGAAGCCATGTTTTACTGTATTGCAGATTGCTTGTAGCATTCGATATTTACAGAACAGCTCGAAAGCAGAACATGTATGCAATTCACCTCTAATCGTACCTTATTTTTACTCCGCAGAATGTGCGAAATATGTGGTCAAACAGCAAAGAATATCACTGGGGTTCGAGATAACAGATTTAATGAAGATTGGCATGAACAAGGATCTACAAGTGGAGTCGATTTTATTTCATCCGATCAGGGTACGGGATGTTGGCGTGGACAACCGTTATGTAACTTCCTAATGGCATGTCTGGTAATATCCTTTGTACTTCCATGGTTCTTTCATGTAAATATGTTTTAGTATCACCATTGTCGCCGGTTTCTCAAGTGGCTTCTCCTTCGGAATTCGGGTGTATACGAAATTACTCGTCAGTCATCACCGTGCTATTATATAGGGATGCACATATAGACATCAATAGACCTCGATTCTTTCCTCGAGCCTCGATGCAACAAAGTCATCGTTGGCATCGAGTCGTTAAGTATCGGACCGGTCAGCATATCAGTTTAAACTTTTGGATTTTTCATTTAGGGGAATCAATTCCCATTGTATACATTTGAATGTAAGTCACAAATTTGGTCAAAATACAGATTTCTATAATGAAAACTTATACATCTTTGGTTATGAACTTTTTATTGCATATTTTAGCCCCTAGAGAGTGGCCACTCTAGAAAGCCTTGGCTCGGTTTGGTTCGGTTCACCAAAAAATTTATGACAGTGTTGGGTTGCTTCTGTAATCTCGAGCTCTATTGTCAGCTGAACCGGGTTTAGGCTATTTGGTTCAAGCACTCACTTTTAAGAAGTGAGTTCGAATTTCAGTAAAAGAATTATAGAGACCCTATACTAAAAGTTTGTTTGCATTTAGACTCTTATATTAAAGAAAAATAGGCAAATTGATCCCTATATGTTAGATTAAAGAATAATTTAGTGCTGTTATTAAAAATTTCATATTTTTTTACTGTTAAAAATTGATCATTGTATGTCAACATGAGATATACAACTGTTAAAAATACAATTGGATCTGATCTTCGTACAAGGTTTTCATTATACTTTTACCTTTATTTACAACTCTATTTTCGACCTCCTTTCTTATGCTAAAAGATTTTTCTTCTTAAAAAATGGTCAAATTCTATCTAAGGTCCTTGTATTATGTATTATTTTAGTGGATTTAGACTTTCTCTATAATTTAATCATTTCTAGCCTCTTGCTTTTACTATAATTTGATCTTTAGTTTTTATTATACTTTATAAGAGACTTGTCAATCTCCTAAATTGTACGTGGAGTCTAAAAATTCTACCGACGCTATGCTAAATGTTTTCAGTAAGAATAATTTAAAAAAATAAAAAATCGCTCAACATGATTTGGTTTACACTAAATTTTAAACAAATTTTTTAGAACCGGACCAATGGCTGAACTAATTAATTAGATCACGGATTTATCAATTTGATCGATTTATTTGATTTTTTATAGGTAAATCAGTCCAATGTATTGTTTCAGATCTATTAGTTTACGACCCAATCGATCAGTTTTTAATGATAAAAAATAAATATATTCAACAATTTTAATCGATTTATACCGACTCGTAAGTCAATCGATTCAAAATCATGTTTTAGATTTATACTTCGATCGGTTCCTAATAAGAAAAAAAATGATTAAATTAATTCAATTAATCAAAACAATTTATAATTATTAAATTCTTTACCTCGTTACCCACCCTCAAAAGGGTATCACTTCGCAGTTGACACTCGTATATGAACCCTAAAAACCCTAATCCTAAAAAGTAAATTTCAGTATATTAATTTGTTAGATCTGTCTCAGCTGCTCTCCAAGTCTTTCAAGTCGCCATGGTACCTTCTCTCTCTATTTCAATTTATCTCAATCTAATTGCTGTTTATGTTAACCCACAATCTCCATTAACATTTTGTTAATTTTTAAAAAAATTGGCTAATTATGGAAGGCATCAGAGAAGAAATTGTCGAACCCAATGAGGGAAATCAAAGTTCAAAAGCTCGTCCTCAATATCTCCGTCGGCGAAAGTGGCGATCGTCTCACACGCGCCGCCAAGGTGCCCAAAAAACAATTTCATCCCCCCCCCCAAAAAAACAATCTTTTAATTCAATAGGAATTAACCCTATTTTTGCTTTTGTTTAGGTCTTGGAACAACTCAGTGGTCAAACCCCTGTTTTCTCTAAGGGTAAATTTCTCAATCCAATGCCGTCTTTTAGGGTTTTTTTGTCAAAATATACCATTAATCCCTGTACTTAAAAAGTTCTTTTTTTAAGAAAAATCAAATCTTTGCTACTTTTATTGATTTAAAAGTCCTAATTCAATCATAGGTTAAGTTGGCAAATTTTCAAAGCCATGCCAAGTTGATATATATATATATGATGTATCATATGTTATTAGATGGAAATTTTGATGAAAAATATTAATGGCATCAATGAATTGAAAAGAGTAAGATGATTTAAATTTAAATTTTTGTCAAAGTATAGGGAGACTTTGATTTTTTTTATCCGGATTTTGTTAATGAAAAAAAAATGTGGGTCGTTGTGAGCAGCGAGATATACCGTGAGATCTTTCGGAATTAGGCGTAATGAGAAAATTGCTTGCTACGTTACGGTGAGGGGAGAGAAGGCAATGCAACTTCTCGAGAGTGGTTTGAAGGTTAAGGAATACGAGCTTTTAAGGAGGAACTTTAGCGATACTGGCTGCTTCGGATTCGGTATCCAAGAACACATTGATCTTGGCATCAAGTGAGTTTATATCAAATTTTGATGTATTTTAATCAATGTTTTATATGTTGGGATTCTTTGATGCATTTTGGATGATGGTAGAACCATGTTAGGTTTCTTTGATAGCTTTAGGTCGTTAACTTTCTTGGGAACTTTACCATAATAACCACTCGAATGGCAATGCGCTTGTTTGTATTTGGTAAAAGTACCATGGAGGCCCTATACTAGGAGTTAGATTGCATTTTACCCCCTCTACTAAAAAAATTAGAAAATTAGTCATTATATGTTAAATTAAAGGGCAAATTGGTTCCTTTTGTTAAAAATTTCATTTATTTGTACTGTTAAAAACTGGCATAGCTGACGGAATAACCAAAAAGTGTAATGTGACAAGCCATGGGTACTTTATGCTGATGTACAAGGATCAGTTTTTAACAGTAGAACTGGATGAAATTCTTAACAAAATAATCAATTTGCTCTTTGATCTAACATATAAGGATTAATTTGCTTTTTTTTTAGTAGAAAGGGCAAAATACAATCTAACTCCTATTACAAGAGCTTCCATGGTACTTTTACTGTTTGTATTCTATAATGTTTTCCTTGACTTTCGGGTTTGCTTGTTCATATTGGTATTAGGATTAATCTTCCTTTACCTATGGTATACATCGGTTGCAGAACCACTAAGAATGAGACAAATATTTTGGATATCCATTCTATAATTGCCATAACCGAGTTAATACGAAGGATGTTTTAGTGGATTCATCGTAATTACATTCAGTATTTGATGTTATTTAACTCTATAAAAGCATAAATTTACAAGTGTTTTCTTTCCAGGTATGATCCTTCAACTGGTATCTACGGTATGGATTTCTATGTTGTTCTCGAACGAGCTGGATACCGTGTAGGTCGTCGTCGCAGGTGCAAGTCACGTGTTGGCATTCAGCACAGAGTTACAAAGGAAGATGCCATGAAATGGTTCCAAGTCAAATACGAAGGTGTCATCCTTAACAAGTCGCAAAACATCGGAGCTTAAGAGTAGTAGTTACGAGCTAAGTTGAGTTTGTTTCGAGTTTTGGGTACTCGGCCTTTTGCTAGTTTCTGTTGTCTCGGTTCTCGTTTTCTCGAAGAGATTTATGACTAACTCTACGGTCGTAACTACTTTTTTTTTTCTTCTTTTGGTTTAATTACATTTTGATATAGCATTTGGAAAATGGCTTTCTCTATCTATGCTTGTTGATGTTGATGGAGATGTAAGGAAAAGACCCAGTTTGAAACTAGCCATCGGCTTCCAACGATCTTTTCGCATTTCAGTCGAAACATTTCTTTTCAAATCGAAGTTGTTCTAGTAATTTGGTAAGCTTTGTACGCCGTAAAGTTACGACCTCACCGACGAGGCGCATGGTACCGGTTAGTGCTCTAGATATTGCGACTAGGATTCCTTGAAGCTATTCTTAAGATAGTTTCCTAAAAATATTTTGTTAAAAATTTCTTATGAAAAAATTTAGGTGATGATGACCAAAGCTGGGATACGTTATCAAGTGTAGGGACTAATGTGTACAAAAAAAAGTTTAAAAGTTGTCAAGTTCAGAGATTAAATGTGGATAAAAAAATGTGTTGACATGGCATAATCTCAAAGTGTTATGTCATCACGAACTAAGTTGGAGAAAGTTGCCAAAATTAGGGATTTAATGTGGACCAAAGAAGTCTAGGGATTACATTGAAAAAACTTGCAAAGTTCACGGATTAAAATTGGGAGAAGTTGCCAAAGTTTAAAGACAAATGAGGGAAAAATTTTAGGGAGTAAATTGGGAAAAAAAATTCCAAATTCAGGAACTAAATATGGACCAAAAAGAATTTAGAGATTAAATTGAAAAAACTTGCAAAGTTCAGGGACAATGTTGACAAAATTAATTTCCATTGCCGGGAATTGAACCCGGGTCTCCTGGGTGAAAGCCAGATATCCTAACCACTGGACGACAATGGACTGTTGCTTAACAATTATATTCTATCTATTCATAGTGTAGTGTTTACCACATCGGCCACTTACGTATGATATTAATACACTCAATCTAAAATTTTTCCCAAACCCGGCTATATTTATAAATGATTAATCGAAACCTATTTTAAGCGTGCCCATATCATTTTTAATTTAACATCTAATATTTTATATGATTTTTCTTTTACTAAAATTTTAAATTTAAATAAATTAATTTTTTTTCAAAATTTACATAGTATTATTATATATTTAATTTATTTACTATAAATTACATAATATATAAAAATAAAATAAAAATGTATAGAATAAGCCAAGCTCGGGCTTTGAATGTTAAAGTCCAAGCTTAGCCCACATTTTAATCAAGTTTTTTTTTTTTTACCTAAACTCATTTTTCTACCCTTATACCTCTCCCCATACCCTTCCATATTTCGAGCTTACCACAAAATCAGTGTTTTAACAATTAATAAACATAAAGGATATGTCGACAATTAATTCCTAAACTTGACAATTTTTTTCTAATTTAATCATGTAACTTAACTTTTCTAATTTTGGTCCTTATAATGATATATTACTCATTGTACCACAATCATTACTTAAAAAAATTATAAAAAATATAATTTTAAATAATAACAAATTAAGAAAAATTGCCTAACTTCTATGATTAATGTGGACTCAAAAATTCAAAAATTTTGAAATTCCATCTCTGTACTTTTGTTTTTAAGAATTTAATCCCTATTGTTAATATTGTTAATTTTTTATTAAATTGTTGGTATGACATTTTAAAATTAAAAAATATACAACTAAGAAAATGATGTTGTAATAAATCTGAATTTATAAAATAATTTTAATAATTGGACTTAAATTTTAAAATCTAAAAATAAAGGACAAATTTACAAAAATACAGAAATTTATGGCATAAAAATAAAATTACAAAAAGTACAAGGACTTATGACATAATGATAAATTTACAAAAAGGTACAGGGACTTATGGCATGCCCACAACAATCAAAAGGTGTTCATTGCTTGAACGATTTTAAGTTTTAAACACCACAATTGTCCTTTGTAACATTCATAAAAAGGTAAAAGCATGTCCTAAACTAACATAAACACTACAAACATCATTGATAGCCCAATTCACCTATTTAAATTCAACAATATAATTCCCTGGAAAAAAAATTTGGATGTAAACCGAACCGATCTCACCCGAAATTCCTACTGTTAGGCACCTTTTCGAGAAGATTCTACAAAACCGACACAGCAGAACGACCCCCAGCTGCGTCGTTAAACAATTGGATGTTCGGGTTTATGTCATTTTCTTAGCTTGAGCAACAACCCCCTTTCTTCATTGCAGAGATGTCTTTACCAACATCGATTTTCTCGCCTTTGGAAGGAACGGTTGATGCAGTCCCTTCGTCGGCTGTCTCCATGGCTTTTTTGCTTACGATATGGTAGATTTGAGTAAGAACTTCGGCAAATGCGTTCTCTACATTTGTAGCTTCGAGAGCAGAAGTTTCCATGAAGTAGAGAGACTCTTTCTCAGCGAAAGACTTCCCGTCTTCAGTTGGGACGGCCACGAGGTGACGAAGATCTGATTTGTTACCGATGAGCATGACTACGATGTTGGGATCTGTGTGATCCCTTAACTCTCTTAACCACCTCTCAACGTTCTCGAATGTGGAATGACGGGTAACGTCGTACACGAGGAGTGCACCAACGGCTCCTCGGTAATAAGCACTTGTTATGGCTCGGTACCTATTGGCATGAAAAGAGAACTTCAGAAAATAACATAAAAAGAAGCATAAGAAGCATGGAATTAAAACAAATTTTATTTCTAACTCGAGTCGCTCCATTACCCATCATCCCTAAAACATAGTAGCATTACATGCTACTAAACCAGGGCAACCAAACCAAAGCCAGACAACGACACTGGTAACATCAACATTAGATATGTACCACATACGTGCCCTGGAGTCGGACAAAGCTACAGCAGAAACCAAACAGAGGAATCACTCAGCCATTCCGGGGGGGTGTTGAAAAATTTTGGATATATAACCGAATAGAAGATGGAAACGGGGTGACTTGCACGGGAAACAATGGTGATGACTAGACTTGGTCGTTTAGAATGATGTGGAAGCTAAGTTAGTAAAGGTTTACGGAAAGACAAAGCACGGTACCATGGTCGCAAGCTCTAACATTACAGCTAGTGGCACAGCCGTAAAGGGGCTTAGCAGAAGTGCTTTTAACCCGGGGGCCTTTCGTATTGAAATATTTTCATTTTCATACGCTAAAACTACCAAAATTCTTGTTAAGTCCACACTGGTAAACGAAGAACCAAACCCGGACTATAACTCAGCCCTGTAATATGCTATAGTGCAAAAAAAAAACCGTAAGTACTGACTTCTCCGGTATGCAAGAATAAAAGAGCAAAACAATTTACTGAATCGAAACTCATTTCCCGTAACACTCCGAACTGTCAAAACACACAATGAGTAAAATATCCCAACAACAACTTAACATCTATTTACTTGTTCAAGCCATTTCTTCCAGTACCAAATTAAACCGAACCATAGCTACAAGTTCCCTGCGACAACCTGAAATACTGAACGAGATTTGATGCTAAACACTGGACTAGCAATTTTATGCACTTATAGAGACACAATTGGTGAAGTTCATCGGGATTCTCGTAAAACCATATCGTTATAGAACTCACACAAGTAACCTAAATTATCATTCAGCAATTTAGCACCAAATCTCCTTGTGATTACACAATGACAAAAACAACGAAGCATGCAAGTAAGAAAAATCGTAAAACTGTAACGTTATAAGTAACCTAAATTATATCACAGGGCATTTAGCTCTAAACATGAAATAGAAAGCACATATTAAATGGAAAGCATTAACAATTACAAAAGAACACACACAACTCATTACAAGTCTGTAAGAAAACATCAAATATTCTGTTAAATCCACAAAAATGGTAGATTTTACATTTAGCCCCTTAAATTTTTATGAAATTACATGTTAGTATAATGGTAAAATTGCACTTTGGCCCCCTATCTCTAACCCCCTAAAGCAATTTTCTTACTTCGTCCCTGCTTAAATCTATGTTCAAGCTATTCAAAAACCCTAACTCCTAAATCTAAATAACTAATTTGTTATATATATATATATATATATATATAAGACACATGCAGCTCAAAAACCTTAATAAATCTAAAAATCCCACAATTTAGATCCCATTATTGGATCAAATCAAACTCTCCCTCAATCAAAAAAAGCTACAAAACATGAAAAATAACAAGAAAACTTTTCCTTTTTTTTTCTTTTTTTGAAAAATCAGCAAAGAACTAAAAATACCCAGATCAAGAAACAAGGAAAGGAAGAGAAAGGGTATATAAAAAATAATACCTTTCTTGACCAGCAGTATCCCAAATCTGAGCTTTGATGACTTTGCCATCAACATTTAAGCTACGAGTTGCGAACTCAACACCAATGGTGGATTTGGATTCTAAGCTGAACTCGTTCCTAGTGAATCTTGAGAGTAAATTGGATTTTCCCACACCTGAATCTCCGATTAATACTACTTTGAAAAGGTAATCATAGTCATCTTCTGCTCTGTAACCAGCCATTTTTCACTTTCTTTTTTTTTTCAAATGGAGGATTGGTTTCGAGTTTATTGAGCTTTTAAAAAAAAATTCTTAAAAAGATTTCTCTAGAAATAAAAAATAAAAATCAAACCTTTATTTTGCCAAGTTGGAAATGTAAAAGACTGCTGTCTGCTTGGTTGGACTCCACAAAGTAGGGATGATATTATAAAAAAAACCGAGCTCGCTTACGTTTTCGTCGATAAATTTATCGACTTTATGAACCAAAATTTAAGGAGTTTTTTTTTTTGATCTCCAACATTGATCGCTAGAATGACGAGGGTCTAAGGTATATTCGTCTGTTCGTTGATGGGTACTGATCTACCATACTAATCGTAAAATTATTGCTTGGATCTCATTAATCGAACTTTAGAAAAGAAAAAAGAAACTTAACAATTGAGTAACTTAAATAAAAAATTCCAAATAATTCAATAACTTAAATGAAAATTTTTGAATAATTCAATAATCATTTTGTAACTTTTTGAAGTTGAGTAAACGAAATATAAATTTACTAATAATTTAGTGACATTAATTGTAGTTTACCTCAGAGAAAAATATTGTCGCTTCCATACATTTATGATAATATTTTAAAGTAAAATATGCATATAATGATATTTGAACTGGTGCAAATTAATTTCAGTATATTTATAATAATATTTTTATTAAATTTATATATACATGTATACATATTTATAATTAAATTTAAATAAAATATTTTATTTTTTAAATAATAAAATAAATCATTTGAGATCATCCATATTTTTATTTTTATTTTTAAACTTAAACTTAAACCTAAACCTGATTTGATTCGACAAACCCATGAACCCTTGAATTCTTTTGGGGACAACTACCATGTTCTAAACTATTTGAGTTATTTAAGGTTACAAAACATGTAATAATACAAAATTCATCTCATTAATCGATAAAAGTATCATGGAGGTCTTTATACTAAGAGTCGAATTATATTTTACTCCCTCTACTAAAAAATAAATAAACTAATCCCGGTATATTAGATTAAAGAGAAAATTGGTCATTTCTACTAAAAAATTCATCCATTTGTGCTGTTAAAACTGGTGTGACTGACGAAATAACTAGACATTGACATGTCACATGTACCTCATGTTGATGTAAATGGACCAATTTTTAACTAGAAATGGATGAAATTTTTAACAAAATGACTAGTTTGCTCTTTAATTTAATATATATGGACTAATTTACCTTTTTTTTGAGTAGATAGGATAAAAAACAATCTGACTTTTAATACAATGACTTCCATAGTACTTTTACCTCGTTAAACTGTTTTTTTACATAATTGGAAATTAACTATTTCACCCACAAAGGGTTAATCCACGAGTAGATTTGAAGTTGGGATGAATAAATTTATATATGGTTCGATGTGTAATTTGATATATGGAGTTTTAATAATTAGATTGAGGTTTTAAATAATAAAAAAAGCACGAGGATTGAATTTTTAATTTTTAAGCAAGAGGACTAAATCTCAAAGCTTATCAAAGTATAGGGACTAGCAATATAAAATAATCAATTCTTAAATTATATAAATATGCATCGGTTGAATTGGGTTAGACTCGAACTTTGAATATTAAAACAGATAAAAAGAATTACAGATACCAAGATGGACCTAATTGTGATGGTAAAAATTATACAATCCATTAATTATTTTATCAAATTTTAGATTGAAAGATTTTCATTAAAAAAAATAAAAACAAGGAAATTTTCTTTTGTAAAAAGAATTATATAATGTTTAATGAACCGCTAAGATCAACTTGTCTAAACATCGAACGGCTAAAATTAACTGGCGCCACCATAGCGTATTTTTTTTTTTCAGAAATGGAGCATCAATTTGTAAACGTGGCTCACAGAAATTTCCAAAAAAGCTTTTTTTATATAAGGTTTAATATAATATTTGGTAACTAAACTTGACGCTTTTTCCTAATTTGGTACCTAAACTTTTTTTCTGGTCCAATTTGGTGCCCAAATTTCATATTTTTTCCCTAATTTGGTACCTAAACTTGACACTTTTTTTAAGTTGGTACTTAATCTTTTGGGGGTTTCAATTTGATACCTGAACTTGACTATTTTTCCTAATTTGGTACCTATTGTTTTTGTTCGATTTGGTACTTGTCCAATGTTTTATAAATTACTCCAATATACTAAAAATAGTATCTTATGAGGTAGTAAAATAATCAATGTATAATTGACATGTGACAAATAACATGATTTTTTTGTATTTTATATGTTAAATTACTTTTAGTTTTATTTATTTATTTTATTAATTGAAAAAATTAATTTCTTTTAATTTGGAATTTAAAATTTTTATTTAATATTAATCCGTTAAGTACTAACAATATTTCTGTAACATAACAAAAAAAATTTAACACCATTAGTATTTTGTGTAATTTGTATAACATTTAATAAATTTAGGTACAAAATTAGGCCCCAAAAAAGTTTTGATACCAAATTACAAAAAAGTGTCAAGTTCAGGTACCAAATTGGGCTAAAAAAAAGTTGGTACCAAATTAGAAAAAAGTGTAAAGTTCAGATACTAAATGTTATATTAAGCCTTTTGATTAAAAAAAAAGAGAGAAATTGTAAATGTGGCTCATAGAAATTTCCAAAATTTTTCTAATAATTGAACTCGATTCAAATGGTTCCCATTAAAGACAAAACCCGTTGCTTTGAAGGTAATGTTTCAATAATTTTGATTCATATTCAGTTTTTTTTATTGAATTTTGATATAATATTCATTTGGGTACCTTTAATTTTCAGTTTTTTTCACAATTTTAGATCAATTTTATTGATGGGTTTATTTCGAATCTTCAATATCAATGCAGATCATGTCGAATTAATAGAGTACTTATTGGAACAGAATCGAAAGTCATCGAAGCGTTGAAGATATTTCTTATTGATTCTTGTTTAAGGGTTATAATTATAAAAAAGGGATTCAAGATGATGTCAAGATCATATACTAATCTCTTGGATCTAGCTTCCGGTAATTTTCCGGTAATGGGTCCGGTTCGTGAAAGGAAACGGTTGACCCGGGTAATGACGGTTCCTGGTGTAGTTTCTGAACTCGACGATGATCAAGCTAATAGTGTTAACTCTGATGTACATTCATCGGTAAATCAAGATCGAATTATAATCGTAGCGAATCAGTTACCGGTTAAAGCTAAACGGGGACCGGATAATAAAGGATGGAGTTTTAATTGGGATGATTATTCATTGTTATTACAATTAAAAGATGGTTTACCCGAAGAAATGGAGGTTTTATATGTGGGCTCGTTGAAAATCGATGTCGATATCAACGAACAAGACGAGGTTTCATCGGTTTTGTTGGAAAAATTCAAGTGTGTGCCGGCGTTTTTGCCGCCGGAGATTTTCAATAAGTTTTATCATGGGTTTTGTAAGCAACATCTATGGTCATTGTTCCATTATATGTTACCTTATTCGGCTAATCACGGCGGTCGATTCGATCGGTCGTTGTGGGAAGCATATGTTGCAGCGAATAAGATATTTTCACAAAGGGTTATTGAGGTTATAAACCCAGAAGATGATTATATTTGGATTCATGATTATCATTTGATGGTGTTGCCTACGTTTTTACGGAGACGGTTTAATCGATTGAGAATGGGGTTTTTCTTACATAGTCCGTTCCCTTCGTCGGAGATTTATCGAACATCGCCGGTAAGGGAAGAGATTCTAAAGGCGCTGTTGAATTCGGATCTTATCGGTTTTCATACTTTTGATTATGCTAGACATTTTCTATCTTGTTGTAGTCGAATGTTAGGTTTAGAGTATCAATCGAAACGGGGTTATATCGGATTAGAGTATTACGGTAGAACGATCGGGATAAAGATTATGCCTGTTGGTGTTCATATGGAACAGATTGAATCTGCTTTGAGAGTTGCAGATAAAGAATCGAGAATTCATGAGTTCAAACAAAAGTTTGATGGTAAAACTGTATTGCTCGGTGTTGATGATATGGATGTGTTTAAAGGTGTCAATTTGAAGCTTTTGGCTATGGAACAGATGTTGAAACAACACCCGAAATGGCAAGGAAGAGCCGTACTTGTTCAAATCACGAACCCGGCTAGGGGACGAGGGAAAGATCTCGAGGATACACAAGCTGAAATACAAGCAAGTTGTAAAAGAATAAACGAGATGTTCGGAAAACCGGGTTATGAACCGATTGTGTTTATCGATAGGCCAATATCATTAACCGAAAGGGTTGCATACTATACTATAGCTGAGTGTGTCGTGGTAACAGCGGTGAGGGACGGGATGAATCTTACTCCTTATGAGTATATCGCGTGCCGACAGGGAGTTTCTGAATCGGCGTCTTCTTCCGAATCAAATGGGCCTAAGAAGAGTAAGCTAGTGGTATCGGAGTTTATAGGTTGTTCTCCTTCACTTAGTGGTGCAATTCGGGTTAATCCATGGAATTTCGAAGCAACTGCTGAGGCAATGAACGAGGCAATCTCGATGGCTGATGCTGAGACGCAGTTACAACACGAGAAGCATTATAGGTACGTTAGTTCACATGATGTAGCGTTTTGGTCTCATAGTTTCTTTCAAGATATGGAAAGGACGTGTAAAGATCATTTTAGAAGACGATGCTGGGGAATCGGTTTGAGCTTCGGGTTTAGAGTTGTAGCACTCGACCCTAACTTCAGAAAGTTGTCTATTGATCACATAGAATCCGTGTATGTAAGGTCCAAAAATCGGGCTATATTATTAGACTATGATGGAACGGTAATGCCTCAAACATCGCATAATAAGACCCCAAATGCAGAGGTAATCTCGATCGTGAACAGACTCTTGGGCGATACCAAGAATACAGTCTTTGTCGTAAGTGGAAGAGGAAAAGAAAGTTTAGACAAGTGGTTTTCTCCATGTAAGAAACTCGGGATTGCAGCCGAACACGGATATTTCATGAGGTACGATGTTTTACCCGTTTTCGCTTTTCCGCTCCTTGTTAAAATGGTTCTTACATCGGAGTTGTCGGTGTTACAGGTGGTCTAGTGACGATAAATGGGAAGTTTGTGGACCAAATAGTGAATTCAGGTGGAAGCAAATAGCTGAACCTGTTATGAGATTGTATACCGAGGCCACTGATGGCTCATCTATCGAAACCAAGGAGAGTGCCTTGGTTTGGCACCATCGAGATGCAGACCCGAGTTTCGGGTCTAGCCAAGCCAAGGAGATGTTAGACCATCTTGAGAGCGTATTAGCTAATGAGCCAGTGACCGTAAAAAGCGGCCAGTTTATCATTGATGTAAAGCCACAGGTATCTACTTAACTTCGGGCGGTTATATGGTTTGCTACTCATGACTTAACAACATTGGTTTCGTACATCAGTTAATCAACGTTTTGATGTTTGCTTTTAGGGAGTCAGTAAAGGTGTGGTCGCCGAAAAGGTCTTCACAACCATGGCCGAGAGCGGAAAGCAAGCAGATTTTGTTCTCTGCATCGGCGACGACAGATCCGACGAGGAGATGTTCGAGATCATTAGCAGTGCGATTTCCAGTGGCATCCTATCCTCCAATACGTCCGTTTTCGCCTGCACGGTCGGCCAGAAACCTAGCAAAGCCAAATATTATTTAGACGATCCGGCTGAGGTCATAAACATGCTCGAAGCCCTTGCGGATGCTTCGGACCCGGGATCCTTCACAGATACTGAATCAGATATCTCCCTTTGAAATACCCTCTGTTTCCTTTATACAAAATTCCGGGGCCAGTCGAGAAGAAGTGAATCTAGATTTTCCGATACTGTCCGTTGGAAAGCGTCATCGAGATACAGCCCCGGAGAAAATTATGACTCGATAGAAACATATTAACTAACACTTGCAAATCACATGCATGAAACAAATGTTTACTGAAGCTTTTTCCTTTGTGTATTCAAATGCAGCACTTCATTTTTGCAACGGTCAAACTTTTTGGGTAGAATTATGTAATTAGCCCATCTTTCTTTCTTTCTTTCTTTCTCATTTTAACCCTTCATTTTTTTTTATCTCCTTCTCTAACTAGCCCTTAAACCAAGGACATAAGGCTTGATATTTCAAATTCTTATTTTCGAATTAAATTCAAATAAGTTACGAGCTCGAATTTAGGGTTTAATATTTATGATTTAATTTGACATAATTAGATTTTTTACTTACTTTTAAGGTACAATTTACAAGTAATATATATATATATATATATAACTACAATCAAAATCAACACAAACATAATTACAATCCATTCATTACAACCGGAATCATACTATTACAATGCATAAAGATGGGGTTGATAATTGATATATATTTGGACTTACACAGAGGGACTTAAAACCAGAATAAAATCTAAACAGATAACCCGCAAATGTGTAAATAAGCATTGTGACACTTAGGGGCAAAGGGGACTAAAATGAGAAATTATTTTTTTTAATCCCAAAATTTATAAAATCCTAAGTTTATATATTGTAAAGTTATAATTTGGCTCCCAAAATGCTAGAAGTTCGATTTAATCCTTTTGGAAAACCATAAAAATATAAGCCAATGTAAGAGTGAAATTGCATTAACTGTAATAAAAATATATAACTTAATCTCGACCCTTCCTAAAAAACTTCTTGACTTCGCCTCTGGTGACACTCAAGGTTTTAGTGCCTCGACCTTAACTAGTATAGTTAACAGAATTAACTATTTGAACTAATTAATGATATTATAAAAGTATAATATCAAATTGGGTAAAATTAGTGCGTGGACTAAACCTCAAATTAGAGAATAATAGAAGGACCAAAATCATAATTTGACCTATTTAGAGAATAGTTGGATTACTTAGTTTAATCCAAAATATAACTAAAATAATTAAAAATATATATGATTCCTTTTTATAAAGTTATAAACAATAGAGGGTATTACTGTCAATGCAAGAAGACGTAAGTTCAAGACTTCAAGTGCATTGAAGCGCATTATCCTCTTATTTATGGATTGAGAAGGGGCTATAAGTAATTCTAAATATTGTGTCAAAAAGAGCAGATATGATCAAAAATCTATAACGAAATTATTAAAAAAAAACAATATAACTAAAAAAATACAAATACAAATATATATTATATTACATGAATAATTAATAGACCAAAATGTACATATATAATAAAGCTTTAAACATAAATATAACTCAAATAATATACAAATTACCAGATTTATCTTTTTATTGTATTATTATATAATATATATTAACAGATTTTTTTTTCATTACATCAAATTTTCTTTAAAAAACAAAAACCTAGTCCTAATATCCTAGCTGCACCTTGTATGTTACTAACCACGCGCTACCACACGCGCCGCTCTCAAGTGGAAACTAAAAGAAGTTTTTAAAAGAAAACATCAAAACCCCACTTGAAAATAGCAACCAGCCCCTCCCAACCACCTCCCCTAGGTGGAGCGTGTAAGAAACGCGCGTGTGGATAATAACACCTTGGCATTTAACATGTTTTCATCCAATAATAATTATATAAAAAAGGGAAAAGATCAACGACTCACCGGAGGAGTAATCACCGGCGACAAGTAAACTTGGCTTTGTATCACCGTTTTTCCGATCTTGAACCCGGGAACCACCGTGAAAACCACCCTGATATCAACGTTTCCGTCGTTGATTTCGCCGGAAAACAACGATTCTTCACTCACGTTCTCCATATAAACCTCCGAGAACCGGCAATTCCTCTTCACTTCAAAGACCGAAACCGGTTCAACCATCGATAAACCCAACCGGTGTAACATCCAAAACCGTTTCGCCATCTCGGCAAACGCCGTGAAAAAACCCGAATCCGGAAACCCACCCGACGTAACAATTTTCCTTTGATTCAAATTCCCAAAGAAGGAACACTCCATTTTAGCATGAACCAAATCGAAATACTTGGCTCTCATGAATTTCCCCAAAAGTGAATTCGGGTTTAAAGCTAAAATCGATCTCGGGTTTACCGATTTTAGCCTCTTGAATTCAATAAAACATTGCTCCGGGTCGGGTTTTTTCGGATTCAACTCTTTGTTAACCCCATAATCGAAGAGATTAAAGCTCTGTAACATTGTTTTACACACAAAGGATTCAAAAGCAAAGCACCTATGGCTTTCTTTAATGAAAAGAGCTTTGGATTCAATTGCTTTAGCAGCTTCATTAAGATCCCAATTAGCTAATTCCATTTCTTTCACCATCAATTTCACAAAACTACGAACAGATCTCAAAGCTTTATGTAAAACTTCAATAAAATGACTAACATTCAACCTCGAAAGCTTGAGATTATCAAAAACATATAAAGGACCACTAGCGTTTAATTTCTTTTCCAAAGATTTGTTGATTTCAACACAATCTTTGAACTGTTTATGAAATGAAACGATCATTGAATCTTTTGTTTCAACATCAGATTCTAATTTCTTGATCGTTATTTCATAAGTACGCATCAAGCTTTGTTGTTCTTGAATTTCAGCTAACATTAAAGTAACTTGAGGTGAAAGATCGAGTTCTTTTTTTAAGAACTTACGTTTTAGCTCTGATAATGCTCTGAGTTGTTCAACAATGGCTTCATCAGCAGCTTGAATTGCATCATTGTTGTATGGGTTTTGTGCCATTTGAAGTTCAGCGTAAGCAGCTTTGATTGAAGTAACACTAGCGAAGATCTTAGCTAATAAAGCCTCTAATATGGCCTTATGTTTAAATTTGGGGTCTGGGTTTGGATTATAACACTCGAACTTGTGTTGTGATGGGAACACACAAGCTACCATCCCATGTTTATTATCGCTGTTTCTGAAGTTGATTACCTTGTGAAAGGTTCTTGAAAGCTTGCTTCTATGGCTGCCGCCATTGTTGTTGCTGTTAATGCTGCTGGTGGTGCTGTTGCAGCTTCTGCTTCGGGTGAACATTGATTTGGGTCCGATTGGATCCATTGTTTGAAAGATGAAAAATTAGAATGAATTGGGAGGGATTCAATTGTGGGTTAGATCATGAAAAAGAAAAAAGATATTTGGGTTATTGTGAATTTGTGTAAACACTAAGAACCTGTTTGGAGAAAAAGAAAGTGAGAGAGAATCTGATATTTTTTGAAAAAGAAAAAAAAATAAAGCAACAAAAGAGAAGAATTAATTTTTGACTATATTCAGATTTGAAGCCGGAGACGGTGGTGGATTTGAAAACAAAAGAAATTTTAAATGACAAAAATGAAAAAGAACACAAAAATCAAAAAGAAAATTTATTTAAAAGCGCGGGAAAAAAGAATAAAAAAGAAAGATGAACAGCCCATTGATTTTCTTAAAACTATGTTGAAAGTCCTTGAACTCTTTGTAATTTTTTGATTTTAGTCCTTTTACTTTTCAAATTTTAAAGTTCGGATTGAAACCGTTAACACTGTCAAGATTATTTCAAAATATCATACCAATAAATTTAACAGTGTTAATGGTGACTTCTATCCAGATCAATTTTTATTTTAATGTTTGGTTTGATTTTAGTTCGATTACTATTGAATTTTGGTTTGAGTCCCTATATTTTCTCATATTTAAAATTTAGTCCTCTACTTTTATTATAATAATTTGTTCCTACTTTTTCAGATTTCAAATTTCAAGTCTAATTGTTAACACCGTTAAAATCTTTCTATTAAGTTTACTTGTGTGATATTTTGAATTAAAAGTGTTAGATTTGTGTAATTCAAATCTCGTTACTTGTTAAAGAAATAAAATAGAAAGAAAAAATAAGAAGATCTGTGGGGGCGAAGGATCGAGGTACAGACCATGCCTTACAAGTTGATTATAACAGGGTTGTTCAACCCTTAAATAGATATAGTTGAACTCCTCTTGTATTTTGTGTTTCTCAACATAATGAATTTCTTCTCATCTACCCGTGGTTTTCACGATAACGATTTTCCACGTCAAATATGTGTGTTCTTATTTTTCTTTCTTATTGCTATGAGATCATTCCTACTGCCATTATCGACTTTAATTATAACAAAAAGAAATACTCACTCAATAACCACGTAACAAAAAAAAATTGTCATTACAATGAATCTAAATTTAACAGAAGAATTTTAACTGTGTCAACAATTAGACTCGCATTTTTAAATTTAAAAGTTAAAGGACCAAATTTTAGATATATGAAGAGTACAAGGACTTATAATATATTTTAACCATATATATATAATAGAAGAGATGATGATTGCATGAAGTGTAAGCCCTTCAAGTAAAAGAACAATAATGGTTCATGTAGTGTTGTTTCAGGCTCGGTGGGAAAAATAATTAAAATATAATAAAAAAACTGGTATAAATAAAATTATAAATTTATGACGAATTATTTAAATAAAAATTGCCTTAAAACAAGATCATAAAGATAAAAAAGGTTAAATATACTCAAGATCATTAAATTATTAGTAAATTTATATTTTGGTCACTTAATTTTAAAGAATTATTCGAAAATTTTCATTTAAGTCACTGGATTGTTAAAATTATTATTGTATAGCTTTATCTGTTCGCACCACTTGTACCAATTGAAAGCTTTCATTCCCCTTTTTATTTCACAGTTCAACTTTTTTTATATATAAAATAGTTTTGAACGTCACAAATCTACTAACCGAAATCCAAACAGATTTCTTCTGATACCTCGGCACTGATTGTCATATCGAATTGGATTTAAGGTATATTCTTATGCTACTTATTGATGGGTATTGTTTCATTATACCGATCGTCAAACCATCGCTTAGAGCTCGTTAGCTGGACTTAAAAAAAAACTTTAATAACTCAATGACTTAAACGAAAACTTTTAAATAGTTAAGAGACTAAAACGTAAAAAGAAATAAACAAGTTAACCGAGCGAAACGGTCCAAAAAGCCATGGCCGAAAGCAAAAGAGCAACTAAAAATATCCATAATTAGCAAGTTCTTTGAAAATTGAAATGTGGGGCCTTAAATAAACTTTAGAAGCTAACATTGAGCCCTTTATATTTAAATTTTTTTTCTATATTTATTTAAGGTTAAAATATGTTATATGTCCCTGAATTCTTCATAAATTTTAAATTTAGTCTATATACTTTTATTTTTTAGAATTTAATCTATTTATTTTTTAGACTTCAAATTCAAGTCCAATTATTAACATTGTTACATTTTTTTGGGTTAAATTTGTTGGTGCGACATTTTGGAATAAAAAAAAAACTTCATTTGATAGCAATGTAACTAAAAAATGTTGTAGGGTTTGGATGTGTGGTGTTTACCTGCGGTTAGTGCAAAAATAGTGGTGATAGTGAGATCATATACTATAACGTGAGATAAAAAGTAAGCTAAATGCACCGCCCATCCAAACCCACACTAAGAGTGAGTTTGGATGGGCGGTGCTTTTACCTACGGTTAGTGTAAAAACAACGGTAGCGGTGAGATTAGATACTGTGGTGATACTGTAGCGTGAGACAAAAAGTAAGCTAAACGCACCGCACCCAATCGCCCATCCAAACCCACCATAAATCTAACAAATTAATTTCAATAGTGTTAACAGTTGGATCTGAATTTTGAAATTTGAAAAGCAAAGGGACTAAATTCTTAGAAATAAAAGTACGGGATCAAATTTTAAACTTACTAAGCGTATAGGGACTTATGGTATATTTTAACCTTTATTTAGAATTTACAGTTTAAATATATTTAATTTAATATAAATTAATAATATTTTTTATCATTTATAAATAGGGGAAAATAGCTTACAATAAATTAAAAATGGATATAAATGAATGAAAAATATAAAAAAATATTTTTAAATATATATTGTTTAATCTATATTACCAATTTTTCAAACATTAATTTAATTGGAAAAATTATCCAAAAACACTTATAAAATATGAGAAAACTAATAATAAAAACATATTCAATTTAAAAAAATTATCGGCTCGTACGGAACGGACGACGGGTTGTTGGAGATCATCAGAGATGCCGGAGTTTCTTTTTCTCTCTTTACAGGCATCAGGTGGTTACTCTGTGAGCTTTTCTTCTTCTTGCATGTTCGGTTTTGGCCAGTGAAGGCTCTTCATTTACGGTTGGGTTTTTGTTTCTTGTTTTATCGGTTTTTCATTCGGGTTTATTTATCTTCTTTACTGTTTTTCTTTTTCGGATTCGTTTATTTCTAATAATTAACTCCAATTGAAATAACCATTCACTTAAAATTATTTTTATTTTTAAAAATATAATTATCTTTAACAAAATTATTATTATTTTAAAAATATTTTTTTCCAGTGTGATAAATTCTTTTCAAACTTGGTTATAATTACTAAATAATAATTGTGATTATATGAATAAAATTATGCTGAATTTTTGTGAGAAATTATTGAATCTAAGTGACCCTAATGGAAGACGTGAGTGCTAAGAAACCATAATTGCTCCCAAATTATAGTTTACCCTTTTATATTATATTAAAAATAATTTAATTATTATACCTATATTATAATTTATAAGATTTTTTTGTTGTCGATTGAGTATTAGTTCGATTGGCATCGGTGGACGTGGGTTGGAGCGTGTTGAAGCGCATTATCCTCCTATTTAAGGGTTGGGGTGGGGCTATGGGTAGTTCTAGGCATTGTTAATTATGCTCTAAATAGTTTATATCTTTAATTTTGTTTAAACTTATATAATCATATAATAAAATACTATATATTAAAACATAGACGGTAAAACGGACATGAGAAATGTCAAATTAAATATATTTTCTATTTTAATTTATTTAAATAAAATTTCCATTTAAAACTTTATTTAAATTTTTTAAATTATTAAATACATATTAATAATCAACCCGTGTATCGTATCGGATAAAACCCTAGTTTGTATATAAAACCAATTAGACACAAATAATGATTAAAAACTAGTTAATCCAATGATTAAAATTTATAATCATTTTCTTATTTGGTATTTTTAATCAATAATCAATAATACATTATTTTTCATTCTTGTTGTTTTCTAAAAAAAAAAGTTAAAATACTTAAATTTACTAATTTAGTCCTCTATGATGTTAAGCTAAAGATTTAACCTCTTTAATTTGACATTATTTAATCTCTTTATTTTTATAACATCATTAACAAGTCAAAAATAAAATAAAATCTGCATCATCACTTTAATAAAATTATAAAATTAAAAGGACCAAATTATATAAATATATAATAGAAGGACTAAAATCATAATTAAACTAAATTATATATATAACTATAAAATTTGGTGATAATGTTATGCTTGTCTCAAACATCATAAGCCTATGAAGTAACCCATAAGCCAATGAAGGGGTGTGTTTATGGGTGATTTTGGATATGCTTCAATTTTTTTTTTCTTCATTTGACTATGGATTTTTTTATTGGTCACTTAATCATGAAAAAGTTACAAATTGGTCATTTAACTATTAGTAAAAAAAATTTATCGCCTAACTAGCTTTAATTTTAGGCGTTTCCATTTTACATTAGCTATAGCTAGTAACCGAAAGAGATAAAATTAAATAATTGAGTGACTATTTTGTAACTTTTCATAATTGGATGACCTCTAATGTAGTTTACCCTTATATATAAAAAGTTATTATAAAAGGTAAAAATAAAATATAACTCTTCATAATTGAGTGATAAATTTATCTGTTATAATGAAATATTGTTATAAAGAAGAATCTTAAATATATATATAGAGAGAGAGAGAGAGAGAATTAAAATCTTGAATAACTGAAGCTTAATCTTTGAGAACTTTAAGATAAAAAAAAAATCAATAGTCGACGTGTTTCGATCTGATCAAAGTTGATAAGTTCACATATATATATTAAATCGGATTTGGGATGGGTATTTTATTAATAAGTGATTGGATCGGGTCGGATTTAGAGAAAACCCACCTTATCTTAGGATAATCACTAATTTACCCTTATACATTATATTAATATTAAATCTAGGAGTTTTCGAGATATATGAGTAGGGGCGAAGGGAGGGGAGCTGGCAGGACCCATGCCTCCCTAAAATGGGAAATTATCGCTTTAATGCTCTCAAAATTCATAAAATTTTAAGTTAGCATATGGTAAAATTATAGTTTGGTCTCCAAGATGCTAGAATTACAATTTAGTCCTTTTAAAAACTATAAAGATATAAAATAGTATAAGAGTGAAATTCTATTTTAACTTTCATAAAAATATATAACTTAATCACGACCCCATAAAAATGTTTTAATTTCACCTCTATATATGAGTGGTAGTTTAGGTGAAAGTCGAGGAACGTAAAAATCCGACCCGCCCCATTGCCATCCTATCTAATATGTGAATTTTGTTTTTTTGAATTTGTGTATGAAAATTTGTTTAAAATATATATTAATTATGAATTATAAGACAAGGCTAAGGCACAATCATGGCCATGGGGGCATGCAACTATAATTTCAGTTTCTGTGTGTTGTTTACACTTACGCGACTTCACATATATATATAAAGCAAAATTATTATGAGAATGGCTGACTTTGAGATGAGATTTGCTCATAGCAAATTATGACCATTCATGTAATATAAAAATAGTTATAGACTTGGTCAGGGGCGGAGTGAGAAAATTTTTGTGGGGATCGGAATTAAATTGTGTATTTTTACGATAGTAAAAATATGATTTTATCATTTTAATAGCTTATATCTTTATAATTTTTAAAAGATTAAAATCAAATTTTTATTATTTTTGGGGAGTCAATGTGCAATTTTACCGTTATTAATTTAAAATTTTATAAACTATAAACGGACCTAAATAGAAAAAATTTCATTTTAGGGGAGCCGAGATCCTTGCCGATCCTCCTGAATTCACCACTGGTCTTGATCAAGGAATTTGCCCCATTCTTCATTAAGAATTTTCAAATACATTCGGTTCTCTTTATAACAACCAATAGTATTTCATTATAACAATTGGATTTATGGTAAAATTGACTGTTGTAAATTTGTTTTATTTTTAAAATCGACCCTTAATGTCACAAAGAAAAACAAAACTACAAAATGAAGATCGGATTACGCAATGTGCAAACGTTATGAGTTAAAGTTATTATTATGCCAATTGGTGACTAAAAAGATAAAGTTGAATAGTTGAGTGACTAAAAGAGAAATTTACAAATAGTTGGGTGACTACTAGTGCAATTTACCATTTTAAAAATTATAATTATATCTAACTGTTAAATACTGAACCATTAATTAACTCAACTCAAGCTAGCTAATTAGAACTAAAAGGTAAAAAATCAGATCAATTTAGTCCATGTCGATTTCAAAAGTGAATTGCTAAATATAATTAATCACAGCATTAATGTTTTCCGACAATTTTACATATTTGTTTATTGATATAATAACAAGTTTAGCCCTTAAAATTTACACATTATGCCAATTTGGTCCCAAATTAACAAATTCAGCCCTCAACATTTACGCAAAACATATAAACACTGAAGACTAAATTTGTTGTTTTATATCAATCAAAATCATATACAATTGACGGAAAACACGAAAGTTGTGACTAATTGCCCTGAGTTGCTTACTTTCGAAATTAATAAAGACTAAATTACTATTTTTTTCATAGAGAAACCAATTTACTCAATATCAGAACTGAAAAAGTATTTTTGCCCAGAATAAATCTAGGGAGGACTTGTACATGCAAAACTCGAATATTTTTATTTTCTTAACTATCAATTCAGTAAATGTTATTACACATTAATAAGCATGTTTCGAGTTCAAATCTAGACAATATATAATGTTGATTATTGACTGAACTTATAATTAAATTATCTAATTGGGACTTAAGTGTTAATTTACCCAATTAAATTAAGATTAGACCAAAATTAATCCAATGGGGGGGGGACAAAGACATAAATAATAATGTTATCTTTTAAGTAGAATGATGAGAATTAGTGGGTTTTGCTTTGTTTATTGGGCACACCATCAAAACACAATCATCATTTAATTTTCTAGAATCATCTATTCATTCACATTTGGTCCTACCATATTTTAATTTTTCTAGGTATTTTCCAAACATTCCAACTTTAAGTTTTAGCTTTTGGAAGTCCAAAAATTTTCTTCAACACACCTTTATTAAATTAAGTCGATGGTTGTTGATTGAGTTTTAATTCGATTAGTATGAGTACTGTTGTTAATGTAGGAGGGCATGGGTTTGAATGAGCTAAAGCGCATTCTCCTCCTATTTATGGGTTGGGGAGGGACTATGGGTAGTTCTAGACATTGTGTAAAAAAAAAACAGATATGATCAGAACCTACAATAACCAATTGGACACCAATTAATATTTAGTTGAAAAATATTTTTTAAAATAGTAAACATTTATTATAAGAGTATTTTTATCTTTTTTATTTCAAATATGTAAACTCAAAATGATTTAACAGATGATGAGATTTGAACCTAGAGGTGCTCATGGGTCGGGCCGGGTTTGGGTCAGGCCCATAAAAAATTTTGGCCCGGGCCCGGCCCGAAATATGGGCCTGAAATTTTGCCCAGGCCCGGCCCGAGAAAAAAATCATAAGCCCGGGCCCGGCCTGGCGCGGCCCATTTTTTTAATAAATACCAAAACTTTATTTTAAAAATTAAAAAAAGTATTTTAAAAATATTTTAAAATTAAAAAAATTTAAAAAATAAATATATTTATTATATCGGGCCGGGCCGGGCCAAAAAAATGGTGCCCGAAGCCTGACTCATTTTCTAAACGGGCCTCATTTTTTTGCCCAAGCCCATATTTCGGGCCTATATTTTTACCCAAACCCTCCCATATTTTGGGCGGGCCGTCAAGCACCTCTATTTGAACCTAAGACACTAAACTCATCGGTGTTTCAATTTTATGATTTTAACTAAAATCTACAAACGGATTTAATATAATAATAAGTTGTTATTTATTAATGTTATCCTTATATATATGGTCAATTGAATTCAATGATAAGGAATTCGATATCATTTAAGGAAAGTTTTAGGTTCGTGTTTTGAGGGATGGAGAAAAATAATTGTAGGGGAGTTTACCCTATTTAGAGACTTGACTCGGCTTGACTTGAAATTTAGTTAGAGCCCAATATAACTATCGGACATCAAAAAGCATCTGACCGTATATATAATATAATATGAACTATTATTGAAATTGAAGAAGAAGAAAGTATAACGTGAAATGATATGTAGGGAACTGAATTATGGCACACTCACAAGCGTAAACGAGACGCTAGTGCTTGCAAGCCATTCAAGTTTGACTTAATAATACTCAGGCCGAACGACTCGTGAATATTATCAAGCTTTTTATTTTTATTATATATTTAATATTTTTATATTATCAAATTATATTGTTGCTTTTAATATATATTATTAATCCAAAGATTAATTATTGAGTCGAGCTCGAGTTCGAGCTTAAGTACAAAAAATAAATAGGCTTAATCAAGCTTGAGTTTGGGTAGCTCGATTATATTTTGAGTTGAGCTCAAGCTTACCAGTATTTGGACTTAGCTTGGCTTGATTGCACCCCTACTCACGATTTGGATGGAATAAATTTATGTAAAAAAAAATTTATTTAAAAGCCGATGAAGTTTGGTTGAAATTGTATCGCTTAAAGTTATATTCGGTTCAATTCAAGTCCTACTATGTATAATTTTTTATTGATTTAATATAAAAAATTAAAAAAAATATTTTCATAATAAAATAAATTACTTTGAAAAATGAACTTTTTTTAATAATATTTCAAATAAATTGATATCCAGTTAACTCGTCATATCAACTTACATAAAAATTTAAATATATATCAGTCATCAATTATTAAAAAAATGAATGGAGTTAGGTTAAGATGTATTTGATTTTAAATTATGAGAACTAGGCGTCTACGTAAAGAATAGAAAATTGGAAAAAAAAATATTATATCTTCAGATTGGGTCGATGACCGGTCCGGTTCAAGTTAAATTTGGACAAAGATTTATTTTTAGGTCGGTTCAACATAACTCGAATTTAAATTAAATAATTTTTAAAATATTATTATTTAAATTTAATTAAAAAAAGTATATAAATGTTAGTATGAAATTATGTATTTTTAATGTTTTATTATGTTTTAAAAAGTAATATTTAAAAATATCAAATAAATTAAAATTTTAAACATAAAACAAGTTAAATATTTATATTATAATATTATATATTTATTTATATAATAAATAAATATATAATATATTAGAAAATTAGAAAATGAGATAAATTTGGTTCGAGCTTTGGATATTGGAGTTCAAGCTCCGAGTCATATCTTAAATGGGCATAATTTATTGAGGTGATGACACGTAGTGACATTGGACTCCCAAAAAAAATGAAGAATTTACATTTAGATCTTTTTAGATTTTATAAAAAATTATTAGCTATTACAATGATAAATTACACTTTAACTCAAGGTAATCAGTATCATTCCGGTACCGGTTGTATCAATCGGTGTAATGACCCAAAATTCACGGGCATCGAAAAAGTATAATATCGGACCTCCGTCTCAGTAAATTGAGTTTAAAAATAATTATTAGAAATATTTACTAGGCTAATTGTGTGTTTAATTAGGTTTTAGATTGGTGAATTTAGTCGATTAAGAATACTTAGGAAAAATGATCAAATTGAATAAAGAGTGAAAGTCTAATTATAGATTAAAAGAAAGTAAAAAGGGCTAAAATGGAAATTAAGCCATTTATATGAAATGTGGCATATATGCATTAAAATGTAAGATTTTATTTAAGTTATATATAAATATTATATGTATATAATTAGTATAATTATTAAACATTATTATATTTTTATATTATTATTACTATTATTATTATTAAATAAACCAAAATATGCCAATTGTATGTACATTAAAATTGAAGTAAAAGATATTTATTAATTAAATTATTATATTAAAATATTTTTTAATGAAGTAGTTAGATTAAGACAAATGTAAGGTTATGATATGGTACAAATGTATTAATTATATTTGTTATTAAAATAGATATTTTATAAATATTAATTAATTAAATATAAAAGAAATAGGGTAATAAAGTTGTACAAATGTAATAAAATATAATTAAAAGATATTCATTAATTAAATGGTTATTAATAAATTATATTAATATAATATAAAGTAAATGAAATAAAAGGAAATAAAAAACAAAGCAAAAGAAAAAGGAAAAACTGAAGGTTTAAGGTTTAAAGCTTTGATTGGTACGTCAATTAAGCCCTTTTCTTTTAATTTTGATGTTTTAGAAGCTTTAGAGCAGAGTTTTGATGAAATTAAGTTGAGGTTTTGGAAGTTTATAGGGTTTTAAGCATGGTTCATGTTGAATGAATTTTAAGTTAGAATTGATAAAGGGATTCAATTGTGAAAGAAACTATAAGTTTTATGTTTTAGGGACTAAATTTGGGGAAATTCGAAATTAGGAAAATATGCTGAAATTTTAATAGTTAAATTTGAGTTTGGATGAAATTTGAATAGAAATAGAGTGTGAATTGAAATAGGAAAGTAAGTAAACTTAGTTAGGATTAATTTGGAATTAGGGTATAAATTGGATAAAAATTCAATTATTATTATTAATTAGTGCTGTAATTAATAGTGTAATTTATTATTATTTTCGTAGCTAACGAAGAACTCGAGGCATCGGCATCAAAAGGAAAGGAGAAAGCTATCGAGGACTAAAACGGGAGATTTACGGTTTGTATTACTATAATTCAAGTTATTTATTACTAAATGTTAAATGTTAATTTATGTGTTTGGTAAATGAAATGTGAGGTAAGTATTGTTGTTGTTGTTATTATTATTATTATTATTATTATTATTATTATTATTATTATTATTATTATTATTATTAAAATGAGTGGAATTAAATTGAATAGTTGATATAAATTAATATTTGAATTGTTTGTTGATTGAAAGCGGGAAATGAATTTGAATCGAATTGTGACTGATATTAAATTGAATGGAAATATATGAGTTGTGAAAATGTGTGAATTGTGGATTAATTATTGATTGAAAGGTGGAAAAATGATTGAATTGAAAATGTGAGAAATTGTGATTGAATTGAGGTTATATGTGATTTAAATACCCTATTAACTAGTCGGGCTGAGTCGGATATAGTTGGCATGCCATAGGATTGGAAGAGTTCAGGGATACTTCGACCTCGAGTCGATGAGACACTGGGTGTCATTATATTTCTTCGGATAGATCCGATGAGGTACTGGGTATCAACTTTCTTCGGCTTTGCCGATGAGACACTGGGTGTCAACTATTGCTTCGAACTATCCGATGAGGCACTGGGTGCCATTCTGGTGTGTTTGGTTGGATCC
Source organism: Gossypium raimondii (assembly GCF_025698545.1). Classification (NCBI taxonomy): domain Eukaryota; kingdom Viridiplantae; phylum Streptophyta; class Magnoliopsida; order Malvales; family Malvaceae; genus Gossypium; species Gossypium raimondii. The sequence goes on along the minus strand of NC_068570.1, from coordinate 59,494,509 downwards.
GTGTATCCGCCAAAGTCCGAGTTTTGTTAATAGGGTAAATGATGAAATGATAAACTGAACGAGTTGATCAAACGAGCTATTGAAATGAAATGAAAAAGTTGAATTGTGAATCGAAACGTGATATGAGATTGAGAAATGAACCTAAGGTTCATGATATGTCCAATTTCAAATTGTGAATGTATGATATCGATTGATGAATCGCTAGTGTTGAAATATGGAATTTAAATTTAAATTTGTATATATGATTTTATGTATTACGTGTTTATTAATATTATAATTTGAATTATGGTAATACCACTGAGTATGAAATACTAGCGTACGGTTGTTTCCGTACGTAGGTTGATAGAAATCAAAGGTTCCGGTTCAGCATCCAGATCAAACCCGACTTCAGCATAACTTTGGTGATGTATATTTTCTTTTGGTAATGTGGCATGTACATAGGATGTGTATAAATGTTATTATGTTTTAATATAAATGGTTAGACCTGTTAGTATTATAAGTTTATGAATTATAATGAAAGAAGTTTATCTATTTTTATTTAATTAGTACATTGTTGATTGAGTTGATTAGAAGGTATTTAAAATAGAAAATGAAAATGTGACATGAATCGGTTGATTTGATTATATTTGAAAATGATATGGTTTTTAATTGCAGGGGGTTTTATGTAAAAATAAGCAGAAGTGCTGTCGAAATTTTTTAAAAAAAAATGAAAGAAGTCAATTAGATAAAATTTTATATGATTTTATGATTTTATCTTAATATGTTTGTTATTTATATAAGAATTATTGTAACTATCTTGATATGTCCTGTAATGCCTCGTAACCCTGTTCCGGCGACAGTTTGGGGTTAGGGGGTGCTACAATCGGTACGCACCATTCCGGTCTTAAACCCGTATCATCTAGTCTATGTTTCGATGAATTTCGACCATTCCGGTGTATTTTAGTCAATACCAACTTTACAAAATTTTGATATTTTAAACCAACTTGTAAATTTTTTATGTTAACCATATTTTTTTTCTACAACTACATTTAAAATTAATAATTATTAAATTAAATTATTGAACCTAATTAAGATTTATAAAACTTATATTTACAAATAAATATATTTATAAGGATGTAATTGAGATATATTTGCATGTATATATAATATATAATTTAATTTTGACCAAAATAATATATATTTTATTAATAAACTAAAATTTAGACTACATATACATGAAAAATATTTAAAAACATCGATAAACTCAAATCGGTACACTGGAATATATTGGTACTGGTACGTACCAATACTGAGATAAAACGGTATGTTTATAGATACGGGATTGACTATCTTGATCGGAAAGCATTCTTGAGCACAAGCTCTAATAGTAGAATCTAATAGTAGATCTAAACTAAAAACTTAATGATATTAGATACAATATGACTACAAGATATAAATGTGATACTGAAAAATAATTTAAAATACAACATTAATATAAAATATAATATAAATACTATATAAATATTTAAAATATGTATCAAGATTCATGGTCGAGTTTAGGTCGGGCTTATGTATGATATTAATATTTTATATAGTTGTGAAAGTCCGACTCAACCCGAAATATAAATTTTGATTTTTACTTAAGCTAGTCTATATTTGTAAATAACTAATCTAAACTTATTTAGGTACCTTATATTATTATTTATTAAATATTATTATTATTATTATTTAATATTTAATAATTATTTTTATTAAATTTCTAAATATAAATAACTTAAAATGTTTTTAATATTTACATTATAATATAATATATCTATTTTTATATTATATAAATTACATAATATATAAAATAAATAAAAATTTAATATATCATAAAACTTTAGAACAAATCGTTCCTGGTCGAGCTCAAGTTTTAAATATTAAAATACAAGCTCGACTTATCTTTTAAATTTGTTCAGACCTATTTTATTGCATTACTAAAATCCAAGTCTATTTTCTTCATATATGAATTACTCATTTGAATTATTATTCATAGAAGAAGTTGTTTTCTAGGTAAAAATATTAGGGAGGTCGTTGTATTTAGGGTGGATTATATTTCAGTCCGTGTTTCTTTTATTCTACAGAAAAATGAGTAAATTAACTCTTGTATATTTTAGAACGTGTATTCCTTTGTTAAATTTTATCCGTTAAATGATGATCTAAAACGTTAGTTTAAATGGTTAAGTATTAATTTGGTCTTTGAACTATTGTTAAAATATCGTTTTGATTTTTTAAAATTTCTTAACAATAATTCTAAAAATATTAAAATGATTAAAATATCGTGTTGATAACTTTAGGGATTTATTTTAAATTAAAATTTTACCTTTTAATCTTTTATTTATTCCCATAAATTTAAAACATTGTTTTCTTTTTTTTATCTTTTATTTATTCTCATAAATTTAAAACATTGTTTTTAAAATTTGAAACCAATGAAGACCTTATTTAGAATTTAGAAATTTATATTAAAAATCAAAACCAAAAATTATTGAACCCGATAACTTAATATTAAAGCTTCTTAATGTATTAAACAATAAGATCTTTGAATGAAAAAGTTTCTAATAGTTAAGGGATGCAAAACGAGTAATCAAAATTTTATAATAGTTATTATACATCATTAAGATATACAAAAGTACAGGAGATGCGAAAATGAACATTTTGTAAAATAGAAAAAGGTAAGCATTGAACAAATTTTTATATACGTTTTAATTGGAAGCGTGGATAATGAAGATGAAACTGAACAATAATGAAAGCATGAGAAATTCGAAAGTCAATAATCAAAATTTTTAGTCAATGATTTTTTTTTTTTGCTTCAATCAAGTATTTATAGCTTCAATCAAGCATGGTAAATCCTTTTTTTAAGGGATTTTGCAAAATAATAAAGAAAGCCTTGTAAAAGTTTGATAAATTTTGTTAAGACTTTGTAAATTTTAAAGATTTTTTACATATAAATTTTAAATTCTTAGAAATTTTTATTTATAATTTTAAAAAATGTTTCAACGTCATTTTCAATAATTTATATTTAATTTTAAGATTTATTTTAAAATTTTTAGAATTATGATTTTTTAAAAAAGAAAACTGATATTTTAATTATATTTTATGCCATTTACTAATTTGCACGTTTCAAACAAAATGTATAAGAACTAATTCATCCATTCTTTTAAGAAGGGCGAAATACAATCTACACCCAAATATAAAACTTCCTTAATACTACTTTTATCCTGTTTTCTATGTTTTAATTTCAAATTTCAAACCGAATAATGTAGGGTTGATTTAGAAAAATCAAGAAATCAAAAATCAATTATTAAGGTGCCGAACAGAATGAGTTTTATTTTTATTTAATATATATTTAAATTTAATCAATTTATAATGTAAAATAAACATTTTATATTAAGATAGTGAAAACAGCTTTAAAATCATATATAAAATGAATTTCAAAAATAAGAGTTGTTAATTATTTTCATTTACTTACACAAACTATCTTTTCTTTTTATGTATTTACATGAAAAATATATATTTCAAACTTCATTAAATAATATCCAATATAAAACAAAGTTTACTTCATTAAAATAAGACAAAATAATATTAAAAATGGACATCTAAACCGAATCGAATTACATGAATAATTTGAAAATCAAGAAAAACTTAACCCAAACCAACCCAACAAAACATTATTTATGTATATTTTACAAATATTTATATATACATAAAATTTCAGAAGAAAATATATATGAGTCATTAATATTTTTACTTAATTAGAAAACTAACTTTTTTTTCCAAACACGATAACACAAACTTTATCAAATAATATAAAAATCATAAAACAAAGGTTGTTTTGTAAAAAAAAAAACCCCCAAAACTTATATTTTAATATTAAAATAAAAAATCAAGATATTATCAAGTGCAGAAACTAAAAACCCAACATGAAGGCCCAAAATATAATTAACCCAATATAGAATAACCTAAAAAACCAATCCTTTTTGCAAGGAAAAAAAGTTAGGCTTCGATGGAGTTTGTATTCTGAAAAGGACAAATCTACAAGTTCAGTGTTTTTTTTGAAGGAAGTAAATTAAAGGGCTAAAAAAGCTTAAAACAACATCAGAGATTACAATTAAAGACCTCATTATCTTCTATCCAAAGCATGTTTAACAAAAGGTGGAACCTACCTATCAAGTATCTGAATTTTTAATCAAATCAAAATTTGTCCATGGCTCTCCACCCCCTCTACCATTTTGTTTTTTTCACTAAACCCGACTTTTATCAAAACTTAGAGACCGAAAAAGCCGAGTTCACTAGCTCTCTCCTTCTCGAAAGTTTCGAAATACTGATATATGATTGTTACGGCTAGCAATATTCCGGTACCTGAACCGATTGCTCCCATGAAATCGGCTAAGACAGTTAATGCACCGATGCACATTCCGCCAAATGCAGCTGCGGTCGGTATGTAACGGTTTAGTTCTTTTTGTAGATTTGAATCTCTATGTCCTGGCATCACCATTTGTTGTTCCTGCAAACGGAACACGAAACTAAGACCTTTAAAACGGCAAAAACAAATATGCATTGACAAATTGGTGAAGCCTGAGGGTAAGGCTGTGCAAAAATCAGTGGAAAACGACCAAACTGAACCAAATTTCGGTTTTTTTTTATTCAGTTTGGACAGTTTCAATTGAAAATTGGTTAACTTGGTGTACTCGGTTTGGGTATGAATTTCAAAACGGTTTAAAATGGGCAACAGCAAATACACATTGACAAATTGGTGAACTCCAGGGTAGGGCAGTGCAAAAATCAGTGGAAAACGACCAAACTCAATCAAATCAGTTTTTTCAATTAAAAGTTGGTTCCAAAAATTGGTTCACTCGGCTCGGGTTTAAATATCTAAACCGCTTTAACTGACTTAAAATAACTATTAAATATGATATATACATTTAAACCCAAACACAATTGGTTTCTGGAAAAAGGGAAGTTGGTCAAGTCTGTTTTTGACTTTTTTGCACCGATCCGACTGATCCCACACCCCTACTTAAGGGATTCACAAGATTTCCACTTCATGGATGGAACAAACACGATTAAAGGAATCATCGACTGGAAATGGGACAACTAACAGAACCGGTAGATGAGTAAACAAGGTTCATCATAAAAGGTTTACCTTGAGCTGCTTAGCAACATCCCTGGCTGAAGAACCGGAAACTTCAATCCAAGTTTTCGAAAACAAGGCACAGGCAGAAAGCATGAACACTAGATAAAACAGAGCATGGAAGGGATTTGCTGCCATATCTGCCAAGCTGTAGTAATAATCAGACAAAACCAGGCATCAACATATTTGAAGAGAAAATAACCCAAAAAAGAAAGTTTCACAACCAAAGACAAATGGAACTGATTCTAACCTTGCAGGGGCAGTAACATAGTAAGCTAGACCACCAACGGGAATAAACTGACCACCTGAATATTCGGATTCTTTCCACTTGCCCAACAGGTTCACAAAGAAGTTACCACTGTACTTCCGGTACAGCAACTACGTAAAAATAAACAATGTTTAGAACGAAGCCTTTTTAATATTTGCTATTCATGTAGTGTAAATATATAAAAAGGGTACCTGGGAGATGAAATAAAGATTTGAAACGAGTGCAGATTGAAGGATGATGGGCATGTTGGAGGTGTAGAATAGCTTAATGGGATACGACCCTTGCTGTCCTCGAGCATTCTTCGATCTTACAGGCAAAACAACACGGAAACCTTGGAAGTAGATAACAATAAGGAAGATCAAAACCGTAGCGAGTAAATTCGTAACGTTTGGAAGATTCTGTCGGTAGAAAGCTTCACGAAGCGCTCGAACTTTGTCTGTCCTGGTTATTAAAAGATGGAACATGGCAATGACAGCACCTTCGAATTCAGCCCCACGACCGCTGTTGATTGTTGTAGGGCTAAAGGCTTTCCAGATTATGTTTTCACTGCACAATGGAAATAGTATTTAGGATAGCCACTTAATGAAATAGATTGCAGTTGACATGAAAAAGGAACGATAAAATAACATACCAGATATTGGTGGCTATGAAAAGGGAGATCCCAGAGCCCAAACCATACCCCTTTTGGAGAAGTTCATCGAGGCAGATCACAATAATTCCAGCAAAGCAAAGTTGAATAATAATAAGAATGGCATTTCCAACACCGAGCTGACCAACACTTCCGTACATACCAGACAGAACGTACGCCACTGCCTCACCAACAGCAATTAGGATCCCCAACAGCTTTTGAGCCCCATTTCTGCAAAGCAAACATAAAAGAACCAAAGATTATGGAGGACATATAGTGCTTCAAGTTATAATGGAGAAAATAGTCATGTTAAAACACTCACAAGAGTGCACGATCCTCGCGAACACTGTTGTCAACCTCGATGATCTTTGAACCAGCCAAGAGTTGCATCACCAAACCGGAAGTAACAATGGGGGTAATCCCAAGTTCCATAACGGTTCCACGGTTGGATGCAAGGATAACACGCATCCAATAAAACGGATCAGCGCCTGTCGTAGAATGTATTCCATAAAGGGGAAGCTGACTGCAAACCAGGAAAATAAAGAGGGAGATCACAGTATAGATGACCTTCTCTCTAAAAGGGATTTTCCTATCAGCACTCTGAACTTCAGGCAGAAACGAAAGAAATGGTCTAACCAAATGAAGTACTCTGAACCCGCCTCCCATATTGGCTATTCAAAACTGAATTACACCACAAAATTCAGCAATTGTTTCAGTTAATGAACTTACAAAATTAAGGAAAAAAATACATAATAAATGAGGCCACATATCAAATACAAATACCATTGATTGTAAAAAACAAGAATTAAGTTCATTCCAATTTAACGGATCCTTGCATAATTTTTAAAAAATTCTCTACATTATCTATCCTAATCCTACAATTTGAACAATGTTATCGTTCTTATATATGGCCATATCTGCATAACAGGGACAAGGAGGAACATGCAAGAAATACAAATTGTAGATTAATCGATGATGCTTTGAAACATGAAATAAAATAGGAACTGATTAAGTTCTCATTACATTTAAAAAATAAATAAATAAGTAGTAGCAGACCTATAAATCAATCCGATCTAAAAATTAGATTCAGCATCCAAACGAAATTACCAGTCAAATTACAAATCAGTCCGATCTAAAAAAATTGATTCCAAATTATATTAAACACATGTAATCGGTTCAAATTAGCTGAGATAAAAAGGAAAAACCGAAATAAACGCGAATCTGTGCACAGATCAAGCAGATCTACAATACCGTAAAGTAAATCTGGTAAATCAAAATTCGAAAACTAACATTCTAAATATATACACATATGCAAATCCAGATCTAGAAACGAAAAACATAATACATCAATTCTTTTTCTTTCTATTGCCAAGGAAATGAAATTTCTCAATAAACAAAAATTCAAAATAAAACGATAATGAAAAACATAAAATGGAAAGAAATCGATACATACTGAGAGGATTTGAGAGCAGATCTGAGAATATTACGAGCAAAAGTTTCCCTTTGGAAAATTACTTTTCGGATTTTTCAAAGAGAAGAGAAAAATATCCCCTTACTGGGTTGTAAAATGAAAGATACAATGTGTTGTTATTTTTATAGCACAAAATAAATATTTTTCGATTTATGCTTGATTTTTATTTTGTCGCGGCACTATTTTAGAAGGTTTGCCGTGCCACGATATCTTGTCCAATAGGAATTTAGCACGTGTACTTTGGTGTATAATTAGTTAATTGAATATTTGAATTTGGATCTCATAGTATATTGTTCCTTACTAATTTGACTTTGGGTAAACTACGAAAATAGTCAGTTTTGTTTAGATCAAGTTATATTTTAGTCACTTATGTTTAAAATATTATGTTTTAGTCCCTTGTATTATCGTGTTATAACATTTTAGTCACTGAACCGTTAATTATCGTTAACAGTGTTACGGTAAGCTGACGTGGCACGTTAAACAATCATTTTAAATAAAAATTTTAGGTTAAATTATATAATTGGTCTATATTTTTTCGTTTTGAGCAATTTAATTATTTTCTTTTATGTTTTTTTTTCTTCTTCTTCTTCCTTTGTTTTCCTCCTTTCTCCATTTCTTTTAATATAGTTTTCTATGTTTTCTATTTGTTAAAACTAGTCTTATATTTGGCTTTTAGCAAATAAATAAATAAATAAAAAGAAAAAATAAATTGTTCAAAAAATAAAAGTATAAGGACTAATTTTAACAAATGGAAAACATAGAAAATTTATGTTAAAAGAAATGGAAAAAGGTGGAAAATAGAGGAATAAGTAGAAGAGAATGGAAAAAAAGAAAAAAATTAAAAAATAAAAGAAAAATTAAATTGCTCAAAATGAAAAAATATAGGGACAACTTGTATAATTTAACCTAAAATTTTCGTTTAAAATGATAATTTAACATGTCACGTTAGGTTACTGTTACATTGTTAACGGTAATTAACGGCTTAGTGACTAAAATATTACAACACGATAACGTAAGTGACTAAAACGTAACATTTCAAACATAAGTGACTAAAAATATAACATGAGGCAAACAAATATGACTATTTTCGTAATTTACCCTTTGACTTTTTGTTTTCAAATAAGATACCATTTGTAAAAGTAGTTAGATACAAATGGGCCAAAAGCCCAATGATACAATATGAAGAGCAAATTTATAGCCCAAAAATATAAATACCATATAATCCTAACCATCCCTAGTGATGTTATTGCATGAGGAGAAGGAGGGGGAGACAGTCCGATGAATGTTCTCTACATCTGACCCGAACGAGAAACAAGCTTTCCAGAGAGGTCAATCAAGCTGTGGAACTCGAAAGGTGATATTTGAATCGCCATGGTATTGAAGAGAGCATCAACGATGGAAGAGCCAAGATCGGACTCGAGACCAGTGAGAGATTGGAGAGACGTCGGGGTCAAATAGACTTGATCATGGATTGAGTCACTCACCCAGATTCGAAGTCTCTCCCAATAAGTGAGAGAATTTGGGCAACAATATAGGCTTAAAAAATGGGTTTGCACAAAAATAAGGTTCATTTTCTAAATGTGTCAGGCCTCGAGTAAGAATTTTTGGCCCAAATCAGCCTAAACCTTCTTTTTTGTTGTTGTTTTATTATCATTTTGCTATTATATTACTACTATTTAGTATTATCATTTGAATATTGTATAATTATTGTTTTCTAATTAATTTTGTTACTATTTTAAAGTCAAATATTGACTCAAGTTCTGAGCAAACTGCTTGGTACTGCCATTGAACCGATTAAAAAACTAGTTGAATCGAATTTTTTACTTTATTAACTGAACCCATAAAATTTGATCCAAATGAGTAAAACTCAACACAAAATAAAACCCAAAAATAAAAACATTGCCCAAATAAATTAAATTGAGCCTAATAAATAAATAAATAAATAAAAGTTAAATATATATTAAATTTATTATTTATTTGTGTTTATAAATTTTCTAGATCTTTTATCTTGTTAAATTTTGAGTGATTGATCTAGAAATCTATTGAAGTTTTTTTTAAAAGGTGAAAGTATGAGTTAGATTCTTCTACTATAAAGACTAGATTAAATTACTCCTTTAAATATTAAATGAATCGATTTAGTCCATATATTTATCCGACCCTATAAAAGCTTTGAAAAATATAACGAAGTGTTTTTCAAATTAAAAGAAAAAATAATTATGCCCTATTTTTTTTGTAAAAATTCTAATTAAACCTCAAAATTTATTTTATTTTTTTGAAAATTGACGCAAAAATGTGTATAGAGAGAGAGGAGGCAAGAAATAGTCGTATCTAAAGCATAATATTTAATGCATTGTCAATGGATGAATGAACTGTTGATAAATAATAAAATAATACAAAGATCATTAAATTAAATAAAAGACAACGGAAGACTTATAAATAAATAATGATAATCTTATTTAATATAATAAAATATTAGTTATAATTTTATAAATAATTACTAATAATTCTTAGGTTTAGTCGTTTAGGGTTTAAAAACTCGGGTTTATGGTTTAGATTATTAGTATTTATAGGATTCCAAAACTCATGTTTATTTTTCTTACTTCTTTAGATATTTAGAGATCAAATTTATATAATAGTTTAAGAAAAGGTACTTTTGAAAAGAAGAAAGAATCATGATGCGAGAATGAGAAAATGGAAAATAAAATATTTGAAAATTTTAATTTAATTTAATTTAAGAAGTGCCACATGTCTCAAAATGATTGGCTAATAGATTTTCTTTAACGGTGTCAACTTTTTAGGTAATCTGAATAATAAATTATAGTTTAGATACCACTTATGACCAAAAATAATAATTGAGTACCAACTTGAGAAAAACAGTACAATTTAGACACTATTTTTTAATTTAAGCCTTTTTTTTGTTTTATCTAATGACAAAATATCATATTATTTTTCACCGACGATATATAAAACTTATACAAGTGCATCAAATATTTTTGAGTATTGTACAATTAAATGGTCAATACTCTCACAAATACAGACATATCCACAAACACACGCTCACACTACATTCAAGTGAACTGCTCAAATAAAGGTTTATCACTTCCTTCTGAAAACTCAAATCCAAATAAACTCTATAAATAAACATCTCTTAACCATCAAGCAAATCACGACGAGATTTTCCATTAAACATATATTTCATGCCAAAACCCAACATTTTTACATTAAGCCCAACATGCTAAGTTATATTTGAGGCCTTGAAAGCATATTTTTAGCTTCCAACAAGGCCTTAGTTTAAAAGCCTAAGCCTGTTTTCAGTCTCTCTTTGCTTAGCTTTCCCAATTTATAGGCCCAAAAGTTACCAATTTCCAAAAAATTTTGGGCCAAAGAAAATTTGGGTTCTATTTTCTAGACACATTGTTTGATGTAGTAATTACGAACTTTAAACATGGATCATAAAATAAATACGAGAGTATCGAAAATAAATTTTATTTATTTTGTCTAAGATGATTATTGAACTTGACAATTATTTCCACACTGGGTTGAATTTTGTGTTTGGTTCAAGTTAGCTCTTGAATTTGACAATTATTTCTATATTGGGACATGAATTAGACAATTGTTCCCACACTTGGCTAAACTTTTCTTAGTCCATGTTACTCCCTATACTTTGTAATTTATGTCACATTTTAGACCCTAACATAGGAATAATTATCAAATTCAGGGACCAACTTGAATAAAAAATTCAAGCCCCAAATAATATATTAACCCTTTTTTTCTTTTCATTTATATGTTTGGTAAAAAAAATGAAAAGTGGGTGGAAAAACATTTCTCTTCTTTTATTGCTTGGTAAAGTTGAAAATTGAGAGGAAAGAAAATGTTAAAATATTATTCAAGTCATTGTTCTCTTCGTACATTTAAAATTTAGTCCATTATTTTTATTCTAGGAACTTAACCTCTCTATTTTTGAATTTCAAAATTCAAGATCAATCGTTAACACCACTATAAAATTTTCACTAATTTCACGGGTGTAAAATTTTGAAATAAATAAATAAAAACTCAATTTGGTAGTCTCATAATGAAAGAAAAATAATGTTATAATGGACCTAAAATTAATAGAATATTTTTAACAATGTTAATAGTTGAACTTACATTTTGAAATCTGGAAAATAAAAGAGTTAAATTTATTGAAATAAAAGTTTATTTAATATTTCAAAATATTTAAATTATTTCGAGTTTAATAAGTTTAATTTTGGTGAAAATATTATGAAGGCTTTTATACTAGAAGTTAGATTACATTTTGCCTTATTTACTAAAAAAGAACAAATTAATCCTTATACAATAGATCAAAGAGCAAACTGATCCTATCAGTTAAATTCTTCATTTCTTTCTACAGTTAAAAACAAGCATTGCTGATAGAAAACTGGATAGTTACACATGACGTGTCACGTATAACCTCATGCTGATGTACAATGACCAATTTTTATAGTAGAAATAGATGAAATTTTCAACAATATGACCAATTTGTTATTTGATCTTACGCGCAATGATTAACTTGCCTATTTTTTGAATAAAACGAGCAAAATGTAATTCAACCCCTAGTACAAGAACTTTCATGATACTTTTACCGTTCAAACATAAACAATTACAAATTACACGAATTCAAATAATTAACATTTTTCTATTCAAATCCGATTAAATCCAATTTACATCCAATTTAATTAAATTGATTTTTTTAACATTAATCTCATTATAGGTTTTTATCATATCTGTTTTTTTTATACAGTACCTAAAACTACCTATAGCCCCTCCTCGACCCTTAAATAGGAAGATAATACGCGTCAGCATACTCAAACTCACGTCCTCCTACAATAGCAAAAATATCGATGTTAATCAAACTAAAACCCGATAATTAAATCGAATTTTTGAATTCAAATCTAAATAACAAAACAAATTAGCCGCAAAGTAGTGTCCATTAGCATGTGATGAACAACACTAATCACTAGAATAGTGTCTACTGAGAACTAGACAACAAGGAACTGTTTCCAATGAATAAAAATGATGCCCTCCTCCACTTCATCTTCTTAATTTAATTTCTGGTATAATAACTTTTTTGGCCCTCCAATTTTAAAACAAATTCATTTCAACAACAATTTGTAGTTTTTATCAAATCACCCCAAAAGGGATGGTTACTGGCATGGCATATATATGGATTGCCACGTAGATGACACATAAACATTAATTCTAATTTTTTGAATTTTAAAAAATATTAAATATACATTTATAATATTTTAATAATTTAATGATTATTAATTTTAAAAAATAGTTTTCTATTAATTTGTTTTGAATTTTAAATTTAAAAATTAATTAAATGATGACGTGTCATCCACGTGTATGTAACGTCAGTAAAGTTAAAAATGTTAACTTTTCATTCATTTTGGTGTGATTTCACAAAATGCAAGTTTAAAAACTAAAAGACTGAAAAATAAATAAATGGCTAAAATAATTTTATATAAAATTGGAGTGTCAAATAAGTTATTATGCCTTTACTTTTTTAAAAGCTGTCATTAATATTGAAAATGCTGAGGAATCTAAAATTTCAACAAAGGTCAGCTTTCATAGGATAATACAAAATATTAATCATGATAATGTGGGGAAAAAATGCCAGTCAAAGATTTGGGCACCATTAACTAAGCATATTTTATTATTCCTTGTTGCAAGTAAAAAGAAATTTGTGGGAATCATTTTAACTTTATTATCTAATGGGTTTAATATTTTCGTCTTTGGGATTTTTTAAGTAATTATTTTTATATCGGGTTTGATTTTTTTTAATATTTTGATAAATTTTTGAAAACCCTAAAATTTAAGTCTCAATGTAGAAATAATTGTCAAGTTTAAGGACTAAATTGAAAAAAAAGTTCAAGTCTCAGTATGAGAACAGTTACTTAGTTCGAACCCTAAATAGTTGTTTAACTATTACAACACAAATGTTGGGTATTCACATTTTAAGGGGATGCATAGAGCGGCTCGTTCGATCATTACCTTTACCTCAATGATAAAGGGGTTATTTATAAGGCCATTTGAGTTCATTTCTTTATAGTGTAGTGATAGGGTGACGTGTGTCGGTCCAAGACATTGTTGGATTCGTTTTAGAGGGATTATACGAGAAATTATCGAATATGGTGGATTGAATGATGTCATCAGTGAGTCTTCTCTATATATATTCTGCAGATTAGATCAACCCACTAAATTTAATATTTAAGCGATGATGTAAAGTCTAATTCGATCCCTATAAGATGATGCTTTAAAATATTAAAATTTCGTATCATTTTATAATAATCGATATCGATACGATACTGGCTATCGTGATTTAAATTGATCCATCAAATCGATTTAATTAAAAAAATTAAATAATATATTTTAGCCGTAATTACTTTTGGTTGAGGGGCATAGCTCCTTCGATAGTATATAAAGGTGCGATAATCATTTGCATTGGAAGTAGTTCATGACTTTTCTTTAGTTATTTATTTTAATAATGAAGGTTTAGACCAATATATTATTTTATAATTTCAAAATATCGTGTCATTAATTTGTAACGATGTTATAAAAATGATTAAATTATTTGAAAAAAATTTAAGAATCAAATTGAAAATTTTGTCGAATTTAGAGACTAAATGTTGGTTTATCTCGTTTACTAAAATTTTTAGGTTTTTAAAATTGATCTAGTGGTTGAATTGGTTAGACCATCAATTGTAGTTCTATCGGTTTAATTAGCCAATTTGGTTTAATTAAATTAATTATTAAAAATTCATAAAAATATAAAAATATTATTAAAAAATAGTGAAAATCAGTTCAGCCACTGACTTAATCGATTTTAAGCAATTTGGTCAAAATTTTGATTTAATTCTTTGTCCAAATTGATGTATTAGTCGAATTCTCAATCCAGCTAACTAGTCTATTTTGGTTCCAACAACCATGGGCTTTAAGTTAAAAAAGTGATAAACTGCACTCAATGTTACTAAACTATTAGTAAGTTTATATTTTGGTCACTTAACTTTAAAAAGTTACAAAATGGTCATTGAACTAGTCGAAAGTTTTTTTAAAGTCACTCGGTTGTTAAGGTTTTTTTTTTTTAAGTTCGGCTAGCGAGCTCCAATTGAAAATTTAATAATCAGTACGGTGAATTAGTACCTATTGACTAGTAGAAGAACGATAGTAGATCTAAGTCGATCTAACAATAAGTATTAGAGATTGAAGAAGAAAACTGTTTGGATTTTGATTTGCAGATTTGTGACATTCAAAGCAGTTTCATGAAAAAAAATCGAACTATAGAAGGGAAGGAGAAGGCGAGCTTTCGATTTGTGCAAATTATGCGAATACAGAAGGCTATATATCAACGATTTTAACAACCCAATGACTTAAATGAAATCTTTCAAATAGTTTAGTGACTTCGAGTGTAATTTAACTTTTTAAAAAAATAAATAAAAAGGTGGTGGCGGTTGGCCAATCCTTAAGGTCACCCCTCTACACAACACAATTAAATAAAAGGTAGTTTTTAGGGACAGCCTCTCATCTCATAGCCATAATTATCACCGAAAAAGGAAAGCAGTTAAAAAACGGCGGCGTTTAATGTTGTCACATGCATTATGGTTATGAGTTTCCAACTCATCTAACCTAGATTAAAAATTTTTGGGTTTGGTCCCAATAAATTAGCTCAAGGACAAATAATAGATTTTTATTTGGGTTCGAGATAAAATTGTAAAATTTTGTGTTAAAAAAATTAAATTGTATTATTGATTTATTTTGAAGGGCCAAAAATGAAAATTTTCCATTTATTCAACGATTAAAAGATTCAATTTGAACGATTTATATTTTGGGTGGGTTAAATGGGAATTTTCTCATTTAACCAATGGGACAAAAGGCCCTACTTGTCTCCCCTGGCTTCATCACTTGGCTCGAAGGTACGAGATATAAGTATACGATCAATATCGATATTCTCCTTTTCCTAAGTGTTTCAGTACATTTGAATATCCGACTCCCTTAAAATGGGAAATTATTACTTTAGACCCCAAAATTCATAAAATCTTAAGTTAATATATGGTAAAATTACAAGTTCCCCAAATACTAGAATTTTGATTTAACCCGAGTGAAAACTATAAAGATTACATTTTAGCTATCATGAAAATATATAACTTAATCTCATCCAAAAAAAATTTATGGCTTTGCCCCTATATCATATTTAAATAGAAAATAGTCATATATAAGTAACATTTTTTTATAGGGGTGAAGGGAGAGGGTAGGTAGGGCTTGGCCCGCCCTAAAATTAGAAATTTTCTATTTTGCACCCCCAAAATCTATAAATTTATAAATTAATACATGATAAAATTACAGTTTAATCCCTAAAAATAATAAAATTTTGATTTAATTATTCTAAAAACTATAAAAATATAAGTGAATATAATGATGAAATTCGTAAAATATATAACATAACCCAAAAGAAAATTTTGACTTCATCTCTATTTTTTTAAATTTACTTGAATTAATATGAATATATAAAAAAATTATATTTATATCCATTAATGCACATGAATAATGAAATAATTTAACTAGTGGTACTATATTTTATGCCATATAGGCCAAAACCTTTTTCTTTATGAGCTTGAAACCCATAGCACAACATGCTACACAATATTCTATCCATATGGTGCATTAATTAGGCAACAATTTTTTTTTAAGTGGTCCACCTGTATTTTGTTGACTTATTTCAAAAATCCACATGGAATTGGATTGGCTTTGTTTGTGATTAGGGATGTTCAAACTTCAATTAAACTCGAATTAATTGATTAAATTGATCTGATTCGGTTAATTGATTGGAAGTTGATTAATGGTTTTTTGAAATTTTGGTTATCGATTAATTCGGTTCAAAATCGAGTAATTAACCAAACTTAATAATCAATATTATGGGTTAATTTCAAAACTTATGTAGTGTTTCAAGATATAAAATTTCGGTTAATTCAATTAATTTGATTAACTTTCAAGATAAAAACATATACTTTGGTTAATTTCAATGTTCTTTTTTATATGTTTTATACTTGTTTTAACCAGGTGACAAAAAGATATAAATTTTGGTTCAGTTAATTTTTTTGGAAAAAATTCGGTTCGATTAACAGTTAAAGGATTATACAGTTCGATTAATTCGGTTAATGCTAATGCAATTAGGTTAATAACCGAACCGACCATTTGAACACCCGTACTTGTGACATGTAACAACTGCTTTATTAACATTCATATTTTTTTATAGGTATTTGAACAATACAACAAAACCCCTAAAGAGTTTAGAAGAGGAAGATAAGCTCCCCAAAGATGAAGGTTGGAAAAAAAAGTTAGGGTTGAATTAAATTATAAAATTTTAAAAGGGTCAAAAGGTAATTTTATTTTTATATTAATTTATAATTTCATAATTTTTCAAAGGATCTTAGAAAGAATTTTACCATTTTCAAGTAGTCCAACCCCAGTTTTTACCCACTAAAACTAGTCTAAAACACTCACTTGAATGAAGCCTTCTTTAAATAGTTAAAACGTGTGAAATGCTTCTCATGAGGTGAGACGTCAGTAGTTAAATAATTGCTAAATTAAAAAAAAAACAAAAAAAACATTTTTTATATTTTTAATGATTTTTAATTTTTAAAAACATTTTTTTGAATTTATTTAATTTTTAAAAATTAATTAAATGTTTATCTGTCATCCACATGACAATCCACGTGTATGCAACATTAACAAAGTTAAAAAAAAGCGTTAATTTTTCCATTTATTTTAAGGATTTGACAAAAAAGTAAGTTTAAGAACTAAAAAAACCGAACAAAAATAAATAGAGGACCAAAATGATTTTTTTATAAAGTTAAAGGACCAAATAAGTCATTATACCTATCTCTTATTTAGTTCAAATCCAATATGTAACTTTGATCACCTTCCATATACAAGTCCCCCGAATATTGTTGAGATTTTAATATTGTTGACGGGGCGTAATTAGAAAATTGTTTTAGAGGGCTCAGAAATGAATAATTTTTTTTGGAGAGTGAAAGTGCAACTTTATCATTATATTAATTTGTGATTTCCTGAAAATTAGAAGGGACTATATAAAAATTTTCCTCTTTTTTCCATTCCTCATTGTTTGCAAAAAATTGAGTCACGAGGTTTTTTAGTATCTAAGTTCGAATCCCACCATACACGATTACCATGTATAAATTTTCAATCCCACAATATAAGTTTACCAATTGAGTCTTACCTTGCATCGACATTGTTGCCATTGCAGGAGGACGTGGATTCAAATGCGCTGAACCGCATTATCCTCCTATTTAAGGGTTAGGGAGAGGCTATGGATAGTTCTAGACATTGTATAAAAAAAAAGCAGATATAATAATAACCTATAATAAGATTAACTTAAAAAAAAAAAAACTCAAAATAAAGAGATGAAAATAATAGCATTCATTATTTCTATCTAAATAATGGAGCATAATAATAACCATTTAAATTATGGTCATAAAATGTATTTTTAAATTTTTAATTGTACTTTATAAGAAATATATATTTTTTATATTATTCATGTTCGTTTTACAGTTTATGTTCAGGGATCGTGACTATTCCTCTCAATAATGTTGTCTCTAATATTCGAACTTGGATATTCCAATAATTAATTACCATATACATATATAGTAAACATTTAAGACAAAAAGAAGAAAATCACAAACTAGAGGTGTTCATGGGCCAGGCCGGGCCTAAAAAAATTAGACCCGCATCCTAGGCCCGGGCCCGGCTCGGCCCGAAATATGGGTCTGAAATTTTGTCCATGCCTGACCTGAGAAAAAATTCCTAAGCCCGAGCCCAGCCCGGCCCGACCCATTTTTAATAAACACCAAAAAATTATTTTAAAAATAAAAAAATAAAAAAGTATTTTAAAATTAAAAAATTAAAAAAATATATTTATTATATTCAAGCTTGGCCCCAAGCCCGGCCCGTTTTCTAACGGGCCTCGTTTTTTATCCAAACCCATATTTCGAGCTTATATTTTTACCCGAACCCTCCCGTATTTCGGGCGGACCATCGAGCCGGGCGGCATGAACACCACTATCACAAACTAACCATATTAAATTCTTCCCTAATTATATAACCCACTTATTTTTTTCCTCTTTAATGCTCCTTTGTTTGTTTCACCTTCTTGAGGTTTTTGTCATAAATGAATACAACTTTTATTTATTAATTTATTATTGTAAAGAATAGTGTTTGATTCTGGTTTTCGACAAGAACGAAGCTAGAAAATTGTACATTGTTAGAGGAGTTAGAATATAATTTTATTTTTTTTAACAATTGTACTGATTTGTAATTTTCGGGTTATTAAAAAGATTAAATTGAAATTTTAAGGTTTTGAGGGAGCCAAACTATAATTTTATCGTATATTAACTTAGAATTTTATGAATTTCGAGGTCTAAAGCAACCTTTGCCCTTAGTTTTGGGTTGAGCGAAGTAATATTTTCAGAATTGGACTGGTGACTGAATAAATTAGGTTACTGGTTTGTCGATCCAACCGGTTCAATCGACTTGGGTAGTTAGTACTTTTCGATTAAATAAATTATTAAAAATTTATAAAATAAAAAATATTTTTAAAAAAGGTTCAATCGTCAGTTGAACCGATTTTTTACTTTGGTTCAATTGGCCTGTGCTGATTAGGAGGTCAACGGGTTTAATGTCTCTCTCTGAACTAATATCCCAACTAGTTTAAACAACCATGGAGAGGAGCTCGAGTTAGAGAATAAAGAATCTGCAAAACAATGGATGAATATGGAGGTGAAATATAAAGCTAAAATTTTGCCAAAAAACCGCCCATATTTGTAAATCCATATTTAAAAAAAAATACATATTATTTTCAATTTAATATTTTAGAAATCAATATATTTTATTAAAATTTAAAATATATGCAAGTTAACATATTTTTTCAATATTACATAGAATAAACTACACATAAATAAATTACAAAAGTATAAAAAAATCCAAGCTCGAGCCATAAATATCATAATCTAAACCCAACCTATATATTAAAGGGCCTCTTTTTTTATTCAAACCCATTTCTCGGGTCTTGTACTTTCGTTCAAATCCACCCGTATTCTGATTTACTTTTAGATTTATTATTTTGGTGAAACTAAATATTTGTTTTTCTTTTAAGAAAAAAAAGTCAATTCATACAACAATAACATAGAAAAATTCAACATATTAGTTACTTTTGGTCTCCCATTTACAAACATATTTCATTATCAAAATCTTCTAATGGGAAAAGGGGATCAAATCAAAACTTTATTTACTTTTATTTTTCTGAAAAATTCATTACATGATTATATCTATTTTTATAAGTATAATGTTTAAAATTAACTATAATATCTCTCTAACCCATAAATAAGAGGATAATATGCTTCAGCACACTCGAACCACGTTCTTCTATATTAACAATAATACCCATATCAATCAAGCTATGGGTCAATCCACGTACTCAAACTTAAATATTTGTAATATAAAAATACAAATTTATTTGCATGCTCAAACAAAAAATGGACATACCACTTTTATTGGGTACAATTAATGTCTTGTCTTAAAACATATATATGTTCCTGAGTTTCTGTCTGGTACAAATTATACCTACCCTTTTATTTTCTTAAAGGTTAAAATTAGTTATAAGTCCTTATACTTTTCAAATATTTAAGATTTAGCCTTCATACTTTTATTTTAAAATTTAATCTCTCTATTTTTAGATTTTAAATTTAGGTCTATCTGTTAAAAATGTTAATAATTTTTTGTTAAACTTGTTAGTGTGGTATTTTAAAATAAGAAGAAAAAAAATTATTTAGTACTAATGTCACTAAAAATGACATTTTAATGAACCTAAATTTAAGAAAAAATTAACAGCATTAACTGTTAGGCATGAATTTTGAAATCTAAAAATTAGAAAATTAAAATTTTAAAAATAAAAATATAGCGATTAAATTCTAATTTTAAAAAGTATAGGATTTATTGCAATTTTTGTTATTCAATAATTATATTGAGTTCAAATTAAATTTAAAATCGTGTTTTAATAAACATTTCTTAAAAAATAATAATTTGACTGATTTTGAAAGTTTAATAGTCTTAAAAATGAAAAAGGACCAAATTGATAAAATGTAAATATTAAGGATTAATTTTAGCATTATACCTTTAAATTATATCATATGTAAAAAAAAAAACTTTAAGAAACATTTCTTTAAAAATTCTTCATTGTACACTCTCTTCATCTCTTTCTATTTGGTTTAAGCAAATTTTTAAAATAAAAAATCAGAACTTTGTTTTGTCTCTGTTTTTGTTTTTTTAAATCTTTTCTTTAATGGGACTATCATTTTCCTTTGAAAAGTTAAACCATAGTATTGAAAATACATGTGAAGTGAGGTGGCAACCAAACAAACACACAGAGAACAGAGATCTATGGTGTGTACTTTTAATGATGAGCTTCTTCTCTTTTGCATTCAAAAGCTATAATCTTTGAAGGATTTAAAGCTTGAAACGTTGTATTTTTTTTTTTTTTGCATGTTTCAAGTTCTGGGTTTTGTTCATACTTTAAATCTCATGCATTTAAGTTCTGGGTTTACATTTATATGATGATTTAGCTTAAAAGAGCTCATCATCTCAAATGGGGAATGCTTTGTGTTTGATGAAATGTCTGTGAGAACTTCAGGTATGGTTTTACTAAGTAATTAATGAGGGAATGTGGGAAATTTTGTTGCCTTTTTTTTTTTACATATTTTTTATTATTAAATTTAGAGATTTGGGGTTTGTTTACATTAATGGAGATGTTATATGTTTTGATATGATATCGAGATTCCGAAAATCGAATTTACATAAATGCTGTGATTCATCATGACTAGGGCTGTTAGGGTATTAAAGGATGCTAATGGTGATAATATTAGTGACCATCTAAAGAATCATATTCATTTGACTAACTGTATACACTTGAAGAATCATATGCGTCATAAGCATAGCCCTATAATGTCCGACCGATCGCTCGTGAGGGATCTTATGATCCTTCAACGATCCCGGTCCCTTAGGGATCCTTCTGCAAGTCCTCCTTATTGGCATTCACCTTTGGTTGCTGATTTGCTTTCGAAAAAGGTTGACAAGGATGGTTTTTATCGAGAGGGGAGAAGGTCTGTTGGTGTTGAGAGGCCGAGAAGTGGAAGGAGGTTTTCGGTAAGTTCACCAGCTTTGCCTAATTTCGCGACTTCTAAAGTTGTGCCGGGTGAAGGTAGTGGTAGTGATCATAGTAGTAAGAGTGGAGATAGAGATAATCAAAGGAGTAGGAGAGATCATAGGACTGATGTTTTGGGGGAGAATAATGAGCCTGTACTGGAGCAAGATGGTAATTGTTTGTCTCCTGATGCGATCTCGGGTGGTTCTGGTTTGAATGATAGGAGTAAAAACCGAAAAGGGAAGCAAACACAAGGGATTCGAGTGAAGACTTTATCCGAGCAGTTGAATGACCTTCCTGTGGATAGTGATGATGTATTGTCTTCCAAAGGTGACTTTCATGGAAGGCATGAGAAAACCAGTGAGAAACCTGAGGTCAGTGTCCGTGGTCATTCGAGTGGATTAGACAAGGTGAAAAGGCGCAGGTTTCGAGGGGCAAGAAGATCTCGGGCTGCTCCTTCTCAAGAGGTTGGAGGTCGGAATGAGTTGTCTGTGGCTTCTAATTTGTTTGCTCGGGGTTCGATGCGCACAAAGTATGGTACAGAAGAGGAAGCAAATGAATATGATCCGCAAAACATAACAAAGGCCCCTCGAAATGGATGTGGGGTTCCATTTAATTGGTCAAGAATTCATCAAAGAGGTAAAACTTTCCTTGACATGGCAGGAAGGAGTTTTTCGTGTGGTTTATCGGACTCTAGATTACGGAAACGTGGGGCAGGTTTCCATGGAAGAAATTCTTCTGAAATACCTGTGGAATCCGATCAATCGAGCTCATCTGCGAAGTTCAACGCTGAGGCACTGCCGCTTCTAATCGAGGCATCTGGATCACAGGACAGCACGGACAATGCTTGTTGGGTACATGACTATTCAGGGGAGTTAGGTATATTTGCCGATAATTTATTGAAGGGAAACATTGATTCAGACCTTGCTTCCGAAGCTCGATCTAGTGACCAACTTAAGTTAGTCAGGAATGGCCAATGTAGGCACCAAAATATCACACAAAAGTACATGCCGAGAACTTTTAGAGACCTCGTCGGACAAAATTTGGTATCGCAAGCTCTTTCTAATGCTGTTATGAAAAGGAAAGTTGGATTGTTATATGTCTTTTATGGACCTCATGGAACCGGAAAAACTTCTTGTAGTCGGATATTTGCTCGAGCTTTGAATTGTCAGTCACTTGAGCAGCCCAAACCTTGCGGGTTTTGCGATTCTTGTATTTCACATGACATGGGAAAGAGTTGCAATATAAAGGAAGTTGGTCCTGTCAGTAACTTTGACTTCGAGAGTATCATGGATCTTCTTGATAATATGAACAACTCTCAGCTGCCTTCGCAGTACCGAGTTTTCATATTTGATGACTGTGATACTTTATCCCCGGATTGTTGGAGTGCCATATTGAAGGTCATCGATCGAGCACCCAGACATGTGGTCTTTATTCTTGTCAGTTCGAGTCTTGATATTCTGCCTCATATAATTATGTCCAGATGTCAGAAATTCTTTTTCCCGAAACTGAAGGATGCGGATATAATTTATACCTTGCAGTGGATTGCATCTAGAGAGAACATCAGAATCGAGAAAGATGCACTTAAACTGATCGCATCTCGATCCGATGGATCACTGAGGGATGCAGAGATGACTCTCGAGCAGCTGAGTTTGCTCGGGCAAAAAATCTCGGTTCTGTTGGTTCAGGAACTGGTATGTTTGCACTGCTTAATATTTTCGGTTTTCAAGTATTGCTCTAAATACGTGCTATATTTGTTCCTTGCCTTATATGCTGTAAATATAGGATTTTCATACTTGAATCCTAGTAATATGTATATACACATACATATAAGCTCAAATGACGAGCGAGACCTTTGTCCCCAAGTTGGGAAAAGAATGAAAGTGATAGAAATATTTATGATGATTAGCTGACATATCTATAATTACTCTAAACTTTACGGATATGATTTACAGGTTGGGCTTATCTCTGACGAAAAGCTCGTGGATCTTCTTGATCTAGCATTATCAGCAGACACGGTAAATACCGTGAAGAGCTTGAGGGTGATAATCGAAACTGGTGTGGAGCCTTTAGCTTTAATGTCACAGCTTGCTACTGTGATAACCGATATTCTTGCTAGCAGTTATGATTTCACTAAAGAAAGGCATCGAAGGAAGTTCTTCCGACGACAGCCATGTAAGTCTTAAAAAACAAACAATGAACAGAACAATATTCATTGGCTCTTCGTGTTTAAATATTTATCTTTTTTTCCAAAACTGATAGACCATATTTATGCAATCCAGTGTCAAAAGAAGATATGGAGAAACTACGGCAAGCTTTGAAAACGTTATCCAAGGCAGAAAAACAACTGAGGATGTCAAACGACAAACTAACATGGCTAACGGCTGCTTTGCTTCAGCTTGCTCCTGATCAGCAATATATATTGCCGATTTCTTCCGGTGACACTAGTTCTCATCATAGTCCATTGCCTCTAAGTGTTACAGATGGAACAGATATACCTGAGAAAGGCCTTGAGCTTGTTCTGCTGCGTAATAATACTAGAGACTTGTCAACAAATGTTAGGTCAGAAAATCTCTATGCAAGAAGTCCAGGGGATTTCAAGACTAGTACTGGGAAGCGACATCAGAAATTAGTCAAAGATCATACGAGAATTGAGAAAATTTGGTTGGAGGTGCTTGATAACATTCAAGTTAGTAGTCTAAAAGAGTTCTTGTATCAAGAAGGAAAGCTAATCTCGGTTAGTTTCGGTGCAGGTATGTCCTAGTGCTCATTATGATTGTTTTTGCATGATTTCATTATATGGCCATAACATGCATTTAGACGAGCATATATGAAGTTCACAGCCAATGCGGAATAAGATATCGGAAAATTTGATTTCTAGAGCTCTTTCTCGTCTAGATGGTAGCTCCATGATCCGCATCCACGTTTTGCATGTTATTTAGACTCAAAAAGTTATTCCTTTCTCCCTCGATTTTCAAAAATCTCTTGTTATCGGTATCATTTTGGTATGGTTATTTTACTTGATACGAACAATGACAATATAATGCTTTCTCTATGTTTAGTAATTATCAATGTCTCCTTCACCTGTCTACTCCATTTTTCTGTTTCTTTTTCAGCCCCAACCATACAGTTGATGTTCAGTTCACATAAAACCAAATCTAAAGCCGAGAAATTTAGGGGGCATATTTTACAAGCATTTGAGTCCATTCTTGGTTCTCCCTTGACAATCGAAATTAGATGTGAAATGAACAAAGATGCCACAGCTGGTTTTCATGGACTTCTCGTTTTACCATCTTCCCGGGATGGTCCATCTCATATGATCATGGATCTGGAGTCCAATTCTCGAAATAGGATACATGAGGCAGGTTTTCATGATACTAGCAAAAGAGTTATGAGAGAGAGAGATTCCGGCATGCATCGGAAATCACCGGAAGCAGGAAGGAGCGAAATTGTCGAAATTCCAGTTTCCCCAGGAGAAGCCAAGGACAACGAACATGCAGCTTATCAGGAGCTGATGTTGGCATCCTCCTCAGGGAGACGAAAACCCGGGGAACTAACCCCGAGTCAGAGCATTGTTAGAAGTAAGGTGTCCATTGCACACGTAATTCATCATGGAGATGGATGTACACAAGAGAACAGATGGTCAAATCACAAAGCAGTTTCCATTGCCGAAAAGCTCGAACAAGAGAACCTGTATGTATATATCCGTTGTCACTCACATTCTACTATAATTTCGTATTTTTGACGTCTGTCCATCCGGGAACCTATGCAACTCTTTCATAGTTCGTAAGGGTATAATTGAGCCGGGCGGAGTCCGAATACTGCCAAGCTCGAACTTGACTCGAAATTCAGAGTTCAATACCCAGCTCATTCTTGACCAAACATCTGTTTTTAAGCTCAAGCTTGATCAAGCTCGTTTACCAAGTTTTGTACTCAAACTCGGCTTGATAATTAGTCTGTTGTCACTAACATTCTACTATAATTTCGTATTTTTGACGCCCGTCAACCCGGGAACCTATGCAACTCTTTCGTAATCCATAGAACTTCACATTTTCATATTTCAGGAGACTCGAACCAAGGTCAAGAAGCTTACTTTGCTGGAAAACATCTAAAGCAACACGTCGGAAGGTATCGGATTATTGATTGTTCCAGTCTTCTTAAGTTTGTGAAATGATTTTAACTTTTGTTTGTCTTTACAGCGCTTGAAGATCAGAACACGAAGACCGGCTCTGTTATTGAAGCTCGTCTCTTGTGGAAGATGTCTCTCTTCCAAATCTCCTAGGTAAGACCCGAAAAATTCCCGGACAGCTTCGAACAGTTATTAAATTCATATTACATATGTAATTAGCTATTCTTCTAGCCATTTACAAGCTCGATTTGATCCGAAAAAATATTTTTCCTCGAATAAATGTTCGAGTTTTTCAGATTTGTAGCCTTAGGTTTCACGTCCATTCTTGTATTCATCAATGGTGTTAGGCATTTTGTATGTGAAATGATTCTGCACACGATCGTATTATTTTCTCATGTTATAATCGTATTTATTGATAGATTCATTAACATTTATTTTATTTCGATTTTGATATATTCGTATATTCATATTATTTTTCGAAAAAATCTAAATTATTAAATTCGACTAGACTAATAACTCAAGTGTATTTTATTTACATATATATTGCATTCTAATTTGGACGATTTTTGAAATACAAGTTAAAACGAAGTGATTATTTAAATCAAACCAAATTTTATTTTTGTTTAACTTTACAATTAATTTAAATTTTTATGATGTAAAATGAATATTTTATATTTAAAATAATGAAATTAACTTAATTTTTCATATAAAAAATATTTTTCAAAAGAAAATGCTACATAGGAATTATTGATGATTTTGATTTACTAGAATAACAAATAAAAACAGAAATATTTATGAATTTTTTAAAACTTCAGAAATAAAAGAAAAACCAATTTCATTTTGTCAAAATAAAACAAAATATGAAAAAAAATGAAAACCAAATCAAAGAATCATGAAAAGAATCTTCACTAAAAATCATCATTTATCAATAAAAATATAGTGAAAGCAAAAGTTAATGTCTTATTTTCTCAAAAATATGTGAAACTGAACTATATTGAAGCAGTTAATATATATATATATATGAAAAATAAAGCCATATGAATCACTATAAGCTTCTATAGTACCTAAAACTGTGACCATGACATGCCTAGAAACCTAAATATGATACATCTGAAATTCGGGTCGTTTCAATTTTTCATTTTTCTTTTAAGTACTCAAATACGTGAAAGAACCCATACCCGTATCCGATCATCGTACCCGAACCTGAAATATCAAGACATCGAAACCAATATCAAGTTCTCTCTGCAGAAGTAAGATGCCCCATTTGTTCTGTAAGGTTATTTACATTCTTCATGTTGTTCCACCAAAATCTGCTATGACCCTCGGGTTTGTCTTCGTCTTTTCTTGTATCGGGATCTTTTCTTTCGGGCAGAACTTCTCGAATATCTGTTGAACCTGGATTTTCGGTCAAAAATTGTTCCCAGAATCCATCATTAACCCCAGCTGGTGAAGGAGCAGGTTGTTCCATTGATGTAACGGGCTCTGGGGTAACTACGGTGGATGGCTCGGAATTCATGTCGATCTGAGGGGATTTAGGTTGAGTTTCAATGTTGAGTTGTATGGAAGATATAGATGGACTTTCAGGACAACTCGTTGATTCATCAAACACGTTGGCTCGACCAAAATCGTGTATGGCGTTCTCCCAAAACACCATGGATGATTCTAATTGCTCGAATGGATCCATGTTGGACATTGATGTGGTATCTGGATTTGGATTATCTTCGATCCTGGATTCATCGTATAAGTAAGCAATTCTCGGTAACCTTCTTTTTCTAACATGAACCTCGAATTGTGGAGTTGGATCTATAGGAAATCCCGGTCTCTTCAAGGCTCGAGCTACATTAGACACCATACTTTGTTGCCGCCGCTCCATAGTTTGTAAACGCTCCCTCAAAATCTGCATTTGCATCTCGAATCCTTGTCGTTCCTCTTCGTGTCTCTTTAACTCTAGAACGAGTGACATTTTTTCGCTTTTAAGCCTCTCGACCTCATCCCGAAAACTCTGTCTCTCTGATTCCGTTAACGGAGAAGCTCCTTGACCTAATAGATTCTGCATTGAATGACTATGAACCGGTTTCCGTCTATGTATGTTCTTCAAAAGATGAGGTTGACCTCTTATGAAATCCTCGTTCGCAAATTCCCATTGTTCGGGATCGCTTTTCCGGAAACCCTGACAAAATACAAAAAATTCATTCAATTCAAAGCAACTATAAGCAACTATGAAGACACCAATTAAAAAACCGAGTAGCTTACATATGTATTAAGCTGTCTTATAAAGCTAGAAAAGTTGTTGTGTTTGAAGAATCTTGGAAGTAAATCCCTCGCGAATTCCAACGGATTCCATACAATGAAACTTCTGTTACTTGCACTCCAAGAAACAATAGAATCTGTAGAATGATCATCGACCATTTCGTACGTCTTTGTAAGGAATGGAGGGAGTGAACTTGAACTGCTCTGAGCATCATCCATAACGAAAATTTCTCCTATACGTAATCTCAAACACCCCAAAAGCCAGTTCCCAACAATCACATAAAAACCAACTGAAAAAAACTCACTTGTAAACCAAGCTCACCAACTGTTCAAGACTAAAATCTTCACTCCCATACATAAATCTCAAACACCATAAACTTGGTTTTCCAGCAATCACATACCAACCAACTGCAAAAAACTCACTCGTAAACCGAACTCACCGACGTTTCAAGACTAAAATCTTAACTCCTATGCGTTAATCTCAAATGCCCTAAACTCGGTTTTCCAGCAATCACTTACCAACCAACTGCAATAATTCACTTGAAAACTGAACTGACCGATGTTTCGAGACTAAAATCCTCACTCCTATATGTATATCTCAAACGCCCTAAACTCAGTTTTCCAGCAACCACGTACCAACCAAATGCAGTAAATCACTCGTAAACTGAACTCACCAACAGTTGAAGACTGAAATCTTCACTCCTATATGTATATCTCAAACACCCTAAACTCGGTTTTCTGGCAATCACAAACCAATCAACTGCAATTATTCACTTGAAACATCGATCACAATTGAAAGAACAGAGACCATTGAAGATCCTTATATCATATACAACCAAAACCCTAATTCATGGAGAAAATTCCCAATTCTTCAAATTTCAGTCAAAGGACATCAATGGATGAAAAAGCAACACATAGGCCCCAAAAGTCTCAAAAACCCCAAATTAATCCTCAATAAAAGACAAAAAACCCACAGCTAGAAAACCCTAAAAACTCCAATCCAAATCCCTAACTTCTCCTTCAAATTTCAATGAAATGAAAAACAGAAAAATACCCTTTTCTCTTCCAATCTCAAACTATATAATTCAACTTTTTTCCAGCTTCAAAATGAGAAAAATTAACTTCAAAAAGACAAAAGATCCTCTCCAATGGCTATATAAAACCTCCCTGTATTAAATTCAAAACCAAAAGCCAAAAAATTAAAACTAAAGAAAATAAAGGATTCTATTATCAGTTTGAAAAATATCAACCCCATAACCAGCACTTAAAAACAAAAAAGTGTAAATAAACATAGAAAATGGGGCGAAAAAAACTTGAATTAAAACCAAAAAAAATGAAAAATTAATTCACATTAACTGAGTTCATATTATTACCTGAGAAAAGCAGAGACAGCGAGAAAATATAAGAAAAAATAATATGAAATCACAAAGAAGATGGTGGTGATGATGATTATGATGATTACCCAGAATCCGAAACCGCAAAATTAAATAATTTATTTGGAAATTTTTAGCTTTTTTTTCTTCTTTTTTGCTTCGAGAATTTTTCGGGGTTTCTTGGAACCGCGTAGAGTATAAAAGATTATAGAGATTTTCTACGATTCTACCGTTTACTTTTAATATTATATATATACACACACCATTGAGTTGCTGTGTCACAAGTTAACCCGATAATTCGGTTAATAAAATTATCTATAAGTTATTTTTAATAAAAATATTTAAAACTCGTTTTCTAAAATAAAGTAATGAAAATTAATATAATAATATTTTCGTCTTTTACTTTTATATATATAATATAATCGATTGAGTTAATATCACACATAAACAAATCGATTCATTACTAATTCGATTAATAAAATTAGTTAAAAATCAGTTTTAAAACGGAAAATACTTAAAACCTGCTTTTTTTAATAAAGTAATAAATATTAATATAATGATTTTTTTACTAAATGCTTAAATAAAACAATTAAAAATGAGATGTCTAAATATTAAACTCGGGGTAGTACACTGATTTGAAACAACACAAAAAAAAAAATCAGTTGATCCGCGAATTGGTATGGATCGTTTGAACCAATTTAAAAGCCGACTGAATTGGATTTTATAAAATTTTTAATAATTTATTTGATTTGAATCAAACGAACTTAAAATCAGTAACTTTATCAGTTCGACCATTGATCCAATTCCGATAGTATTACCTAGAGAATATTTATTTATGAATATTTTACTACTCTACTCAATCCAATTGTTTAATTTTTTGTATAAAAATAAATTTAATATTATTTTTTTGTGAAAATCGATATATATATTCTTATTTTTCCACAAAATTTTGCTTAAAAACTTTTTTTTCAAAAACTCATTATAGGTTCTAATCATGTACGCTCTTTTTTGACACATGCCTAGAATTACCCATAGTTCCTCCTCAATTAATAAATAGGAGGATAACGCGTTTAACGTACTCGAACTCACGTATTTCTGCATCAATAACAATAAAAATTAATTTTGCTTAAAAATTAAAATACCCAATGATTGTGGTTATACAATAAATACAATGAAATTTAATATTGGGTTTTACAAAATATACAAAAATAATACACCTTTATACTTTCATATATATACATACATATGTATGTGTGTGCATATTAATATGTATATGATGAGATAAGATTGACTTGAAGAGTAATTTGTTCAAAGGGAGGGATGGAATTTAGGGTTTAAGACAAGGACCAATAAAATATATTTATTTGTTTGTCTCAATGTTGGGGTGATGACATGGGTGCTTAGGTGAGAAAATTTCTAGAAAAGAATATGTTTTTTTTTGGTTAAAAATTGCTATTAGCCCCCTTATTTTACAAGTATTCTGAATTTAATCACTGTACTTCATTTTTATTTTGTTAGTTTTATACTTTTTAAATTTTAAAATGTCAATCATCACCAAACCATAACATTAATTTCATTAAGTTATGTTATTTTCAAAATTCGATGTGGCAAACATATTATCATGTGTTTTGCACCGCTTTTGACCTTTTATTTAAAGTTCTAAAAGTATAGGGATTAAATTTGATAAATTCAAAAGTACATGGACTAGAATTGATCAAATTAAATACAATAACTAAATGCACAGCTTTTGCAATGTATAGGGACTAATAGTATAATTTAACATTCTATTTTTAGATTAGGGTTTTGAGATTAAAAAACATAAATATGGTCAATTTTGAAATTTAGTCTTTATAACTTAATTCATACAATTTTGTTTTATTTCTCAATAATGTCATTAATTAGTCCAAATAATTAATAATGTTAATTATTCGATAAAAATGTTGAAATAAATTCATTTAAAAAATATTTCACGTAATAAATTAATACCGTGTAAACATTTTAATCAAAATAGTTAACGTTGCTAACTATTTGGATTAATTATAAGCATGGAATATCATCAAATTAAAATTTATGGACTAAACTACAAACTCGAGCATAATAGAAGGACCAATATCATATTTTGACCTAATAATAACAACAATAATTAAATGAAGATTCCATTAATTGAAAATTTTGGCATTTTCTTTCCTCTAAGTCCCATATGAACATGTTTTTCTTTGACTTTGATGCTTTGTGTTTTGTTTTCTTAATAACATTTTACTTAATTTTTTCCATACAATATTAGAGGTAAGAGATAGGATAACACGATTCAATCACCGACATTTTAATTAAAATTTCTAATATTTGATAAAAAAATTCAAATTCAGAAGTACATTTTAATTATATTAAAAAAAGGGTAAATTGTATACGAGATCACTAAACTATTGATAAATTTACGTTTTAGTAACTCAACTTTAAAAAGTTACAAAATGGTCACTGAATTATTCGAAAGTTTTTATTTAAGTTATTGAGTTGTTAAGTCTTCTTTTTAAAAAATATATATAAGAAAGTCCGGCTAGTGAGTTCCAAGCTATGATTTGACAATTGGTACAATGGATCAATACCCATCGATGAGTAGAAGAACATATCTTAGATCCAAGTTGATATGATAATTATTGTCGAAGATTTGAGAGAAAGTTGTTTGCATTTTGGTTTGCAAATTTGTGATGTTCAAAGTTATTTCATAAAAAAAAAAGCTAAACTGTAGGAAAAAAAAAGGAATGAGAGTTTTCGATTGCTGTAGGCGGTACGAACAGAGAATGTCGTACAACAGCGATTTTAACAATCCAGTAACTTAAATGAAAATTTTTGAATAGTTCATTGACCATCTTACAAATTTTTAAAATTCGGTAACTAAAATATAAAGTTATTAATAATTTAGTAACTTGCAGTCTACATTAAAAAATTCAAAGTGCAATTTTCATCCAAATTTGTGACTAATTTTATAATATTCAAATATTTTTATTTTATTTAAGGGTAAAGTAATATTTAGTCGAATTTGGTAAATTTTAAATTTAACCCATTGATTTTTAATTCATACTAGTTTTAAATTTTGGTAATTTTCTTAATTTGATCCTTGATTTTATTAAGGCATAACAACGTGACATTTTGATATTGTACTCTTTGTTACTACTACGTAATCATCTAAAAATTTAAAAGATTTTATGTAAAATCTAAAAAAAAAAAATCTAGTAATGACACATTATAATCTTAAAATGTACATCATCATACCTTAAGTGAAACTCGAATTTTGGACCTATCTAATTGCAACCCCTAACATGTTATAGGTGTTAAGAATTAGGTCAGAAATTTGGTATTAGTCCTCGTTAGTCCCTGTACTTTAATTTGATAATTTTTAACCTTTGTACTTTTTTTTTTAATTTTGAAATTTCAATTATGACTTAAATAGTAGGCATTGAGTTCGTTCAATAAAATTACGTTAATTCTAAAATCTTATGCGACAAACATATTCTTACACGTATAATGTCGTATCAACTTGCTATTTTTCACTTAATACTTACCAAAATACCATATTATTTTAGTTAATGGATTTAATTGCTACTATTTTGAGTTAGGTTTGAAATTTTAAAATTCGAAAAGTATAGAACTGAAAATGATCAAATTAGAAAACACAGGTTAAATCTATATCCTACGTATAGTACGAGACTAGACCTATTCATGGATTGAGCTATTTGTAATAGCCCGATTTTAGGCTTAGTCGGAACAGTGGTTTCGGGACCACAAATCCGACGAAAAAAAAAATGTAATGGCTTGAATTTTCAGAGGTGTCGGAACGGTGATTCGAGATCACTAAATTCGACAAATGGGTAGAAAATATTATTAATTTAGTAAGTATAAGTTAAATATGAAGTTAGGAAAAGTTTTGAAATAGTGAATAGTGCACTAGAAATAAATATTAAAATAATTAGAATCGAAATGAGGTATCAAGACCTCGGGGATTTTAAACTGAGCCATAAATATTTTTATAAATATTTATGGAGTGTTAAAAAGTTAGTATTAAAGTTTCGTTAAGAAATTTTAAAGTTCCGATAATTAATTGAACAAAAAGGACTAAATTGTAACAAATGCAAAATTTTGGGAAATGATTAAATAGCTTAAATGATAAAAGGAAGAGGGCTTAAAAGACAAATAGACCCAAGGTCTATTTGGGCTGGACAACAGAGGCATGAAATCAGCAAGAAAGTAAGGAGAATTAAGGGCAAAATTGGAAAATTGCAAAATTTGCTTAATAAAGTTAGGACCCAAGTGGAATTATCTAGATTTCTCTTCATTTTCTGAATTCTCATCAGCTAAAACACCATGGAAGGGCTTCTTCAAGCTGGTTCTTCATATTTTATTACAAGTAAGTTCAATTCTTGACTATTTCTTGAAATTTTGTATTTTTATGACTTTTACAACTAGGCCCACTTGTTAAATTAATTAGTTTTGATTTTATGAAAGAAGTTGAAAGTTGATATGAATATGTGCTGGAAGTATATGATGATTTAGCATGAAATTAGAGCTTTAAATTGTTCATATGCTGATTTTATTGAAAGAATTGAATAGAAAGTGAATGTTTGGGACCTAATAGTAAAAGAGTTTGAAGATAGAGTTATATGTGGAAATTCTGAATTTCAATAGTTGTGTAACAACTTATAATGTCTAGTAAAGTACTAATTGAGAAAATTAGATTAATTGATGGGTTAATTGAGAAAGGACCGAATTGTATAAACTGTGAAATTTGGGGCAAAATGGAAATCAACATTTTGCACTAAAGCAGTTTTGGACAGCAGCAGTAGTGTAACTTTGAAAAATCACCAAAAATTGTAGAGATTGAATTAGAGGATGAATAAAATATGAAACTAAAGCTTATTGAGTCTAGTTTCTTATAAAAGAAATGATGTAAGCAATGGAATTGTAAATCATGAGATATAATAGATTTTGTGAGACAAGGTCAGAATGAATTCGGGTTCCCCTGTTCTGACTTTGGAAAATCATTAAAAATTGTAAAAAAATGATTATGAGTTATAGTTTATATGGTTAGAATTCTTAACGAGTCTATTTTTAGAAGAAACAAGCTAAAACATCATCCGAATTCTGTACAATGAGATAATTAATTTTTAGTGAAGAGTGGTCGGAACTGTCAGACAGCGAAACAGGGGAAACTTTAAAGAATAAACTGTACTATTTGGCTGAACCAAAAATTATGAAAATTTTATGGTATGAAGATATGTGAGTCTAGTTTCAGGGAAAATTATCGGATCTTAATTTGGAGCTCTGCAGCTCCGGATAAAAATAATTTAGTGACTCTGACTCGGATAAACAGCTTTGAATATACATGTTAGTGAATATTGAAATTATGGTTAATGTTGTTTAAGTGTGTTATACACATTAAGGATGTGGAATGGAGAGGAGGAGGAGGAAAATTGGGAAATATATGAATGATTCGTGTATAAATGGTCATATGTTTGATTATAACTCATAAACGATGAAATATGAATGATGCTTATTTTTGTGCATTATTGGTCATGGTTTAAGCTCATGTGTGAAAATAAAGTTTCATAGTATGTGTGTATGGTATATTCAGTATATGATTTGGCATGAAATAATACCATGAATGGTTTATGAATTAACACATGTTGGTAAGCCTGATATATGAATAAATGATCAAATTGAGCGGAACGCCGGATTTGAGTACTTCTGATCAAGTGACAAAGTGATAAGTGGCTACACTTATCTGATCAAGAAACAAAGTGATAAGTGGCTACACTTATCTGATCAAGAAACAAAGTGATAAGTGGCTACACTTATCTGATCAAGAAACAAAGTGATAGGTGGCTACACTTATCGATCGGGGACAAGTGATAAGTGATCATCGTAAGACCATAGTTATACTATGGCAAAGTGAAAGTGAAGTACTCAATTTTCCGTGACCGTTCCTAATTTGATTAAGGATGGTAAGTGACAAATGGGCCCGAAAGAATTAAAGTAAATGGATAAGTGGCGGTGTATTTGTATCGGACGATGTTGTTATTCAAACTAAAGTGATATTTTCATTGCTAAATTGAGAATTTCATAACGAAACTACTTACAAAATGGTATCATTCTATTGATTAATTTTCATACTTTTGTATGATTAATTGCTACATTTTTTATGATTTTATATAAAGATAAACCAAATCAAATTGAAAATTATAAATCTTACTACATGTAAGATTTGGAAAACTAAGGGAGTTGTAATAGCCGATTGCTTAAAAAGTTTGGACCACAACCGAAAAAAAAATGTAATGTAATTTTGGTGTGAGGTGATTCGAGATCACTAAATTCGACAAATGGGTAGAAAATATTATTAATTTAGTAAGTATAGTTAAATATGAAGTTAGGAAAAGTTTTGAAATAGTGAATAGTGCACTAGAAATAAATATTAAAATAATTAGAATCAAATGAGGTATCAAGACCGGGATTAACTGAGCCATAATATTTATAAATATTTATGAGTGTTAAATAGTATTAAAGTTTTAAGAAATTTTAAAGTCGATAATTAATTGAACAAAGGACTAAATTGTAACAATGCAAAATTTTGGAATTTAAATAGCTTAAATAAAGAAAGGTAAAAAAAGACCAGATTGGGCTGCACAGAGGCATGAAATCAGCAAGAAAGTAAGGAGAATTAAGGCAAAATTGAAATTGCAAAATTTGCTTAATAAAGTTAGGACCCAAGTGGAATTATCTAGATTCTTCATTTTCTGAATTCTCATCAGCTAAAACACCATGGAAGGGCTTCTAAGCTGGTTCTTCATATTTATTACAAGTAAGTTCAATTTGACTATTTCTTGAAATTTTATTTATGACTTTTACAACTAGCCCTTGTTAAATTAATTAGTTTTGATTTTATGAAAGAAGTTGAAAGTTGATATGAATATGTGCTGGAAGTATATGATGATTTAGCATGAAATTAGAGCTTTAAATTGTTCATATGCTGATTTTATTGAAAGAATTGAATAGAAAGTGAATGTTTGGGACCTAATAAAAAGAGTTTGAAGATAGAGTTATATGTGGAAATTTGAATTTCAATAGTTGTGTAACAACTTATAATGTCTAGTAAAGTACTAATTGAGAAAATTAGATTAATTGATGGGTTAATTGAAAGGACAATTGTATAAACTGAAATTTGGGGCAAATGAAATCAACATTTTGCACTAAAGCAGTTTTGCAGCAGTAGTGTAACTTTGAAATCACCAAAATTGTAGAGATTGAATTAGAGGATGAATAAAATATGAAACTAAAGCTTATTGAGTCTAGTTTTATAAAAGAAATGATGTAAGCAATGGAATTGTAAATCATGAGATATAATAGATTTTGTGAGACAAGGTCAGAATGAATTCGTCCTTTCTGACTTTGGAAAATCATTAAAATTGTAAAAAATGATTATGAGTTATAGTTTATATGGTTAGAATTCTTAACGAGTCTATTTAGAAGAAACAAGCTAAAACATCATCCGAATTGTACAATGAGATAATTAATTTTAGTGAAGAGGGTCGGAACTGTCAGACAGCGAAACAGGAAACTTTAAAGAATAAACTGTACTATTTGGCTGAACCAAATTATGAAAATTTTATGGTATGAAGATATGTGAGTCTAGTTTCAGGAAAATTATCGGATCTTAATTTGGAGCTCTGCAGCCGGATAAAATAATTTAGTGACTGACTCGGATAAACAGCTTTGAATATACATGTTAGTGAATATTGAAATTATGGTTAATGTTGTTTAGTGTTATACATTAAGGATGTGGAATGGAGAGGAGGAGAAAATTGGGAAATATATGAATGATTCGTATAAATGGTCATATGTTTGATTATAACTCAAACGATGAAATATGAATGATGCTTATTTTGCATTATTGGTCATGGTTTAAGCTCATGTGAAAATAAGTTTCATAAGTATGTATTCAGATATGATTTGGCATGAAATAATACCATGAATGGTTTATGAATTAACACATGTTGGTAAGCGATATATGAATAAATGATCAAATTGCGACGTTTGTATCGATCAAGTGACAAAGTGATAAGTGGCTACACTTATCGATCAAGAAACAAAGTGATAAGTGGCTACTTATCGATCAAAAACAAAGTGATAAGTGACACTATCGATCAAAAACAAAGTGATAGGTGGCTACTATCGATCGGGACAAGTGATAAGTGATCATCGTAAGACTAGTTATACTATGAAAAAATTTCATTTAGGAAAGCCAAATAAAAGAATTCTTTTAAAAAATTTCAATATAAAATTGAGTAAAATTAAGAAATTTTATTTTATATATAAGTTTAGTTAATTAATGATATATTAAATAATAAGTCATTTTATTTAATAAATAAGTATATTTAATTTATTTGAATTTATATTAATTTGATCATTATGTTTAGTTTTTTCTAGTTGTTCACCGCTTTGCGAGATTGTTTGCATTTATTTACAAATTAAAAGTTGATTGAGAAATTGTTTAAATATAAAAAATTTTAGTAGATAATAGTATTTAAAAATTATAAAAGACTAAGATATATTTTATTAATAAAAATTTTTTAAGTAAAATATTATTATAATAAAAATTTTATTAAACAGTTACGAATATGACTGGGGATAATCGTACAGCGATGTACTGGGGATTTACTGGAATATATGAGACTGCATTCAATGTATATAATTACAATGAATTATAATTAATATTGAATGTAGTAATGAAATGATAAATTTAAAATTGATTGTGAAAATATGTTGAATGTTATGTGAACAATATAAAAAGTATTTGGAAGAATAGTTTGTTTGTCATTACTAAAATTTTAACTAAATATATGAATTTTTTCACTTTACTATAATAATTAATAAAATTTAATAGTAACTTAATTATAAAAAAAATTTATTATATAAATTAAATAGTAATAAATTGGATTAATAAAATTTATGAATGTATTTAGATTAGAATTTGTTTTAAAAATTAAATGTTTTAATTATATAGTATGAATTTGTGTAAATAAAAAGTAATAATTTAAATAAAATGTATTATAATTGTAATTTTGTATATTAGTTTACCCATGTAAGTAAATGTGAATGATGTAATAGATTATAAATTTATAATAATAAAGATTTAGTATATTATTAAAAATCATTTTAATATGTTATCAAAGATTTAATAAATTTGATTGAAAGAAATATTCTCGATTTTGTAAAAACAGAACATTTAATGCATTATTGGAAATTGACCACACGAAAAAATAGGTAATTTGAGTTGAGCGATTGCTATCGACAAGGTAAATATAATTAGAAAATAATAGTTGAATTTTGAGTGAGTGATAAATAAATTAAAATGTAAATAATAGTATAAGACTAGTAATTAATAGCAAAATTTTTAATATTATAGTGAAAATAATTAAATTTAAAAATTTAAGCGATTTTAACAGCTAAATTTTAAAATATTTTGGGAAATGATTAAATTTAAATTTAAAGGAAAGTAAACAAGACAGTTTAATGCAAATTTGAAATAAAAAGTAGAATAGGAATGGAAATCAATGCTAAGTTAGCCAGTGGATAAGATTTCTCATTTTTAATATAGCAAAACATGGAGGCTTCAAATTTCTTATAATTACAAGTAATTCAATTCTCTTTTGATTTTATTTAAACTTAAGGCTTTTAATATTATTTATTAAGATATTTTGATATTCTGATTTTTTTATAAATAGCCTTTAAATTTTATTTGATTTTATGAAAGAATTGAATGATGAATGTTGGACTATATAAGATTTGAGATAGAGTTAATGTGATTCTGATTTATAGTTGATAAAATAATGTTGACTATATAAAATTAGATAGAGTTAATTGGAAGCGAATTTAAGAATTTGGGCAAAAGAATAATTTGAAAAATTGAAGTGGTAATGAAAACCAAAATGTGAATTGATAAGATGAATAAATTGACTAAAGCTTGCAGTTCATAAAGAATGAAACAAGAATTGAAATGATTAAAATTTTAAAAGCAATATTGTTCCTTTTATTGAATATTAAATGAATAAATATAGATATAGTTTTGTGAGATGATTTTCAATCGAGCTATTTTCGATAATGCTAAAAATGATATTGAGATAAATGAAATATGCTCACGTTATGTTGGAATTTGGAAAGGTAAGTATAAAAATTTATGATATGGATGTGTTCATGTATGAAAAGAGATGACTATAAGTTAAAAAAAAAGTTTATGTTGTGATAAGCTCATCCAAGTATGTTGGTGATTATATAATGCTATGTGCTCAACATATTTGATTAAGTGAATATGATAAGCAAATTTACTTAAATAAATGGAACGTGTGTATGTACATCCGCTTGAATAAGTGGAATTAGTATGTTCATATGATAGAATCTTATGTTTAATTGTTAAATTAAAGATAATAAGATATTTTGTTTTATGTCTAAACCATGAATATTATAATAGTATGAAAAATTGAATTGGAAGTCAAATTGAGTAGAACGCAGGA
This sequence comes from Gossypium raimondii, assembly GCF_025698545.1. NCBI lineage: Eukaryota > Viridiplantae > Streptophyta > Magnoliopsida > Malvales > Malvaceae > Gossypium > Gossypium raimondii. The sequence goes on along the minus strand of NC_068570.1, from coordinate 59,454,428 downwards.
ATGAGTACTTTCGCTCGTTGATATGTGATGAATTGATTTGAAAAGACCATGGTTTGACCATGGCAACATGTGAACATGTGATTATGTGATTCCGTAAGACCATAGTGGGCTATGGCATCGGTAAGTGATATGTGATTCGTGTAAGACCATAGTGGGCTATGGCATCGTAAGTGATATGTGATTTCGTAAGACCATAGTGGGCTATGGCATCGGTATGTGATTTGTGATTACGTGTAAGACCATAGTTGGACTATGGCATCGAGAAAACGAAGTACTCAATTCGTAAGACGTTCTCTAATTTGGCAAATGTCGGTAAGTAAAATAGAAGCCAAGTATTGGAATTTAATTAGATATTAACATTGAGCTTGAGTAAGTAAATTGTTGTGTGAAATTGTGAGTGATGAAAACATTTGTAATAAATAGATGTGTTAATTTGCTTGGAATGAATTACGTGGTTATGATGGTATTACATTGATGATGAATACAAAATCATATATATATATGTATCTATGAGAGCAAGTTGAAAGATTTATGACTTCACCATCACCCCTTATCAAGATTGTTCTATGACTAAAATTATCTTGATGAGACAGATATGTTTTTCAACCTGAGTTAATTCTAATAGTATAGAAATAAATACTAAAATGTTTGAGTGAAAATGTATAGATTATGAGTTGAAACTCATAAAGGTATGGATCAAAGAATAAAACATTTTTTTTATTGATGAATGTTATAATTATACAAGCATATGAGTTATGATATTTGGATTATGATGCTATATAGAAATTTTGATTGTGAATTAGTGATTTGAGTTAGAATTTTGTGTTGAGAACAAAAGTGATTAAAAGCAAATGTTTATTAAATGCTTTGAGAATGTGAACTTAGTAATGAATTGGCTATTTGTGATGGTATGTGTTATGCGATTTATGTGTAAGATAAATTTGAGGCTTTACTACACTCACCCCATATTAGTAAAATGTTACAATGAAATTTGTGAGATTTTGGTTGAATAAGCTTACAGTGTAGTGTTACGTAAGTTCGTGTACGGAGAATAATAATGTGGTCGGAAAAGTGAATGAATTAGAAAATGAGGACAATATAAAAGAGAGAAATATTTGATAGTTCGAAAACTACTCAGATTATCAAAATGGATATCATTCTATATGGATTGTAATTTTCGATACTTTGTGTAGCTTCAGATGTTTGAAATATCGCTATCCCGATTTTCTTATGAATCTATGTGATTATCTCAAAAGATATGAAAATCCAAAATCATGTGTGAATTTGAAATATACTGTGGAAGTAAATCATTAACCTACCATCTGGTAAGATTTTCGGGACGAAAATCCCTAAAGGGGGAGAGTTGTAATAGCCCGATTTAGGCTTAGTCGAACAAAGGGTTTCGGGACCACAAACCGACGAAAAAAAAATGTAATGGCTTGAATTTTCAGAGGTGTCGGAACGGTGATTCGAGATCACTAAATTCGACAAATGGGTAGAAAATATTATTAATTTAGTAAGTATAAGTTAAATATGAAGTTAGGAAAAGTTTTGAAATAGTGAATAGTGCACTAGAAATAAATATTAAAATAATTAGAATCGAAATGAGGTATCAAGACCTCGGGATTTTAAACTGAGCCATAAATATTTTTATAAATATTTATGGAGTGTTAAAAGTTAGTATTAAAGTTTCGTTAAGAAATTTTAAAGTTCGATAATTAATTGAACAAAAGGACTAAATTGTAACAAATGCAAAATTTTGGGAAATGATTAAATAGCTTAAATGATAAAAGGAAGAGGGTTTAAAGACAAATAGACCCAAGGTCTATTTGGGCTGGACGGCAGAGGCATGAAATCAGCAAGAAAGTAAGGAGAATTAAGGGCAAAATTGGAAAATTGCAAAATTTGCTTAATAAAGTTAGGACCCAAGTGGAATTATCTAGATTTCTCTTCATTTTCTGAATTCTCATCAGCTAAAACACCATGGAAGGGCTTCTTCAAGCTGGTTCTTCATATTTTATTACAAGTAAGTTCAATTCTTGACTATTTCTTGAAATTTTGTATTTTTATGACTTTTACAACTAGGCCCACTTGTTAAATTAATTAGTTTTGATTTTATGAAAGAAGTTGAAAGTTGATATGAATATGTGCTGGAAGTATATGATGATTTAGCATGAAATTAGAGCTTTAAATTGTTCATATGCTGATTTTATTGAAAGAATTGAATAGAAAGTGAATGTTTGGGACCTAATAGTAAAAGAGTTTGAAGATAGAGTTATATGTGGAAATTCTGAATTTCAATAGTTGTGTAACAACTTATAATGTCTAGTAAAGTACTAATTGAGAAAATTAGATTAATTGATGGGTTAATTGAGAAAGGACCGAATTGTATAAACTGTGAAATTTGGGGCAAAATGGAAATCAACATTTTGCACTAAAGCAGTTTTGGACAGCAGCAGTAGTGTAACTTTGAAAAATCACCAAAATTGTAGAGATTGAATTAGAGGATGAATAAAATATGAAACTAAAGCTTATTGAGTCTAGTTTCTTATAAAAGAAATGATGTAAGCAATGGAATTGTAAATCATGAGATATAATAGATTTTGTGAGACAAGGTCAGAATGAATTCAGGTTCCCTGTTCTGACTTTGGAAAATCATTAAAATTGTAAAAAATGATTATGAGTTATAGTTTATATGGTTAGAATTCTTAACGAGTCTATTTTAGAAGAAACAAGCTAAAACATCATCCGAATTCTGTACAATGAGATAATTAATTTTAGTGAAGAGTGGTCGGAACTGTCAGACAGCGAAACAGGGAAACTTTAAAGAATAAACTGTACTATTTGGCTGAACCAAAATTATGAAAATTTTATGGTATGAAGATATGTGAGTCTAGTTTCAGGAAAATTATCGGATCTTAATTTGGAGCTCTGCAGCTCCGGATAAAAATAATTTAGTGACTCTGACTCGGATAAACAGCTTTGAATATACATGTTAGTGAATATTGAAATTATGGTTAATGTTGTTTAAGTGTGTTATACACATTAAGGATGTGGAATGGAGAGGAGGAGGAGGAAAATTGGGAAATATATGAATGATTCGTGTATAAATGGTCATATGTTTGATTATAACTCATAAACGATGAAATATGAATGATGCTTATTTTTGTGCATTATTGGTCATGGTTTAAGCTCATGTGTGAAAATAAAGTTTCATAGTATGTGTATGGTATATTCAGTATATGATTTGGCATGAAATAATACCATGAATGGTTTATGAATTAACACATGTTGGTAAGCCTGATATATGAATAAATGATCAAATTGAGCGGAACGCCGGATTTGAGTACTTCTGATCAAGTGACAAAGTGATAAGTGGCTACACTTATCTGATCAAGAAACAAAGTGATAAGTGGCTACACTTATCTGATCAAGAAACAAAGTGATAAGTGGCTACACTTATCTGATCAAGAAACAAAGTGATAGGTGGCTACACTTATCTGATCAGGGACAAGTGATAAGTGATCATACGTAAGACCATAGTTATACTATGGCAAAGTGAAAGTGAAGTACTCAATTTTCCGTGACCGTTCCCTAATTTGATTAAGGATGGTAAGTGACAAATGGGCCCGAAAGAATTAAAGTAAATGGATAAGTGGCAGTGTATTTGTATCAGGACGATGTTGTTATTCAAACTAAAGTGATATTTTCATTGCTAAATTGAGAATTTCATAAATGTGTTATTGAATGGTATAATCAATAAACATTGAGTTAAATGGTAAATACGTATTAGTTTTGAATTTGATGTCATTGAATTGTACGTGAATTAAATGGAAATTTCTAGTGATATGATTTAAATTATGAGCATGAGAAATTGCGAATTGAATGAAATGGAAATGAAGCATTAAATTGCATGAGTATGTATCGGGTCTCGCAGGCCCTAATTATTATGATTATAATATTTTGAGCATATATTGTGAAAAGTTATAGAAACATGTTAATTATTTTGAAAGTTTTAATTTTGATGAAATTTTATAACTCGGTTAAATACGTTTACAAGTGTATGTGTTTTGGTAATGCCTCGTACCCTATTCCGGTGTTGGATACGGTTAAGGGGTGTTACACTATTGGTTCAAGCCTGAAGGTCTACTAGAAATATGAGAAGGTTTAGAAAAAAGTGCGTGGCTCGAAAAATTAGTTTAGTGAGTCGAAATCAAACTTCAACATTCACTGCCCGAGTACATTCTATATGTTAATGGTTTCATTATCAATGTAATAATTATTATCACTTAATTAGACATTGGATTCATATTAAATTAAATTTATTATTTTAAATTAATTATCATTTAATTAGTGTTTCGGTTTTATATAAATTAAATTACCACTATAAATATATCCATTAATAAGACATTTTCATTCAAAATAACATACGAAGAATTACTGGAATTATTATTATTTGATATCCGATTGTTTTACTATTATTTAATTTTTAAATTATTTAAATAATTGTGAATGTTGTTTACCGTTGTGTTCAAATGTTATATCAAAGGCAATGAAATATCAAATTAATGGTTTTTGTAGATGAAATTTTGACTCATATTCAGATGACAAATCATTTTATCTAATTATTTAATATTTTATTATCAGTTGTTTCACAGTTTTTAAATTTTGTTACTTTTAAAACATTATTTTATTTTGTCAATTATTTTTAAAATAATGGATTTTATTGTAAATTAGACTAATTATCAAAATTTAATTAGTAAATATATATTTAAATTTATAAAAATATATTTTTTAATAAATTTAAAAATAAACACGTAAAGTCATGTGCATGAGAACTAGTTATAATAAAACAAGATGTAAACAAAATATTTTAAAAAAATCCGCAAGCTAAAAACAAGCTTAAATTAATAATTTACAAATAAGTATGCTTAGGCAAAAATTTAAGCCTGACATAAAGTATAACAACATTACACTTAAGTTTAGCCCATAAGCCGCTCTATACGGGATTGATAGCAAAATTTGACTTAGGGGTGAACAATTAATCGGTTTGGTCGGTTCAGTTTAAAAAATAAAAAAAATCAACTTAACTGACTTCATTTTTCTAGAAACTGAATATGATAGACTTTATGAATAAAACCAAATAAATCGAATTGACTTTTGTCAGATGGTTTGATCGGTTAACCGACATTACTCTGTTTTTTTTTTTGGTAATGGATTTAGCTTTTAGTTGGGTTTAGGTTTAGATAATATATTTAGATGTATTGAACTTATCTTGGGTTTGGGCTCGGGGAATATATTTGAATATTAGTTAGATTTAAATATTTTAAAATATATTAAAATCATACATACAATCGCCCCTGCATCACATAAGTATGCAAACTAGTAATAGATATTTTAAAGTCGGTTAACTCGAATTTGGGTTTTTGAAAATCGAAACTGAATCAATTAGATTATTTTACCAGACCTAAAACCACAACTAAATACCAGTTCAACCTGCTTAACCGATTTGACTCGACTTTTGCGCACCTTTAATTTGATTACATGGATTTAACCACCATAACACATAATTGGAATTTCAAAAGCTCTCTTGTATATATGGTGAGTATTTCAGACACCGACAGTGTAGATATACACTACCAGTGGAGTTTTTAAACTCTACAAGTGGGGTTAAGGGGTTTACAAGTGTCCTATAAGGATATAGTATAATATAAAAAAAATAAATATAAAAAAAAGACACATAATAAAATTTTAAGGTTATTTGTGAAATAAAAAAAAAAGTATATTGTCGCTTGTAGAGTTTTTTACTTATAGACTAAAATTTATCAAATTAGAGTACATAAATTAAATCGTGATTGTGTAATTTGTACTTGCAATGACAAAAGTACCCTTGATGTAGTTGACCGTTGGGCCATGTTTCCGTCGTGATTGGATGCTAAAATTTGGGGACTACGGCATTCGTGTATTTGCCACAAAAAAAGCCGAATTATTCAATAGGATTGACCTTTTTTGTTTCAAGAGTTTATTTTAAAATTATTTGGGGGATTGAAAATGGACTTAAATAAAAATTGGGCCTTTATAAATAAGTAAAAAAAGCCCATATAAACCTTGCTTTTGGGGTATATTGAATAAATTGGCCAAATTTTGGATTAGATATAATAATTTTAAAGTTTTTGTACTTTTGTCGATTTAGTTTTAACTCGATTGGCATCGACATTGTTGCCAGTGTAGGAGAATGTGGGTTCATGTGCGCTGAAGCGCATTATCTTCCTATTTAAGAGTTGAGGAGGGGCTATGGGTAGTTCTAAGCATTGTATTAACAAAAAGCAGATATGATAATAACATATAATGATGTTATCCTCCTATTTAAGAGTTGCGGAGGGACTATGGGTAGTTCTAAGCATTGTATCAACAAAGAGCAGATATGATAACAACCTATAATAAAATTAATGTTCAAAAAAAAGTTTCGGTACTTTTTATACGCTTGGAATTAAATTTAGTTCCTATATTTTTATAATATTTTTAGGCTTTTAATATATGTTAATTTGACATTTGATTATTATTCATGTATTTATTATGCTTTATATTTTGATATTTTGATATTTTTGGTGGACATATATAGTTATGTATTGAGAAAATATTAAAGGGTTAATTTTGTTCGCTTAAAATGAAAAGTCGATCAAATACATCTAAATTTTAAGTTCGATTAATTTTTCATAATAAATCTCGGTTCAATTAACAATTAAGGATTTTAAATTTTAATTAATTTGATTAATGAAATTTCAGTTTAATTATTAACCGAATGGACCAATTGAATACCCCTAATTAGATATGTTTATTATATATTATAAATATATATTAAAAATACATTATAAAAGTCGATTAAATCAATTGGCTCAATGATGAAAATTTATAATTTATTTTAACCACCAACAAAATCGTATTCATAATCAGAACTGGCTCAATCTAATTGATTAAACAAAAAAAAAACCAGTTAATTCGATTTGAACCAAATTGACTGAAAGTATCAAATTGAGTATTACAAATATTATTATACCAACCAACTAAAAAGTGGCACTTAATAGTCGGATGATGAAAAAAAAGAAAATTAAGTGACTAAAACGAAAACTTATCCATAACTTAGTGACTAATAGTGGAATTTACCCAAACAAAAAGTGGATTTAAATAAATGTCTCGTGGGTGGCTGCCGGCTGGCATATCGGGCATCACGTGACCCCACCACTCTTTGAGAGAGAGTTAATTAATAGTATAAATATAAATGTTAAATTTTGGTTTTAGTCCCTATACTATAATTAACTTGAGGATTTAGCTTTTACATTTTAATTTAACATAATTTAGTCATTTTGCTATTATTAATATTGGGTTTTAATTCAAATCATTAGCACCATTAAAAACTTCAATAATAGACTGATTAGAGTAAAAAAGAACAACAAAAAAATTTATTATCATGATAATTATAATTATCATAATTTTGCCTTTTAAATGACATAAAAAAGTTCTTCCTCAATTAATTAATTAGTACTTTGAATTAAGGAATGGCATTAATAATATTATGACCAAAATTATGTCAATTAGAATATGTATTTAAATTATAAAAGAAAATCATAATTAGGGCTGGCTCGGGCCCGCCCTAAAATGATTTTTTTCATTAATACCCTTTATAATTTATAAAATTATTAATTTAGTAATGGTAAAATTGTACTTTGACCCTCTAAAATGATAAACAATTTATTTAATCCTTTAAAAATTATAAGGACGTAACCTATTAAAATGGTGAAATTGCATTTTACTATCACAAAATATACAATTTAATTTCGATCCTCAAAATTTTTTTACTTTACCTTAGATTTTATAAATAATACGTTTTAAAAATAAAAGTAGTAAATAATTTTAAAATATATAAGATGAATTCTTAACTCATTTATGAAAAAAACCATCTATATTATATATATTAGATTTAGGGTGAACAAAATTTAATTCGATTAAAAAACGATAAAAATTCAGATTTTGAATTAAGTAGTTTGAGTTATTCGGATCAACTCGAATAAAAAAATCAAACTTTTAGTTTAACTCAAATATGAATTACGTAATTCAAGTTATCCGAAAATCCGAATAGGAAAAGACAAAATTACGTCGTTTTGATTAATATTTACCTTTTTCTAAAGTTAAAAGTTAAAAGGCAAAATTACATCATTTTGATAAATGTTTACCCATTAGCCTTACTTATGTAATTAAATAATCTTATATTTCGTTTACTAGTTAAATAATCAGTCCATGTAAATGCAACATTGAGTATAATAATATGATTCGTTATCTTAACTCGACTCGACTCAAAATTTTTTTACTTAATTCGACTCAATTCGAAAAAATATTTCAAATTAAGTTCGGTTGCTAAAATAGGATTTGTCAACTTAGCTAACTCAAATTTTTTTGATTCGATTAAACTCGACTCGATCGAATACTAACCCTTAATTGGACCTGTTAATATATTGGATGGACTGCCCGTTTTGGTTAGACTTAGACAATGATTTTTCAGTCTCAAGCTGAATTCGAATTAAATAATTTAATTTAAATTATTTCAAAACTATTAATATAGAATAATTTTTTTAATTTTAATTATTTTTAAATAATGATCATTTGGGTACGATAGGTCAAGCCCAAAATTTCTTTCTTTTTTTTTTAAATCGAGCTACAACTTGATTGGTCATATATACAAGGGTGATTGTAGTGGGGGCACGCATGTCTCCTTATAAATTATTAAATTATAAATTTATATATGATAAAATTATATTTTGATCTTTTAAAATAAAAAAAATATTTAATTATTTTTAAAATGATGAAATCATAAACTAATATATAATAAAATTATATTTGAACCTCTCAAAATTTTATAATTCAATTACGGCTCCTCCTAAAAGTTTTTCTAGATTTGCCCTTGTACACTAGAGGTGATAATGGACCGAGACAGGCCTCACTCGAAGAAATGGGCCAAAAATTTTGCTCAAGCCCGGTTTGAATAAAGATGTTAAAACCCGAGCTTGGTATGGCTTGTATTATTTTTTTATATAAAAATAAATTTAAAAATATAATAAATCAAATACACTAAAAATATTAAAAGTAATGTTTCTCAATAAATTGAAAATAAATTTAAAAAATATTTAATATTTATGCTTAAATAACACTAAGATATATGCAACTTAGCAATCAAATGTCTCTAAAGTAGTAGCAAAATTAACAATAAAACAATAATTATACAATACTCAAATAATAACAACAAAATAGTAACAATATGATAGCGAAATGGCACCAAAATAGTGGAAACAACAATTTTTTTTTACAAATTCGGGCCGGGCTTGAGCCAAAAAAGCTCACTCGAGGCTCGGCCTGCTTAAAAAATGGGCCTCATTTTTTTTGCTGAAGCCTGCTTTTCGAGCTTATATTTTTGTCCATACACCCCCACTTTTTCGGTGGGCATTGGGGCTGGATCGAGTGGTCCGACCGATTATCAGATCTATTGCGCGCGCGCACACACACATATGTATATAGGCTTAAATATCCATTTAGCCTTGAACTTACACCTTGTGAACTTTTTTTAGTATATTTATTTACTTTTTTTTTTGGTATAGATTGTGAGCACGTGACAATTTAAGATTACAAACATGTACATACATTACTTGAAAAATGTATATATATTTTTAAAGAAAGTTATTGTTAACCAATTGAATTAATAAGGAGAATGATAAGGTTAATTTGGTGGCAACTCACCCCAAGCTGAGGCAAAGAGTCACGGGTAATCAATGGAAGGATGGTCATTTTGTCTCTCGACCTATCTCAAATATTATGGTGAGTATATATATACATACAGGGACAAAGATGTCCATGTGCCTTGATTTCACTGACAATGGAATTATCATTTGTTTCTCTACAGTGACAGTGAAGTAACATCCTAGGATATGAGTTATTAGGACAGTTAGGTAATCAATAAGCCTGAATCTCCACATGCATCCCATGTACACCTAGCGAAAGTAGTCTTATGGAGGTTCGTCATTTTGCCATGATCTGAGTTCGTTAGGTTCACCTCATTGGATGTTCGGTCGATGTGGACACATTAACTAGTAACTTGCCTATTGATGACACGTGGAGAGACATATAGAGGAAGTATAACAAATATAAAAAAAATTTACAAAGTTAAAATATATAAATATTTTTAAATTATGAAAATAAAAAAAATCTATAAATTTTCAAATAAATGTATATGTGTATGTATGTATGTATGTATGTACAAGAATCAAAACAAAAATGGTTAGAGCTTACGAAACGATTTCTTGGAAGGCCAAACCGTTTCTACCTTTATAACGGTATTGTTTCCTTCTTCACATTATTGTGATACCTTTCCTAAAAAGCATAAACACGTGCTATCCTCGTGATCCCATTTTAATAGGACTTAATTGCATTAGACATCCCCAACTATCATACTCATTCTAATTTGGTCCTCATACTTTAAAATGTCCTAATTATATCACATTAGATTTGATATATAATTTAATAGTTAAATTAACGATTTTAGTGATGGAAGAATTTATTGATATAATCTTGATAGTTTAGGATGTAATTAGAATGTTTTGAAGTTTAGGGACCAATTTGAAATGAGCATCATAATTTAGGGACATAGAGTCAAATTAACTCTTTTAATAATGGCTTGCTCGTAATTTTAACAATAATTCATGTCCAAATTTAAAAACACCTCTCCTACTAATATTTTAGCTCACAAGCCACACATCCTTCCTCCAACCTCCCATCATTTTTACCACCACTTTTTTTTTTTTTGTTACTCTTTTTCCGTTTGTTTCCCGAGAAAATTAATATCAATCTTAAACACAATAGTAATCACAAATTCGATGAACTAAAAAGAAAAAGAAAAGAGTTTAACGCCGTCATCGCTGTTTATTTTCAAAGAAATGACGTCAGGGACGAGAATGCCGACGTGGAAGGAGAGGGAAAACAACAAGCGGAGAGAACGGCGGAGACGAGCGATCGCGGCGAAGATCTTCGCCGGTCTGCGGATGTACGGTAACTACAAGCTCCCGAAACACTGTGATAACAACGAGGTGTTGAAAGCTCTCTGTGATGAAGCCGGTTGGACCGTCGAAGAAGACGGCACTACTTACAAAAAGGTAAAAACCGATCCAAATATATATTTATGATTTATGAGCGAACAAATTATTTTTGTCAAGGTTTAAATATGTTATAAGTCCCTATACTTTCACAAATTTGAAATTTAGTCCTTATATTTAATTTTATAGTGTATAAATACTTACATAGCATATTTGAACAATTTATCAACTGTTAAAAGTCGATTAAAATATTTAATCATGTTTCACAGAAGCACGAATTTGTGTATATATGTTTCCCCGGCTTCGGTGAAGCAAAAGGACGACGAAAACTTTTTTATGATAGGACGATAATACCTTCCTCTCCTGGCTTGAAAATTTGCACTTCGCTTTAATGTAAGAAGTTACAAGTTTAATTGGAAGAACTAAGGCCACTTTGCTAATTAAAATTTAAGGGTTAATATAACTTTTAGTCCTTGAACTTTGGTAATTACATTCACTTTGATAACTATCTTTTATCTTCTTTTTCAATCCCTGAACTTGGATTTTGTCAAGACTTGATGATGTGGCATAATCTCAAAAGTGCCACAATATCGAATTTTTATAATTTTCAAGTTTAGAGATCAAAATGAACCTAATTATCAAGTTTAGGTACCAAATTAAATAAAAAATTTAAGTACCAAAGTGGACTTATCTACCAAGTTTAGGGACTAAAAATTATATTAACCCTAAATTTAATCTAAGTTAAGAATTTTCTTCAATTGTTAATTATTTTATAAGATTTTTCAATTTTTATACAAGTTATCTTTATGTTTGATGTGACATCTTGTATACGCATGTCATATTGACAAGCTTTATTAACTTAAGGGATTAATTATAAAATTGGACAAAACTCTAAGGTCACTTTAGTAATTTCAATCCAACTTTATTTATTTTATTTTTAAAAAATTTTCCGGGATTATTGGCTTTGCATTGCTTTTGAATAAATTTTAATGAAGAAAAAAGGCTGATATCGAATCCTTGGATTCCACTTTTTTGATGAGATTTTAAATAGCTTTAGCTGTAATGCGTGTGGGGATGGGGTTTTGATTAAAGCTTACGGTAAAAATAAACAAAGCATGCTACATTATATGCTTATGTAAACGCCATTGTCTTTGACATTATTATGCTTTTGGCTTATTTCACTATTTGGTCTTAAACTATACCACTTTTTCATTTTGGTACTTAAATTTTTTTTGTCTCACTTCAGTATTATGTATTGTCATTTTAGTTGAAGTTTATCAAAAAAATAAGGTAAAAGCATAGTGGAGGTCATGCATTTAGAAGTCAGATTGCATTTTGTCTCCTTTACTCAAAAAATGAGTAAATTAGTCTCTACACGTTAGATTAAATAGCAAATTGATCATTCCTATTAAAAATTTCATCCATTTGTGCCAAGTGTGACGTACATAGACCAGTTTTTAATAGTAGAAATATATGTAATTTTTAACAAAAAGACTAGTTTGCTATTTGGTCTAACGTATATGAATTAATTTGTCCTTTTTTAGTAGAGAAAGTAAAATGTAATTCTGCTTTTAATAAAAAGGCTTTCATGGTACTTTTATTTTAAAATGTGATAAAAATGACAGTTCAGGTATCAAAAATGAGAAAAAAAAGTTTTGATAGATATAGTTTAGGGACCAAAATATGAATAAAACCTTTTTTTCCCTTTTTAGTGGAAGTTTTTGTCGGGTTGCAATGACTATGTTGCCCCCCCTAATCATGCATTTTGGTCCATCATATGTGACCCCATGAAAACAGAAAATGTCTCATGCAATGTTGGGCAAAATGAGGACTGGCAGTTAGATTTTACTTATAAAAAAGTTTGATTTAGACATTTTAATGTTTTCATAATTCATCAATGCCTTTGTTCTTTTCTTTTGTCTTTGTTGTTTAAAATTCAAGTGGTTGAGGTATTTTTTGAATGATGGCTTTCTTGACTTTCTTGGCTAAATGGATAATTTTTTTTTTTTAAGTTTCTCTCAAAATTTAAAACATTCAATTTAGGCCTTTTCAACCTTTGATTAAATGAAAATTTTCAATTTTGACCCCTCTAAAAATTAGTAATTCAATTTAAGCCTTTTTAACATAATATTTTTTAGCTTTAGCCTTTAGCACCTGATATTTTATATTTTATGTAAGGGCCCTAAAAAACAATTAAGGGCTTCATCCTCGGTTTGGACCATTTCGAGATCAGATCATTTCGAGTTCAATAGTTATGTTTGAGTTATTTAAGTTTTTTGGGTTTGGATTATTTTAAATTCTAGTAATATCAAGTTACTTCTTCGAGTGATTTGTAGTTTAAGTTTTTTAGATTTGAGCCATTTTAGGTTCATGATTGACGAGTTCAGATTTTTTATTTTTTATTGCCAAATCAAGTTGGGTCAAGTTTGGGTGTTTGGGTTCGGGGAAAATTGGTAAGTCTATGTCAAATGCATATCTTAGCATGGGTATGAGAATATAATAGAAAATAAGTCGAGTTTGGGTTCTTGAGTTCGGAGAAAAGTTGGTAAGTCTATGTTGGATGTGTATCTTAACAAGAATATAATAGAAAACTTAAAAAATTGAACACACGTATGTTGGACGCATATACATATTTGATCCTTCGCTCATGCTTACTTTTTTGTCCTCCATTTTGTAGGGATGCAAACCAGTGGATCGGATGGACATTTTGGGAGGTTCGGCATCGGCTAGTCCATGCTCTTCGTATCACCCGAGTCCTTGTGCATCGTATAATCCGAGTCCCGGTTCATCATCCTTTCCGAGTCCGGCTTCGTCACATTACCGAGCCAATGGCAACGGCAATGCCGATGCCAATTCCTTAATCCCATGGCTTAAAAACCTTTCATCCGGCTCGTCTTCAGCTTCATCCAAGCTTGCTCACCATCTCTACTTTGCTGGTGGGTCAATAAGTGCTCCGGTCACCCCACCATTAAGCTCCCCGACTTCCCGAACTCCTCGAACAAGAAACGATTGGGACGAAACAACCGGTGGCTCGGCACGAACCGGGCAACGACATTGTTACCTTCCTTCATCAACTCCACCAAGTCCCAACCATCAAGTTTTTCCTGATCCAGAATGGCTTTCTAGTGGACCAACATCCCCTACATTTAGCCTCGTCTCACGAAACCCTTTCGGGTTTAAAGACGAGGCTTTATCAGCCGGAGGTTCACGAATGTGGACTCCAGGCCAAAGTGGAACATGTTCACCAGCATTCCCAGCTGGTGTTGATCAAACATCGGATGTTCCGATGTCCGATGTCATTGCTGCCGAATTTGCCTTTGGTAGCAACTTCACTGGGTTAGTTAAACCTTGGGAAGGAGAAATGATCCACGAAGAATGCGTAGCCGATGATGATCTTGAGCTTACACTCGGAAATTCAAAAACCCGGTAACGTCTCCATGTCGAAATCTCAGATTTCGTGTTCCGGTCAACGACATTACTGAGTTATTTCGAGTCCGAAACCGCATCCGCCTCACCCATCTCTCCATTCAAGCTAAACAGAAATCAAAGATCAATTTATAAATAGCTCATAGCTGTGTATTTGCCCCTTCAAGTGCAGTCAATTCATCAATTTCATATATATATATATATATATATATATATATATATTCATTTTCTCTTTGTAACAAAAAAAAAAAATTCTAGTAATGGCATTGACATCCACATTGACTGTTTGGTGTGATTGTGGTTTTGTGATTGAAAGTGATTTAAAATGTACTGGATTTCTTTATGCTATCCTAATTTTTCATTTTTAGAAGAAATTATTTGTGTTTGATGTATATTTGAACATAAACTTTCAAACCAATCGAACAACGATAACTAATGATGTTCGAACAATAGTGACTTAAATAAAATTTTTGAATAATTTAAACGCTTAAAATAATTGCACGTTGTTGTATTGTAATATTTCAAAGATTTACCAAATATTTACAAAAATTTGTAGGGTTTATTTAACAGTTTTTAAAATACAAAATTTTTGAAAATTTAAAGAGAATAAAAAAATTAGAATTTTTAAAAAGGGTTAATGACAATTTCTCAAAATTTTAAGTGTCATTACGTTACACCCCTATCTATGATCCACTGCATTGTTTCAATAATTTAACATTTTAGAGGGTAAACTCAGCCAGAGTCATTAAGAGGTTTTCAAAGGTTTAGGAAGGCCAGAACATGTACAATCGGAAATTTAGGGATTAAATCATGGTAAATTTCGTACACGTATATTTGGACTTAATTAATGAATCACGTGTCGCCTTTTCAAAATATTCTAAAATTTTATCAGTCAAATTTGTGTAGTGGTAATGCAATTATAATGTTGGATTGTTCATCATTGCTATGGAGCCGAACCAAATAATTAAAGCTACCCTTTTAGTTTAGCAAAAGGGTAAAAAGATTAGGTAGAGATTGTATTTTATATATTTTTTTTATATTAGATTAAAGAGTAAATATAATTTTTCTGTTAAAATTTATTCTAAAAGTTGGCATGATCGATGGTATTATACACCGATGATCACTAACCTGAAACCCAGATAAGATCCGGGTTGCCTACCCGTGACCTGGACATGCCCCACTAGATGGATGTGTGTGATATACAGCCAGTGGAGCTCGTGGTATCAGTTCGCGGTCTTAGTCCGCATATATCCAATGAGTTCATGTGTAAGGGGCCGCGAGGTCTAGTAGGCGACCCAGAACGGTACACATGCCCAGCATACCCGAGACCTGCTCAGAATGTCAATCCTATGAATAGTAGGGCCAAGTCAATGAATATTGGAGTCAAATCATGAACAGTGATAATATGTACAAATCCTCGAATGTTTCCTTTAATGAGACACAAAGGATTACTCAATAGATAGAATAACCAAATGCCATGTATACCTTATGCTGACTTACATGAAATAATTTTTAATTGTAGATTTTTAGTTGTAGGAATGAATGGAATTTTTATCAGAATGATCAATTTACTCTTTGATCTAATGTACATGGACTAAATTGCCAATATTTTGAGTAAAGAGTATATAATGCAATCTAACACCTAATACAAAGGCTTCTATGAATACTTTTATTGCAAAAGGGTGTATTTCAATCATTTTGAGTTCAACTTATTGTGAACTTATTTATCAATCGAGCATTTTAATTCAAATCATTTTAAATTCAACAGATTTCGAATTATTTGTTTGAATCATTTCTAGTTCGAATAATTTTGAATTCAAATTTTTGACTTTTCTGTTGTTGACTTTTTATGGTGAAATAAAATCTTAAGTAAGAGAAGTAATGAATTCCCGAACATGGTTACGTAACATTAACAGCACAAATGCGTCTAAATCTATACAATATCTGAATATTCTTCATCATATACATCATATTAACAAGTCGAGTTTTTCTGGTTTCTTATCTACCAATCATTTCCATTTTCATTCAACATTTCCCCATCTAGGTTCGGGTCTGGGTCCGGGTCCGGGTCCGGGTCCTTCCCTTTCGAAAGACCAAGAACCCCCATACAACAATCCATCAATATAAACTTTTAAACAGGCAAAGAATGATAGGTCATTTGCAGAGAATGTACATATGATACCAAGGTTCATGCTCCATTGTCTCTTCTTTATATCGAATACCAAAGCGATTAGTTTGATTTCCGACTTCTGGCACTTAACTTAGTGTGTTATATAGATCAGAAAGCGCACGGTAAAGAATGGCGGCGGCAGGTGGCCGAGGCATGGACCCGAGAAGTATATCGGTTGCAGTTATTGACTGGCTGCCGTAAAATCGGGCATTCTCTCGTCCCCGTGTTGTAACAACAGTCCCTTTGAGTGAACATCCAACAAAAGCACCTACATATTTAACTGACTATACTTAACGATGCAATCATTGATCTTGAACTTTAGACAACCGTGCGAGATTAAAAGAGTTCAAGTCAACGGTTGATAACAGTATTATGAAAGTCCTTGTACTAAGAGTAAGTTTGAATTTTGCTCCTTCAACTCAAAAAATGGGCATATTAGTCCTTGTAAGTTAAATCAAAGAGCAAATTTGTCCTTTCTGTTTAAAATTTATCCATTTATGCAGTTAAAAACTGGCGTGTAAGATGGATTAACTAAATAATGACATATGATGAGACATATGATGTACCACATGTACATCATGCTAATATAAAAGATCAGTTTTTAACCGTAGGAATAGATGAAATTTTCAATAGAAGGACCAGTTTACTCTTTGATCTAACATACAAGGATTAATTTGACTATTTTTTTAGGGAGGGCAAAATGCAATCCGATTCCTAGTACATGGGTCTCCATGGTACTTTTTTCGTCATATAGCTGATAGACAACATTATTTATGTTGATATTTGACATGATACCATGACAGGTCCTAAAAGATCACTAAGACAAATATGCAACCAAACCAATTTCGATTATGTTTAAAAGGAGAGGATGAGACGATACCTTTACTACAGCTGTATGTATAACAAGCAGCATAACCACCATCGCCGGCTCGTACATCTGCTTCTACAGTCCGTCCAACAATACCAACGGCAGCACTTACACCAGCTCCAATAGAAAGATGTGCATTGCCGCTAAAAGTCTTAACAGCATCATTTGTTCTCAAGATTATAATAAAATCGGTCAATTCTCCCCCAGCCTGCAGATGTAACCCTTAATAGTTAGGAAAGATAGTGAAAAACGATTTAACTTCAGGAGATAGGCTCGTTGCATCCACTATACACATATCCCAGTTGATTTTGTTCCATAATATATTCAATCGGTTTAAGATATGATAGAAAACTACCTGAGCTCCCCATCCCAAACCGAATGAGGAAATGGCAGAGGGTGGAGACCAGGAGTCGTCCTCTCTACGAGCAATCACAAGTCCTGTGCCGATATTGTATGTAACCATGACACCGACTTTCATAACAGAGATTATGGCAAGGCCTTTTGCATCTCGGAGAATGGAATCGGGAATGGATTTCTCAGGTTTCAATGTACCAACCTGTCCGGTGAAAGAGAAAACGGTAAGAATTCAGAAAAGCTATGTATAACTTCAATGAGAATTCCAAGTACGAAAATGAACAATAAAGGTTTACTAGTTAACGATTAATCAATGAAATGTAAACCTCAAAGCTCGATTCTTACCTTAGTAATGTAACCCCGAATCGTATTTGTTGCCTTATAAATTTCATGTTCCATGGACTGTCCCCAGGGAAAATTAACCCAAGATCTCAAAGTACTCAAGTCGGTCAAATCGTGTGCTGGCAGCTGAGCAGCATTACTAACCTGGTCCATCAAGTATGGCTGGACTGATTCAAGCCGCACACAGCATACATCGCAGACACGTTGCGGGTCTGTTACACGAAACTTTTGGGGCATTAAACTCCTTCCTTTAGAACACTCACCACAAAATATTCCTCCACAAAACCTACAATGGTGTCTTGAACACATGATCGGGTGAAACCTCACACCACACAGCATACAAGAGGAAGCCGCACTGTCAGCCAACCACTTTGGCGGTTCTGCATCGAGAATTTCCTTCACGTTACCTAAATTCACTTCGTTTAGCGTCTGAGCCATCTCTTGCCAAGCTTGCTCAAGCAAATGACTCGATAACCACGAAACTCCACATCGTTGAATATCACCAGAAGCTAAAGCGTTGACTTTCCCACGGGCGGCAAGTATCATCTCGACAATCACATCCCACATAGTCAACTCCTTCTCTTCACTCAAAAACTCACCCCACCCCATGTCACCTTCAGGGAAATAACCTCCATTGGAATGAAAACCTTTGGCCCATTGTTCGTGATCGCTTTCGAGCATTGGAGGAACCGAGACCGGTATCCATACTCCGGTATCCTCAACAAGGGGAGAGTCGTAGAAGAAGTATTTTCCCATTTTTTGATGGCTGGTCCTTGGTTCTTTTTCTTTTTCATCATTCAAGTCCTCCATAGTGTTGGTTGGCATTGATAACCCATTATCATATTCTCCATAAACATTAACTCCTTGATTATCAAAACCCTAATATTAACATTAGAATACCCTAATCAGAAAAATCCCCAAAACTTTGAATTTTCAAGGGGAAAAAAAGCATTTTTTATTGATAATGAACATGAAATTAACAATAAAAACAGACCCATAATTCAAAAGATCAAAAGGGCGCAGGAAAACAAAACCAAAATTTAAAACCCCAACTTTCTACTTCACTCTCAAAACCCTAACATCAACATGAATGGGAAACAAGCAAATATTTGTAAAAAACTCAAATCATAAAAATCCCCAAAACTTTGAATTTTAAGGGGGAAATGCATTTTTTTAATTGACGAGTATGAAATTAACAATTAATATAAACCCATAATTCAAAAGATCAAAAGGGAGCAGGAAAACTCAAAATCAAAATTAAGAACCCTAACTTTCTAAATTCAATGATTATACGATTAATTCAATAAAAATCGAAACAATTTCAAAGACTTACCGAGTTGGAGCTCCGATTAACTGTATCATCGGTTAGGGAAAGAGAAGAAATCCTAGAATCAAAGCCCGAATTTTGATTGGAGCCTTCCATTTGAAGTGATTGAATTAAATTAAAAATTAATTTAGCAAATGAAGGGTAGGAAGAATAAATTATTTACAGTGAAAAACAGTAATTGAAGCGAAAGAAGAAGAAAAGATTAAGCTTATTTATAAGAGAAATATTATAAATTAATTCATTAAATTCATTGAAAGCTGCCTTCAAAACTTGAAGTTCTTTCTTTTCGATGTTACGTTTGCAGGCAGCATCTAAATGACAATTTACACAAATATATGAATATTTTAGGTTAAACTTTGTTATTAATACCTGTGTTTTACAAAATATGTGGATTTAGTCCCTATGCTTTTCAAATTTTAAAATCAGTCATCACCAAACAATAATTGTTAAATTCATTAAGTTAAGTTCTGCTATTTCCAAATTCTGATGTGTGAATATTGAAATTTCATAGTTTGAAAAGTATAAGGACTTAGAGTGATCCAATTGGAGAATATAGATTAAATTAACAATTGTACGCAGAAAGATTAAATACCCATCAACAAGTAAAAGAACATACCTTAGATCGAAGTTGATTTGCCAGTTAGTGTCGGAGGTCGAAGAAGAAAACTGTTTAAATTTTGGTTCATAGGTTTGTAACGTTCAAAGTTGTTTCATAAAAAAAAAAAACTAAACCATAAAAGAGAATGAGAACACAACTTTTGATTGGTGTAGGCGATGCAAACAAAGAATGCAATTTAACAACCTGATAACTTAAATGAAAACTTTCAAATAATTCAGTGACCATTTGTACCTTTTAAAAGTTGAATGACCAAAACGTAGATTTATAAGTAGTTTTAATAACCTTGAATGCAATTTACCCAAAATTCTTAACACCCAAAGGATCAAACTTGCAAGATTCAGACAAATAAAAAAATTCACCTCAAAATTCCCTTCTCTTTCCCAATTCTCCACTCCAAGTTAAAAAGGACCATTTTGTAATTTTTTAAAATTAAATAATTAAAATATAAATTTATTAATAGTTTAGTGATTTTATATGTAATTTAACTTTTTATATCAAATCTGTCTTTTAGTAATAAATGGATAAATTTCATCCCTATATTCTTAAAAATTCAAATAAGTTTAAGTTGTAACAATGTTAACATTTACGGATAAAAATGTCTTGAAAATTATATTTTCAATTGCAGTTCAATTACAAATAAAATATTTTATTTACGAATCATAAAACTTTAAAATATTAATTTTATTAAACTGTAAATGATATCTTTTAATTGGTTAATGTTAATTATATTATGATTTGACATTATTTGATTCTTTTAGGGTAAACTATATTAGTAGTCACTCAATTATGATTTTTTTCTTTTTTGGTCACCAAAGTATGAAATGTTACAAAATAATCACTCAACTATTCAATTTTATCTTTTTTGGTCACCCAACTATCTTGGACTTTTGGTATTTCCTTCTCGTAAGTCAATTGGTGATAAAAAAGACAAAGTTGAATTTGGGTGACTATTTTGTAACTTTTCATAATTGAGTGACGAAAAAGAAAAAAATCATAGTTGAATGACCGTTTTACAACTTTTCATAATTGTGTGACCAAAAAAAGAAAAAAAAATAGCTGAGTGAATACTAATATAGTTTACCATTTTTTTAACAGTAAAATGACTAAGGGCCCCTTTAGATTAGATGGGTGGTGCGGTTGCCTGCGGTTAGTGTAAAAATAGGTGTGGCGGTGAGATGCGATACTATAGTGTGAGACAAAAAAAGAAGCTAAATACAATAAATTGAAGGTAGGAGTGTAACTAGGGGGTGGCAGGGGCCCCGACCCCCTTAAAATAGAAAATTTTTCATTTAGGCCCTTTAAATTTTAAAAAAAATTATATTAATAAAATTAAAATTACACTTTAGCCCTCTAAAAATGATAAAAATTTAATTTAATCCTTTAAAAATTATAAAAATATAGGCTATTCTAATAATAAAATTACATTTTTACTATCATAAAAATTAAAATTTAATTTCTTCTCCCCTAAAAAAATTTTCTACCTTCACCCCTAGAAGTAAACGCCCATCCAAAGGGGCTATAAATTAAATCACTTATTAGTAAAGAAACTAATTTGATCAGCTTCCTATAATATAGGGACCTCTAATAGAAATCCACCAAATTCTAAACACCCAAAGGATCAAACTTCCAAGATTCAGACAAATAATTAAAAAAAAAAAAGTCCCTCAAAAAGACATCTTTTTTTGTTTTCAAAGCACCCAAATTTGCCTTGAATCTCGGCCATGGAAACCAAACCAAGCTCTAAAATTCCCCTCTTTTTCCCAATTATTTTCCTTCTATTATCAACTCTAACCCAACCCTCATTATCATCATCAATCGACACCATCATCATCAATGGCAAAGACCCATCAATCTCTTTACGGCGCCGTATTGTGTTAGCTTCTCAAAGGAACAAGAAGATGAACCAGATCCCTAATTGTGGCGAAATGGTGTCGAGATCTCAGTGTTTACAAAACCCAAAGTGTCGATGGTGTCGTAGTGAAGCTCTTGATGATATGTGCTTTAAAAAAGCTGAAGCTTGGCGATTGCCTCAACAGGTTTTTCTTTGTAATTGATATTCGATTCTAGTTTATTTGTGAATGAATTTGATCTGATTTATGATATGTTTTTTGAAATTTTTGTACTGTTTGATTTGGTGATTTTATGTGGATGCTTTTGAATTGATTTAAAATTTGGGGGATTTTAGTGGAAATTTGATGAATTTTGGGGGGTTTAAAAGCTGTTCTACACTTAATAGAATTCTCTTACAACTTTGCTTTAGAGCCTGATTTCAAGTCTTTTTGGCTTGTGATGTTTCTTTAGATCTATGTAGCCATTGATGTTGTAGAATTCAAATTTGGTAATACTTGACTCGAACAGTTTACGAATCTTATCAAGTTTTTTTTTTATATTTTTATATTATTAAATTCGATATTACTCTTAATATATACCGAGTTTGAGTACAAAAATTGATAAATAAACTTAATCAAGCTCAGACTCGAATAATTCAATTATATTTCAAACCGAGTTTAAGCTTTAAAAAAATGTTCAATCGAGCTTAAGTTAAATATCGAATTCCAAATTTTAAGTCGAGCTCAAGCTTGACAGCAGGACTCCACCCCGAATCATATCTCACACTTTCCATATGGTGCATATTGGAGTTCAAGAAAGAAAATAACGGTGCTATGGCTAGAGTAAGGAGCACCTTTTCTTAGGGTTTTATAGCATGGGAGTCAATTCCGTATCAGTCTAAATGTCTCGAAAACCGAAACAAGAAAATTTAGGTTCCATTTCGATATAAATTTTAGTCGGTATCGGTATCAACTCGTATTGGTAGATTTCACTCGTACTGCTTGAAATATTATGTGTTGAAAAGCCGGAAGAATAATTGAATTTTTGGATCAACTAAGTTCTCTCGGGGATTTACTTAAGAATAAGAAAGAAGAATCTTATATAAATACTATGGAATAAGATTTAATTCTATTAATGGGGATTCCGTAAATATGTTTAGGGGTGTTCAAATGGTCAGCCGAATCGAATTGGCATTAATCGAATTGACTGAATTGTATAATCTTTTAATTGTTAATAGAATCGAAATTTTTTCAAAAAAAATTAATCGAACCGAAATATTTCGGTTAATTCGATCAGTTAATCGAATTGACCGAAATTTATATGTTTTTTTTTTGTTTTGATTAAAATAAGTATAAAACATATAAAAAAATACATTGAAATTAACTGAAATATATGTTTTTGTTTTGAAAGTTAACCGAATTAATCAAATTAACCAAAATATTATGTCTTGAATACTAGATAATTAAAAACACTACCTAAGTCTTGAAATTAACACATAATTAACACATAATATTAATTAGTAAGTTCGATTAATTATCCGATTTTGAATCGAATTAATCGATAACCGAAATTTCGAAAAATCATCAACCGACCTCCGACCGAACTAAGTTCGGCCACCGACCGATTAATCGAATTAGATCAGTTCGACTAGTTAATTCGGTTTTAACCGAAATTTGAACACCCCTAAATATACTCATTTCAAAAATAGAAAGTTTGAAACAATTGGAATTTATTGTACATAATGCCACCTAAAATATTGGTGACACTAATTCAAAAAAAAAAAAAAGTTGGCATGTTAGGTTGTGAGCCGGTGAGTCAAATCGCAACCGTGATGCCACTTGATAGGGTGGTCGCACCAAATTTTTATTTTAAACCCGCTCCCCAACAAGAAAAACAAATCTGTTATTATTTATCGGTTTTGAAATAAAACGAGAGGGGGAAAACTTGAATCGTTAAAGTTAAATGAGATAAATCTTGAGTTTGAAACAATGACAAAAGTCTCAAACTTCGGTTTCTAAAGCTATTCGAAATCAAGATTGAAGATTAAGAGTATTTGCTTTTCATTTATGAAAAATCAAGTTTGAGTTGATAATGTTAGTTTGTAATTATTTTTTTATGTAATTTCATTTTATTTTACTATTATGTATAATTAAGTGGCTATATATTGATAATGATTTCTAGTTTTACATGCAAATTATATTGATAATTTCAAGGTTTTTTATTGTTTTAAAATGGTATGAATTGTTTTATTAACAATTAAAATATTTTTTTTATTTTTAATTTATTTTACATATTTAGTGTACAAGATGAATAACTAACTCTCGTATACGTCCATTTTGATGGGATAATTTACCATACAAAAGTTGGTTGTTTATTTGAGAACGTGGTTTAACATGGGTGTAAAACTTGATGAAATCAAACAATAGATTGGTGCGAAAATCGCTTGGCGTTGTTGGAGCCTCAAAGGAGGATGTCCAAACTATTCTACAAATTTTCAGTTTCGTCAAATCCGTGTAAATATAAGGAGATGCAACTTGTAGAGGATGACGATGTGGAGGCTATGATCACACTGCATTGCTCGTTTGATAACGTTGAACCAGTTGAGTTGTTTGCTGAGTTAGCGGGAGTTGAGCCAGTACAAAATGTCACTCCATTAAATCAACAACTTAATAAACATTACCCGGGATGCTACCAACATTTTTGGAGCAAGTCACAGTCAAATCTCAATAGTAATTCATCCACAACTTAAACCTAATAGAATGAGTAATAGCAAAATTTAACCAAATAATAAAAATATTTGTAAAACTTCAATTCCTTATAAAACCAAACTCAACTTTTACAAGTCTAACCATCATAATGGACCAATCTCTTATATTATTATTACTTTTCGGTGAATTACATGATGAATTACAAGAGGAGGGTAAAACTCTAACAACAACATGACTAACACGACACGAACCTAAACCATATTTGGAGCGGTAAACATCCTGGCCATCAGGCCAACACGCGGGATTCTCAATCTCTTATATTATTACATCTAAATTATGAGAACCAGAAAAGCAAACAGAAAATAAAGGCAAAAATAACTTCATTATCATGTGAAGAAACACAAAAAAGGAAATTTTACTTTTCAAATCTTAATAAAATTAGATAAGATTAAGATTAATAATAATAAAAAAACATGTTTTTTTCCTTGTAATAATTAGATGAGATGATCACATGCTTTTTTGTTTCACATGTATTTTAATTGAAGCCGCCTTGGAACAGTCCATGTTTGATGAATCATAATATTTGAATTCGTAAAAATTCGCTTCTAATTTGATCTCGAAAATTAAGAAAAAAATTCTATTCCCCGTATTACAGTTCAAATAAGGTCAGAATCTAATTAGTTCGGCATAAAATTTTTCGAAGAGTTGAAATAAAATTATACCATTTTAAGAGCTAAGGACTCTTGCATGCCACCCCTCGAGTTGTTTTATAAATCCTAAAATCAAGCAATGGAATACTCAAATATGAATCACTTGATAGATAAAATTATTTAAGTTTGACTCGATAATAATTTAACTGAATTTGAATTTTTTAAAATAAATTCGGATTTAGATAATAATCAGATAATCTCATATGTAACTACAACAACAAAGTTGAATGGTCAATGGTACTGTTAATCTACAAAATCTTATATATATATATATATATATATATATATATATATATATATAGCCTTCTTTTTAATAACTTTTTAGGTTGCCCTTTAAATTGTTGTCGAAGAACAAAAGCATTTTGTGTCTCCAATTTTCTTTGTTTTTATTATCCAACAGAAGTTAGCAACCATGAACGAAATTTGTAGTGGCGATGAAAATCATGTGGTTCTCAATGTTTATGATGAACCCGATAGTAACAATCATCCCCCATCAGCCAAAAACAAAGATTCTGAAATGGTCTTCTCCATACCTTTCATGCAAAAGGTGATGTATGTATGTATGTATATATGTATATATTGGAGGGGTTATACCTTTCGAGAGAAGTCTTCAAAGCATCTTGAGGACCTGGTTTACAAAGCTGGGAGTACCTTGACTGTACGTGGGCACATGGCCACCCGTTAAGGGGATGTGAGCCCACGTTTTGCCCTCGGTGGGGTGGGTGGCTGTGCGTCTATGTATAGCTGAGGTGATCCCGGCTCTGTGAACTAGGTTCTCAAGGCAGCCATTCACTACATGTTGACTGTTGACAGAATACTTTCGATTATTGAGGGATCGATTGACTATATGATGGAAGGCTTCTCCCGAAAAAATCAATGCCCCTCAACAGTATGTATGTATGAATGAATGAAGATTTTTTTTTTTTTTTTTTATAATTTTGCAGGTAATGGGTGAGGTATTAGGCACATATTTCCTAATATTTGCAGGTTGTGCAGCGGTGGTAGTGAATACAAACAATGACAAAGTGCTTACAAATCCAGGGATAGCCATAGTATGGGGATTAGCTGTAATGGTGTTGGTCTACTCACTGAGACATATCTCGGGTGCTCATTTTAACCCAGCAGTCACCATTGCTTTTGCTACTTGCAAAACCTTCCCTCTCAAACAGGCATGTGCTGCAATCAATCATTCATGCATAGGGGCAGAAATTTAATTATAATTTTTTCATGGATCAAAATATAAATTTATTATGTACTGATTTATAATTTCATCATTTTTTAAGGGACTAGACATAATTTTTTTCATTTTTAAGGGGCTAAAATGTATTTTTACTATATATTAATTTATATATTCTTTATTTATAAGAAAAATGAATTAAATTTTTTTTTTTTTCATTTTTGGGGATCAAGCATTCAAGCCTCCGTATGCCCCCGTTAGATTCGCCATTGTACATACATACATATCCAATGGTTGATATTTGATATTTGGTTTTTTGTTATATTAGGTGCCGTTTTATATATCGGCTCAAGTTGTTGGATCGACGATGGCAGCTGGGACACTTCGGCTTTTGTTTAACGGGCCGGATGATGTATTCAGCGGAACAACACCGCAAGGGTCGGATTTGCAGGCGTTTGTGATAGAGTTTATTATCACTTTTTACCTTATGTTTGTTGTCTCCGGTGTTGGTACTGATAATAGAGCTGTAAGTTTGTATATACTTTTTTTTCTTATACCTTATGGTTTCTTTTATTTATTATAAAAATGCTAAGATTCGAAACCAAATCGGTAGAGTGATCCATTTTTAGCAAGGATGTTTGAACCAGATCCGACCGGTCAATAGGACTAAGTTTTTAATTTTTAATTTATTTTTTAATGATTTTTAATCGACCTGGTGACTTGATCTGTTTGACTATCGATTCGATTTAAAAAATATTAGTTTTTAGGCTAAACCCATTATCACCATACCATTTCTTTTATCGAAACCGGTCAATTCCTATATGTATACAGAAAACTTGTCCCGAGTTGATTTTATCATAAGAAGCCAACAATTTAAGACCCAAACTCAAAAACCCTAAACCTGGATAAATTGGACCTAATTATTCTAAACTCGAAACAACCCGAACTTTAAATTGACCCGAACTCAAAAACCCTAAATTTAGATAAACTAGACTTAGTTGCTTTAAATACAAAACAACCCGAATTTGAAACGAAACTAAACTCAAAATGACTAAACTTTTTAAAATCCGAAATGGTGTAATTTATTTCATTTACCATTTGTTTTTATATGTAGATTGGAGAACTTGCTGGACTCGCCATTGGCTCTACCGTTTTGCTTAATGTATTGATTGCTGGGTATGAGCTTTTTCCTTAAGCATTCTACATAAAGTATTTTTAGCAAGGGTCTCGAGTTTTTAGGGGGGAATCTGGAAAAAAAAAATTAGCAGGACCTAGATTTTGTTATAATCTTTTTATAGATCAAAATATAGGTTCATTATGTATTAATTTATAATTTCATCATTTTTTAAGGGGCTACAAATAATTTTTTCATTTTTAAGGGGCTAAAGTGCAATTTTACAATATATTAATTTATAATTTCTTTATTATAAGATGATTGAATTGAAAATTTTTCATTTTGAGGGCCAAAGTGCAATTTCACAACCCAAATTTTTTTTGGAAAATTTCATTTCTCCCTTTAAATTTGTTGAAAATTTTGCCTTTTAATTTTTTTTGAAAATAAATTAATCTCTTTTAATTTTTGGGAAATTTTCATTAATTTCACAAAATTTTTAAAATTTTAATTAGATCCCATTTTTTTTAAAAGCTCCTAATTTTTAAAAAAAATTTAGTTAAGTCTCCCAAAATTTAATTCTAAGATCCATCACTCATCATACTAATGATATTACGATATCTTACTGGATAGGCCGATCACCGGAGCATCGATGAACCCAGCAAGGAGCTTGGGACCTGCAATTGTGTCGAACCATTACGAAGGAATATGGATATACGTTACGTCGCCGATCATCGGAGCAGTGTCGGGTGCTTGGGTTTATAACATGATGAGGTTGAATGACAAACGGGACATCACAAAAAATGTTTCTATCTTCAAAAGTTGACCTAATTGTGCTTAAAATAATTTACAAGATCTATTGTACAAATGTAAATTGTTTAATTTAAACCATATTTTTAATCTATTTGTGTTTGTAAACATTTGGTTCACTAGTTTATATATTTTTTAACAATCTCGTTACAGATTCTGATTATATTCGCTCTTTTTGATACAATACTTAAAACTACTCATAGCCCCACTCCAACTCATAAATATGAGGATAATACGTGTCAGCGTACTTAAACCCATGTCCTTCTGTATTGGCAACAATGTCCATGTCAATCGAGATAAGATTCAACTGACTATTAAAATATATATTAAATATGAGTATTTTAAGAAAAGTAAATTATCCAAATAATACATACCGTAATTGATTGTATTGTCTAACCATCATATTTTACTAAGTCTTTTATTGCATCAAAATAATGTGAACTAGAAAAGTAAAAAATATAACTTAATTATCATGTGAAGAAATGAAATCAACTTTACATCCTTAATAAGATTTAGATAAGAACAAAACTTGATAAGAACAAGATCACATGATTTTATGCAATCGGTTCAACGATCAAACTACTAATTCATCGAATCAATTGGTGTTTTAACAGTTTCATCGGTTCATACAGTTTCTGGCCTAATTAACTCCGTACCCTAACTAATTTCTAATCCAATTAGTCTGATCGGCTTGTGGATGTGTTTATTTGCAGCTATCAGAAAAATATAGTGGACGTTCGAGTTTTAATGTAGCTAAAGGCGGAGAGAAAAAAACGAGGAAAAATATACAAGTGTCACATACGAGTATTATTTTGTTTAGATTTTTTAATGTATTCAAAATGACCTCAGATGATTACATGTCACTAGCCAAATATTATATATACATCATGGATTAAAAAAATTGTTGAAAAAGAAGAAGCTAACATGCCCTATCAAAATTGAAGTGAATTTGTATGCAAATGATTTATCACCATGAAACCCCAGATGGCTTCAAATCCAAGCTTTTCATCGATTCTACGTAGATCAGTTGCCGGTAGAACCGGTTGTTTTCCTTGTTGCCGGAACGAGAACACATCTACAACAGACCGACATAAACAATAACTCCGAAACAAACGACATGATGCTAACCCAAATGAATAAGGTTTTTCTCCAATACCATATAATTCTTTTGATGAAAGGAAGTTTGGATTCGAGGACAAGGGATGCACCGTATAGGTCGGGGATACCAGCGCCCGGACCATGTGCCGGTCGTTGTTCGAGCACTACCTTTAAGCAAGCGGTGGGCTCAGTGCCTTGGTTCAAATCTTTGAGTTTCACATTCAATGTTTGGACTTCAGAGATAAAGCCGGTGACAAGTGGTACGGCCTTGAATAATGTTAAAAGAAGGCGAATAGGTAAGCTTTTAAATCTCATCATGCATGGATGGCTAGAACTGTCAAGTGTTTCGCCCTTAATAGAGATGAAATCTGTCCTTACCTTTAAAAAAATGGTTGCATAAGCATTCATCAATATTGGCACTCGAGCTAAGATGAGCTCGATCTCGACTCGAAATTTAGGGTTCGAGACATTATCGAGCTACTCCAACTCGAGCTTGATTAAGTTTGATCGTATTCAAACTCTTAACTTGTTCGTACTTAAGCTCTTTCTATATAATAAAAGAAAAAACGTAATTCATTGTACAACAATTTATTAAAATGAAAAACTAGATTAGGCTAATGAGCGCTCAACCAATAGTTTGAGTTGCTTGAGGTCAAACTCGACTTGATTGTTATCAAATCGAATTTAAGTTTTTCATGAGTCCGAAATTGAATCATTTATAAACACCAATCTCATTTACACCTCTATAATTTTTAAAGTACTCGCATTGAACATTCATTTTCAATGCATATTTTAACATGGGTATGGTCATACGATCTTCCAATAACTCTCTAAATATATCAATATTCGAAACTCATACTTGAGTCCGAGTAACTTAAACTACAATTACCTAAATAGACTCTAATTAAACTTGGTAAACAGGTTGCCATTAACAAGTGAAATTTTGGAAATAACATAACTTTAACTTAATGAATTTAACAGTTATTTTTTAGTGAGTAATGAAATTTTAAAATTTAAAAAGTAAAGAAACTAAAAAGACTTCTCCAGTCCCTCTCAATTTTGAAATTGAGCAAACCGGTCCTTCTAAAAAAATTAGAGTTATTTAATCCCTGTCAATTTTGAATTGTACATGTTTTTTATTGGTATTATAATAAATTTAGCCCTCAAAGTCTACATTTTCTGTCAATTTGATCCTAATTTAACAATTTTATCCCGCAACATTTGTGTCAATGTTGAGGTTGAATTGTTTAGAATTAAGGTCAAAATAGAAAAACATGTAAACATCGAAGGCTAAATTTGTTATTATATCAATAAAAAATATGCACAATCGACAGAAGACATTTATGTCGTGATTAATTGTTAATAGTTGCTCACTTTCAACATTGATAGGGATTAAATTGTTCTAATTTTTTTAGAGGGGCCAATTTGCTCAAATTTGAAATTGAGAGCGGCTGGAAAGGTCTTTTTACCAATTAAAAAGAACCAAATTGAAGTATAGTGACTAAACCTACAAGTTTTGTAAAAGTAAAGGGACTAATAGCATAATTTGACTAAACACAAATAAACAACATGAACATAAACGGAAATTTCAATTTCCTACCTGAAACATCCCCAAATTCCTATTGTAATCCGATTCCGGCAATGTCAAAGAAACGGTAACCTGCAAATCATGAAAGGGAGGTATAATTCCAGACCCTAAATTCTTCCCCATACATCTCACCCCACAACCAACAGCAGCACAAGATATAATAGGAACATAAGCAACCGGACTACCGTTTGTATAATCAAAATTCAAAGTTTCTTTAATCTCCAATGGTTTCTCCACTAAATACCCCATTAAAATCCAACTAATCACAAGTGAAGTAAACAATAACCCACATAGAACAAACCCTAAATAAGCAACCCACAAAATTCCCCGCCAGGTTTTGAAAA
Organism: Gossypium raimondii; assembly: GCF_025698545.1. Taxonomy (NCBI): domain Eukaryota; kingdom Viridiplantae; phylum Streptophyta; class Magnoliopsida; order Malvales; family Malvaceae; genus Gossypium; species Gossypium raimondii. Next base: position 59,422,811 of record NC_068570.1, on the reverse strand, counting down.
TGAGCCGCCCACAAGGTGAATCGAACCATAATTTGATCAATTTTGAAATCAAATAAGCTTTGATTTGTTTCAATGGTCTAGAAGGGTCGATTATTAAGATGATGCAGTGACTCAATATTGATATGGGAAATGTAATGGATCTTATAATCAGTTTCAAGAGGAAATAGGTTGGGTTTATGACTAAACGAGATGTGAAAAATAGTAAATTCCAGGTAATGCGTATTGGGTCGGTGAGTTCGGGTGAGTTATGAGCTCGAGCGGCGGTGATGGTTGATTCGAGGTGCGTTGACTCGATTACCTCGGAAGAAGAAGAAGAAGAGGCATCGCTTGGTTTCGGATCGCGGCTGAATTTGTATGTTTTCGAATGGATTTCTTTTACGAGGGAATCTACGGCGGGTTCTTTGGAAGTGGTTCCTTGCCGGGAGAATAAACGGTGACGGAGTGTAGATGATAAGGCTGACGCGGAAGGATCTGATTCGCCGACGGTGACGGAATTGTGTGACGGAATGTCGTCGGAGATTTGTTCGATTTCGTTGGTGTTTTGGGATTCCATTCCAGCATTGGCGACGATATAATGCTTTTTAAAAAAAAATGATAATTGATAAAATAAAATAAAAATGAAAATAGTTACATGTAAAAGAATTCACGTCGGAATTGTCGCTCGTACAAGAGATCGTGGATTCGAATGTACTGATGCGTAGAGGATTCTTTTAGGGAGATCGAAATTAAATTTTAGTTTTTAATAGTCTATATCTTTATAATTTTAAAAGATTAAATCAAAATTTTATCATTTTTAGGGGGGCCAAAGTACAATTTTACCTCCTAATTTAAAATTTTAAAATTTTTATAGAACTTAAATAAACAATTTTCCATTTTAGGAGGGGGCCGGGCATCTGCCAGAGCCCGCCTAGAACGCCAATGGCATATATATGATGAGAACCTAAAATTCATGTTCAAAAAAATTAAATAGTATATAATTGTATCAAATTAAAGATCATGTATTTTTATGATTCGTTTTTCTTCCATTTTTACCATTGTCTTTACATAACTATTAAAATTCATTTTTATTATCGATGAGAACTAGACCTGTCCATGGGCCGGGCGGCCTGGCCCGGCCCGATGGCCCGCCCGAAATATAGGAGGGTTCGGGTAAAAATATAGGCCCGAAATATGGGCTTAGGCAAAAAAAATGAGGCCCGTTTAAAAAAATATATTTTTATTTTTATTTTTAATTTTAAAATACTTTTAAAATAAAATTTTTTTTATTTTTAAAATAAATTTTTAATGTTTATTTTAAAAATGGGCCGGGCCGGGCTCAGGCTTATGATATTTTTCTCGGGCCGGGCCTGAGCAAAATTTTAGGCTCATATTTCGAGTTGGGCCAAAAAAAATTTTCGGGCCTAACCTAAACTCGGCCCGACCCGGCCCATAGACAGGTCTATTGAGAACTATGATTTTCTCGGGAAAATTGTATGAGTTTGCGATCCTCCATAAAATTGACTGTGATAACACGGCAAAAGAATTGAAGGAGTGCCTAAAGCCGACTAGGAGCTCGCACCACCGAGGCCCCATTATGCTATGTTTCAACGCGTCTCATATCATTAACGTGTGCTTGTTCCTTGATTTGATGAATACAAATAAAAGATTTATAAATAAGAAATAAAAAAACAAATTAATAAATATAAATAAACAATAAAAAGAGTAACATAAATATATGTTTTATAAATAATAATAACAAAATTAGGGATTTAAACTAAATTAAATTCGATTTAAATGTTTTGTCGTTTTTATTTGGTTCAACTTGTTTTCTATTGACTCAATCGATTTTGCGTTGATTCATTTTTTTTCAATTTTATGCGTTGATTCGACTGATCGATTCAATCCAATTCTGACAACTAATGATGAACAAAATATTTTAAGAAAATGAAAAATTATGTTGAAAGAATTGGAATACCATATAGGATTATTGTAATTTAGAGTTTCATAATTTCAATTTCGATATTGGATTCCTTCTCGACCAAAATTTTACATTAATTACTTTCGATAAACATACATTCAAAACCGACTTGAATTTAATGAGTTGATTTATATAACCATATTTAATAAACGATAATGAGTAAGTTCGAGATTCGAAACCCAGTACTGACAACATCTCCCTTCGGAGCAATAATTTTGTAGACTCGCATGACGACACTAATGATTGAAACCAAACATAAAACAACATAAAGATAGTGTGAAATCATATGAATAATATCTATTATTCATGGTAAATTTGTTGATCCCCGTCGTCAAAGCTGAGCGAGACGGCGGATATCGATTGGATAAGCATCGGACGGCGACTGAGCATTGTACGATCTCCTTCCGATGATCACATTTGCAGCCTCAGTTGGATGGAAAGCATCCCAAAACAAGTACTCATTCCTATTCCTACATGGCCTTTGTGAAGGCAAGCAAGTGATTTGCCCGTTGTTCCTCCCAACACCACAACATCCAGCATTTGTTACCCTAAAACCTGAAACATATAGACAAATAGCACCATTCCGTCATGTCGGAAACGATAGTGTCGATAAATTAGAATGGCAAAACCCAAATTACCGAATGGATTCAAGGGCAAATCCAAAGGGGCAGGTAGGGTCTTGACTCACTAGATAATGGGCAAATTTCAATTTTAGACCCTCTTATTATTTAGTAATGCAATTTAATCCTTTTAGCATAAAAAATCTTAAGTTTACCCCCAACAAGTTATATTTCTATCTTGGCCTCTCCAATAAAAAAAATTCCTAGATTCTCCCATGGATGGATTTTTACAAAAAATGAATATGGGACAAGATGATTTTTTATTTTTTTTTACAGTGAGCATGGAGCGGTTTGGTAATTACTTACCCCACTCTATCCCACTCCACTATATAAAAATACTATTTTACTTTTATATAAGTATAACTATTAAAGGGTAAAAATGTATTACAGATGTCTTTAAAAGATTGAAAATATTAAAAATAACTAGCAAAAATCAAACCAAGACTGGGCGGTAGTGGTGCAATGTGACATTAAATTTTGGAGGCCTAATTAAAATTCTCAAAAACTTCGAGAGATCTAATTAAAAGTTTTCAAAAATTTTAGTTTTCATTAAGAATTTTTTTTTAAAAAAGGATCTAATTGAAATTTATAAAATTTTTGAGAAAATTTAATGAAAATTTTCAAAAATTTTAGAGAGTTTAGTTAAAATTTTCAAACATTTTGAAGGACTTAATAGTATTTTCCAAATTTTTCTTATGGAATGGTAGTGGGTTTGACATTAACACTCGTCCTGCTCCATTGCTATCCCTATTATAAAGATCGAGTTAACATTTTCATTTTCGAGTTAGCATTTACCGTAAGCTGAAGGATTGCTCGTGACGTCTTGAAAAATTCCATAAACATCAATGTAGATGAACTTTGCATCAGAATTGGCATTGTTGAATTGATCAACGAGTCCTTTAAGCTTGCTGTTGAAGATCCTATTTGCAGCATTGATTCTTTCAACACAAGTTCGACCATCTCGGCTGTTTTGAGCCAATGCATTCGGGCTGCACCCGATCTGACCTACCCCAATCAACACGAACTTCCTTGCCCCGTAGTTGTACAAAGCCTAGAAATTGGAAAAAAAAAAAAGAAAAGAGAAACGTTAATGTCGAAAAATGATCTCATATCGACTAGTCAAAGATCAAGTTGGGTCTACCAAGGCATATTGTGTCATAGGGTGCAGTTCGAAAATACTAGGGACCCATTATAGATATGTACAGGTCTCGGTGAAAATATAGTCCGATACAATGGAATTTTTTACTTTAGACCCTCAAAATCTATAAATTTACAAGTTAATCCTTAATTAAATTATAGCTTGACCATCCAAAAATAATAAGATTTTGATTTAATTCTTCTAAAAGTAGTAAAAATATAAGCCAGTACAACGGTGAAATTGTATGTGTTTTAACTCTTATAAAAACATATAACATAATCCCGCCCCAAAAAAAATTTTTGACTTCGCCTCTGACTAAAGTAGATAGTAATTCTATAACGAACGCGGTTCGAATATGTAAAAACGAATCGGAAAAGAATACGAACCTGAAGTTGCTGAGTATATTGTTGAATAAGAACATTAGCATATTGTTCAGGGTTATATCGCCTGCTGGTAGAGTAAAAAAGAGGCATGAAATAGTTGTTAAGGTAATCGTTGCTACCAAGTCCAATGGAGTAAATACATTTGCTCAAGTAATTTGCTGCATTGGCTTCACTCCCAAGCAAGTTCACCACTTGTGAAACTGTTTGCCTATAGTTTCTAACTTGCCCACTGAAACTGATCCGAGCTCCCTGCAGTTTTTAAAATTTGATTAGCATGGGTTGGGTTGGATGAATTCGGGTTTTAAAATTTTGTTGGAGTTATTTCAGTTTGGGTCAAGTTCGGGTTTGAGTTATTTTGGGTCGTTATCTTTTTGTGTTTTGATTGCTTCGAGTCTAGGTTAAGGTGAGTTCAAATTATTGACTATTAATGGAATAATTTGAGTTGAGTCAAATTTGGGTTTGAAATGGACATGTACGGAGCGTTGGATTTTTTTTTTTAAAATCGAGTTTTAGAACTGGTCTAATTCTTCAATTAGGTTAATTCAGGTTGTTTTAGATTTGAGTCATTTAAGTTTCGAGTTTTAGGTCTTCTGGTTGTTGACTATTAGAAGTCTCAACTAAGTTGAGCCGGATTTGGGTTTGAGTTCGGAATGGACAAATAGGGATGGTAAAAACCGAGACTCTACAGAGTCTAACTCAACTCAATCCAATAGAGTTGGATTTAAAAAAAAAAAGTGTTTCATGGTGGGTTTAATTCTTCAATTGATCAGATCAGATCAGATCGGGTTTAAGGAAAACACACCATGTCCCACCACAGGATAATTATCCAAATACCTTTTCTTATATATAATGTTAGTTTAAAATATACTAGATTTTGTCACTTGAAAGAAAATATTTCACGTTAAAAATATGTTCTTTAAAATTTATTCAATAATGAATATAAATGGAGCGATAACAAACTTGCATTTTAATATTACTGAACAAGTGTCCAATCTTTCGATTTGTAATTTTTAATTCTTTTATTTAAAGATGATATAAAATGTATGAAAAAACAGAAATATCATCATAATAATATTAATTATAATTTAAAATATTAGACTAGGTGATAAATAAATTTTATATTAATATTTAAAAATAGAAAAGTGTGGCATATCGAATAAATTAATATTTTTTTCGGGTTAAATTCAGGACGAGTAAATTAATATTTAATTTCAGATCAAGTCAGATCAGATTAGCTTGGAGCCATATCGGATCAGGGTTGGGGTGGCAAAAAACCACCCTAGCCCCGCCGCGTAGCAGTCTCTATGAACAAGTGTATACAAAAATTACCAGCTGTTGTCCAGTCTCTTCTCTGATTCCGGCCGCGGCTGATGCATAGTTAACTCCTCCGAGGATTTGTCTACCTCTAGCGGCGGAGTAAGGAGGAATGTAATTCTCAAAGCCCAAAAGTTCAGCTATACATAAAAAAAAAAACATTAAAATCAAATCAAATATAATTAATGAAGAGCAATCAGTTTAATCAATCGATTTTTTAAATCAAATTTAATATGAGAAAACGAACCCAGTCGACTTTAGTTGAGAAAACTGACCAAACCAAACTTTGGTTAAGTCGATTCAGTCAATTTTTTTGTTAACACTATAAAATATAAATATATTTAAATAATCTAATATTAATATAAAATAAGTCATAAGTTCGGTTTCGAAATTTAAAAATAATTAATTAATTAAATTATTCAATTAAATTGAGATCAAAATCGACCAACCAACCAATCAACCAGATTTCAAAATACATGAAATCCGGGCAGTAACATAGAAATAAACATTAAAAACCAATGATAAAACTCAAGGCAGAGTTTTCAATGAGTAGTTTCGTCGAACGGATGGAAAGCTCACCAATGACATCGACTGTGGTTTTGCCATTAGAGAACCTTCCAGTTGGTCCATTAGGGAAATCGATTCCATAAGGCATGTAATTAGCTTTCGCTAATGACGATAATCGATTATTGTTCCCATTATCAACTAATGAATCACCGAAGATGAAGTAACAAGGAACTTGAGGTGCGCCATTGATGAACCCGAAGCTCAAGCTTAGAAGTACAGCCACCCCAAATAGCACACACAGTTTCACCATTGTTACTATGAAATTGAAGCTTGAAAGAAGGGGAGAACAGAAAGAATGGTGGAAATGTGTGGGGAAGAATGGCGTGTTGTGAGGTATATATAGAGAAATGGAGAAGGAGATATGATGAGAAGATTATACAATGATCGCCATGCAAATGATTTTGCTTTTACAGTTGAAGAAAGTAGGTTAAACGCATTCATTACACGCGGAGTTAATGTGAGAGTCTATCTCACCTTGTCGGTCCATATATATATATAGATATATAGATTACGACATGCTGAGATTTGGGATGAGAATTCGGATAAAGGTAGATAGTATCGTATTAGTGGGTGTCTCGTTTCTATTTGGTATTGGTATATATTGGTATCGATATGTTTTGATGTATCTTTTCAAATTTATATATGTTTTTAAATATTTTTCAGATGTAAATTTTTAGTTGGTAAAAGTGCCATGACGGATGTATATACTAGAAGTTAGATTTTATTTTGTCCCGTTTATTTTTAAAACGAGCAAATTAGTCTATTTATGTTAGATCAAAGATCAAATTGGTCATTTTTTGTTTAAAAGTTCGTTCATTTGTACTTCGAGTCATTTCAACATGTGAAACCATACGTGACATAATTTAGAATGAAAATTTTAAAGAAAAATAAAATGTTGTTGCATAAATTTTAAAATTAAAAACTAAAAACAAAGTAAAATCGAAAAAAAAGTGAATGATAGTTTCGTTAAAAGCTTCAAAAACCTCAAAACTGATATTTTTATAACACTCATTTTACAATGTTCATTTCTCTTTATATTTTTCCTTTTAAATTATGTCACATAAGATCAATCGTCTTAATTAATGGTTAAATTAACGATTTGAGTAATGGAAGGACCTTATTGATATAACATCGATAGTTTGAAGATGTAATTAGAATGTTTTAAAGTTTGAAGATCAATTTAGAATGAAAATCATAATTTGGGGGTGTTTAATGCAATTAACACATAAAATTATAGTAATTTTATGAAAGGGTTATTCTTAATTAATGAGTTAATTACTCTCTCCTAGTGTTATTATTCTTCATAGTAATTAACTTTATTCATTATTTCTAGGCATAATGATTTATTTGGCCTTCTAACTTTATAAAAAAAATCATTTTAGCCATTCATTTAATTTTTTTGTATCTTTTTTAACCCTTAAACTTGTAATTTTTGTCAAATCGCCCCAAAATGGATGAAAAAATTAACATACAGGTGGATTGCCACGTAGCTGACACGCTAGTATTTAATTACTTTTTAAAATTTTAAAAATTTAAAAAATTATTTCTAAAAATTAAAAATCATTGAAACTATTTAAAAGTATAAAATTTATAATAAAAAGTATTAAAAATCTACGTGTATGCCACATCAAGAAAGTCAACAAATATTAATTTCTTCATCCATTTTGGGTGATGACAAAATGCAAATTAAAGGGCTAAAATAGACGAAAAATTAAATGAATGACTAAAATGAATTTTTTTAAAAATTAGAGGGACCAAAATTAAATATAATGTATCAAAAATTGGGAGGACTACATTATAGAAAACTAACCATATTTAAACGCTAATTAATAATAATTATTGCAATTAGCTAATTAAAGCACATAATAGTTACATCATCAACATCCGTACACTTTATCAATGGTCAATTCACTTACATTAATTATAATAAAAAAGTTAAACTATTGAGATATTACGAGTTAATTCAACATTACTTCAATTAAAAATAATTAAAAGATCTTTTTATTTAAATTTATCTTTTTAAATTTTCGTATAAAATTTACCAAAAAAATAATTTAAATTGGTAAGAAATTGACAAAAGGTAAAATTTGAACTTAGGATATCAGGATAGTAATGGACTCGATTTTGTCATTTTAACTAAAGTTACTTTTTTTTTGAGGTATTTCCAATTATTTTGAGAGAAGAATATGAAATGTTGTTCGCTCGAAGCTGAAATACGCCTCAACAAGTCTGAATTTGTCCTTGCTAGGCTAAGTAGTAGCATTATCATCCAAAAGTGACTAATATGTTTTATATGACATGGGTTTGAGTCCAACCATGCACATTATCAAGCATCTAATGTGGTATTCTTGTTATACAGGCTTATCGCCTCTTGTAGGGTGTGCCTCGCATTTATTAGATATTTTGCAGGCACTTAGAAAGATATTTTGACGAGCAATCGAAAAAGGCCCCAAATAGGCCCAACGTCATGATGTAGGGCATCAGGACGTCGGGATGACGCAACAACGTTGAAACAACAAAGCAGGGACGGCATTGTGACGAGGCGATATGCCACGTCACGACGTGTTCTCATATTTGGCAGACACGTTTTAGACTTTAAACAGGACTGCTTCTCCCAGTTGAACTCTAATCTTAACCTATTTAAAGGGGTCATTGTATCCCTATTTTGAGTGGCCAGAATTAACACACCATTCAGTAAGGGCTTTTCTTTGAGGGCGACAAAATGTAGTCGTATATGAATTCTGGTGAGAGTTTCGTGGTAACTATGGAGAGAATTTTGTGCCCGAGTTAAGACTTCATTTTTGAGGTTTGGGTTTGTACGTTTAGTACATTTAGGTTTATTTTCTCCATATTGTACTCTCGTTTATTTACTCATTTAGTGAAAAGTTGACGTCTCATTTGCCTGTGGTTTTCCCTCTTTGAGGATTTTCCGCGTAAAATATTTGTATCTATTCCTCTCCACTTTTACTATGCCGCGGTTTATACGAATCGATCTCCAACACCTCTTCAAACATGTCAAAGTTGGGAGAAAAATCACCCCATCAAGAACAATACCAAATTTGTAGAGAGGTCTGCCAATGCTGGGTTGACAATATTTTATAAATATAATTTTACATAATTTTTTTACACATATCATAATAATTTCCGTCGACATTACACCTTATCCAAATAAATATCTAATGAAAAACAATATCCACATCATCATTCAATGGTGCAGCTTACCTTTAACACCAATCAAGTCGTTTCATTGACCAAATTTTTGTTCACATTCTTATGTTAATTAATTTGGGGTAAACTATCAAAATAATCATTTCTGTTTCCCTCGGGTTATATTTTAGTTATTTACGTTTGAAATGTTATATTTTAGTCACTTACGTTATCGTGTTGTAATATTTTAGTCATTAAGCATTAATTGCTGTTAACGGTGTAATAGTAAGTTGACGTGACACGTTAAATCATCATTTCAAACGAAAATTTTAGGTTAAATTATATAATTGGTCCCTATATTTTTTCCGTTTTGAGCAATTTAATTTAATTTTTTATTATTGTGCAAATGTGAAATGCATCAATTTTTTAAAGACTTGTCTGGTATTGTTAATATTACTTCTGCTTCTTCCAAACGGCATGATGAATTACAAAAAGCCCAAGCAGCTAAAATAACTCATTTAGTATCCATCAATGAGTTAACAATTGGAACATGTATGAATTAGATTGTCACTTTACAAAGTCCTGGTGAGACTCGATGGAGTTCTCATTTAAATTCAATCACTAGCTTACAAACGATGTATAATGCTACTAGCAAAGTTTTTGAAAATCTAAAAATTATTGCTCCTAACTATTCACAACGAGGAGATGCTCATAGCGCATATAATAAATTGAGGTCTTTTGAGTTTATTTTTATTTTGCACATGATGAAGGAAGTTTTAGGGATTACTAATAATCTTTGTCAAGCTTTGCAACATCGTTCTTAAGATATATTAAATGCCATGAGTTTAGTTTCGACAATAAAAGATTTAACTCAGAAGTTGAGAGACGGTGGATGAGATGAATTGTTGAAAAATGTGATATCTTTTTGTGAAACTTGAGAGTTGGTTTTTCCATATATGAATGTTCAATACATTGTGGGTGGTAGTCGTAACAAGAAGGAAGATGTTATAGTGAAACATCATTATCGAGTGGATATATTTTTTGCTACAATAGATGCTCAATTGCAAGAATTAAAGAGCAGATTCAACGAACATGTTGTCGAGCTTCTCACTCTTACTACAATTTTAGATCCCAAAGAGTTTTTCAAGTTATTTGATATTGATAAAATTTGCATTCATGTAAACAAGTTCTATCCAAAAGATTTTTCTTAACAAGAGAAACAAAATCTTCCATAAGAGTTGAAGCATTATAAATTTGATGTACGTAAGCATCCTAATTTGAGAAAAATATCAACACTTCCTAAACTTTGTAGAATCTTAATTGAGAGTGGAAAGTTAATCATGTACCCACTCGTTGATAGATTGATTAGTCTTGTATTGACTCTTCTAGTCTCAACTGCGTCCATAAAACGTGCTTTTTCTGCTATGATGATTTTGAAGACTCGACTTCGTAGCAAGATAGAAGATGGTTTTTTGAGAAATTCTTTAGTTGTCTACATTAAGAAAGAAACTGCAAAATTTTTTAATGCAAACGAAATAATTAATGATTTTAATGAGATCAAGGACCGAAGAATGCAATTCAAATAAATTTTAAATTTACTTTCTAGCTTATTTTTATTTATTAGATCAGTTTTCTTTAATTAGTTTTTATTTTTAAAATATTATTATTCATTATCTCATACTAGACTGTCCATGGGTAGGCGGCCTACCGACGGCCCGCCCAAATATGGGAGGTTCGGTAAAAATATAGGCCCAAAATATGGGCTTGGGCAAAAAACGAGGCCTGTTTAAAAAAGGGGCGGGCGTTCAAACACCACTTTTTGGCCGGGCACCCTACTGCCCGAATATAATAAATATATATTTTTTTATTTTTTAATTTTATTTTTATTTTTAAAATATTTTTTATTTTTTATTTTTAAAATATTTTTTTAATGTTTATTAAAAAATAGGCCGGGCCGGGCCGGGCTCGGGCTTATAATATTTTTCTCGGGCCGGGCCTGGGCAAAATTTCAGGCCCATATTTCAGGCTGGGCCTGGCTCGGGCCTAGAAGGCGGGCTGAAAATTTTTTTCTGAGACCGGCTCGGCCTGGCCCGGCCCATGGACAGGTCTATCTCATACCCCTCTTGAAATTTTCTAACTTCATCCCTCAACTCTACAAATTAATTTTGTCTATTTTCTATCTTTCACTCATCTCTTAGCAAAAAATTTTAATTATCAATTCATTCCTTTAGATAAAATCTGATTCATCAAATTTTTAAAAAAAAATATTTATACTTAAAAATTTATTGAGATAATATTTTAGTACATCAAATATATATATATATATATATATATATATATAAAGTCAAAGTGTAGCCTTTATAGGCTAAGGTAAAGTAAGATTACAAAGTCAATTCTCAAAAAGGCTATACCCATCAACTTGGTGAAGAAAAGAAAAATGGGAACACAAATCACATACCTATATACACTTCTTTCTGGTCTTATTCATATATATATATATATATATATATTGGGTTTACTTTGACTATCTTCTCAATGTGCATACTTTTAATTACCCATGCAATTGATTGAGAATTTGGTGGGTTTATGAAAGGAAAAATAAATCTTTTTATAAGATATTTATGTTATACTATACGTGAATAATGGTAGTAGAAATGATCGCAAAACAATAATAAAGAAAAATAAGAACATACAAATTTTATGTGAAAAACTCTTATCGGGAAAAACCACAGGCAGAGGAGGAGAAATTCACCAATATTGAAAAACAACGATACAAGAGGTTTACAATTATACGCAGTTTTTAAGGATTAAACAACCCGTATAATAGAAAAAGTATAGTCTTATATGAATTCGACTTGTGCGACAAGGTCCGGCCCGAGGCCGTAGCTCACCACAGATCCTCAATTTTGCCTCTCTATTTTATTTCTTTAGCAAATGAGTTGCACCTCGAACTTTTCAAGCCGGATCAAACGAGATTCAGGTCACACAACTCTAACAATTTATATATATAAATCCATAAGTACCTATTAATGACCGATTGAAGTTCAGTTGGCATTGACATTGTTGCCTATGCAGGACGACATGAGTTTGAGCGCGCTAAAACGCATTTATCCTGCTATTAAAAGGTTGGGAAGAAATTACGGACAATTGTATAAAAAAATACTGATTAATGTATTTCTCGAACTCGATGGGGGTATCAATTAATATATATATATATATATATATGTTAGTGGGTGGAGGGTAGACAAATTTAATGTTGGAGAGATGGTCATAAACCAAGTCATGGGGCACATTGGGCTGTGTATTGACTGCCTCGTCGTTGACCTTCACCGGCGCCGCTTTACTAATTCTAAATGCAATGGGAACATTATTGAATAATAATTTTGGTAGCATTTATTGAATTGGGGTTGACCCTTTAATTTCCAACCCATATCACACCATATATATTGGCTAAATTACGGTATAAGTCACTCAAGTATGATTTTTTTCTTTTTTCTTTTTTTGTCATCAAACTATAAACAGTTACAAAATGGTCACCCAATTATTCGATTTTGTCTTTTTTGGTCACCAGCTGGCTAACATAAAAATAGAAACACCCAAAAATCTAAGATAATTGAGTGACCAAAAAAAAAACAACAGTTGGGTGACTAATAATGTACACATATATATACATACATTATATTTTAAGTTATGGACTAAATTAGTATCATGAATTAATTGAATCTCAGTTTAGTTGAAAAAAGATTAAAAACCCATTTTATTTAAAAAGTGCATTCAATCTTCTCTATAACAAATTAATATAACAGTCAAGTTTATTTGTAAAATCGATTTTTATGTTTTAATTTTTACTATTTATAGTAGGTTTCCACCTATAATAATAATTGTCATAAATTATGAAATGCACTCTTTATTGAATTCATTCTCTATAATAGCCTCACTCTCGAATTTTAGTGCAATTGAACCTCGTGTGTTGGTGGTTAGGATGTTCACCGCCCTAGGTGTGACCAAGGTTCGAGTCACGCTAGTTACGTTGTTATCAGGGCTTTGCATTCCTCTTGTAATTCACAAAAAAAAACATTAGTGAAATTAATACAAAGCAATTTATCCATTTAGCCAAGAATACTCAAACCCACGTCCTCCTGCATTGATAATAATATTACTGACAATCGAGCTAAGACTCAATCAATATTAATTTCAAATATATTTAATCTCAATTAATTCCACTGAGTATATATAATGTAATTTTCATTATTAATTTATAATAAAATAATTAACTTTCTTTCCAATACATTGTCAAATATTCATTTTATGTGTTTAACTACAGCTCTAAGGAAGGAATAATTTCCGTCTGGCTTACCTTCATTAGCAAGCAACCTAAAATTATTATAAAATCAATATATTACCTAATGACTTCTTCTTGAAGAAAAATAAGTTTTGAAGTTTTCCTATTAGATTGTAAATATAAAAAAAATGTTAAAAAGGATAAACATAGAGGTACTCATGTGTCGGGTCGAGCCTAAATATGATATTAATATATTTTATGTTTGTTCAAGCTCGGCTCGAAATATGGGTCTAAAATTTTGCCCATACTCATCCATATTTGCAAAAGACTAATCCAAACTCATTTTAGGTCGGCCACCCTATTATTTTTAATTTTAAAAATATATATTTATATTACATTATTTTAGTTTAATATTTAATAAATTTTTTATTTATTGAAATTGTTTATACAGTCATTTTTAACATTATTTTAATGTTTACATTAGTGTAGTATTATATATTTAGTATAGATTTATTTTTTTAATGTTTTATAAATTACATAATATAAAGTATTATAAACTTAAAAACGGGTCGGGCCAAACTTAGGCCTTGAATGTTTAAACTTGAGCCCAACCCATATTTTAAACGAGCCTTTTTTTGCCAAAATCTATTTTTTTGGGCCTAATATTTTTACCCAAACCCTCTTAATTTTCGAGCGAACCTTCGAGCCTGGGTGGGTAGCCCGACCCATGAATAGGTCTAGGTAAACATATATTAACGCTATTTTAATTTTGCAAGTGAAAATTGGGAATTTTAATATTGGTATATAAAAAAAGTTTTATTAGTAAATTAGTTCTTAAAGTATACCTCAATTTTCGCTTTGATTTTTTCTTCAAAAGTGATACATAAACTATCAGATTTGTCTAAGCTTATCAAAATGTATTGTGTCAAATTGTAATTGATGTCGAGTTGTAAACTATGTCAGGTTGTAAAACAGGGGCCACAACTAGGAGACTGGTAAAGCCTTGACCCTACTAAAATGGAAAATTTAATTTTTGGTCCTTTAAAATTTAGAGTAGATTACACCATTCATTACTAAACTATTGGTAAATTTTGGCTCCCCTTCAAATATACAATTTAATTTCGAACCCTAAAAAAATTTTGGCTTCACTTTTAGTAGTAAATTATGTTAGCTTGGTATTTGACATAATACTCACAAAAATGATAACTTATTTTTACTAACGAATTTAATAGCTACCATTAATTCAAAACAAAATTTAAAATTTTGAAAAAATATAGAGGGTAGAAATGATCAAATTGAAGGAAAAGACCAACTCAGAAACTACTTATAGTACGGGACTAATAATAAAATTGGAGATGATGGATTTAACTACTATTTTTTAAATTTTAAAATGTTACACTAAAAATTAAATAATATTAACATTGGATCTAAATTTTGAAATTTGAAAAGTAAAAGAACTAAATTTCTGAAAATAAAAGTATAATGATCAATTTTAAATTTATAAAAAAGTAGGGACCTATAACATATTTTAACTATTAAAATATTATTATATTATAGGTTCTTATCATATCTGCTCTTTTTAATATAATGTCTAAAACTACCCATAGTCCCTCCTTAACCCTTAAATAGGAGAATAATGAGCTTCAGTTAAATTTGTTCATGGGTCGAGCTACCCACCCAGACCCGCCTAATTTTGGGAGGGTTTGGGCAAAAATATTAGGCCCGTTTAAAATATGGGTTGGGCTCATGCTTGAACATTCAAGGCTCGACCCGTTTTAAGTTTATAATACTTTATATTATATTATTATATATATTATGTAATTTAGAACACATTAAAAAAATAAAACCTATACTAAATATCTAATACTACTTTAATGTAAACATTTAAATAATGTTAAGATAATTTTATAAAAAAAATGTATAAAATGATTAATTATGAATATAATATAATATAAATATTTTTAAAAAAATTAAATAATAATAGGTTAGCCTTTTGCAAATATGAATGTGTTTAGGCAAAATTTAGGCCCAGATTTCGGGTCAGCCCAGGCTTGGGCAAGCATAAAGTATGTTAACATCATACTTAGATCCGGCTCGAACCCGACCCAACCTAGCTCATGAGCACCTCTAGCTTCAACACACTCGAACCTATATCTACCTGCATTGGTAACAATGCTGATTACAGTTGAACTAAGACTTAATCGATATTATAATTATATAATAAGTATATTTTAATTAAGTTTCAATTAATAGAGATTGTGATTAGCATTAAGAATAGAAAGGAACCCTTCACATGCACCAATTATTTGCATTTTTATAACAAAAAGTAATTAAAAATTAAAACAAAACCCTTTATATAATTACTTGCACGAAATCGACAATTTACGTCATCTAACACTTGTCAATAAATAATTGGCTTAAACTACTCAAACTCATAGTGAGGCAATAGATATAGTGGACCACACCACAGCCGAGTGTGGCCTACGCTCTCACCGTGGCTTATGCGGCGCATGAGCCGTGGGATGCACTGAGTTGTGTGGATGTGTAGCTTTACACTTACGTCGTTTCACGTCACCCCTAATCATTGGTGGGTAGAGTGTAAATGAGATAATTTAGTGTTAATCTTTTTATTATTTATTTGGATTAAAATAAACCTCTAATTTTCTTATTTATTAACTAAAAATTCATCAAAATTTAAGGACTAAAGAGATAAATATACAAAATTAGGGGGGTCAATGAAAGTGTTAAACAGAATGGGAGCATCTCGTCGAGATGAACTGTGCCCGGCACAGGACTACCTACTAAGAAAATGTGAACATTTGCCCTATATGTTGCAAGGCATGTGCTCAAACCTTATCAAGCATGGTTTGTCGTGACCAGACGCTACCACTCTATTTAACACACTATCTTTTTAGACAATTTTAAGCACTCAGTTTCGTCAAATTTGAGAGTAGAAAATTCCTCGCAATTCGAATTGAATTTCAATTGATTACTCATTTTTAGCCGTACATGTTTAGGCTTAGTTTAGCCAAGCTACTTTTATGTTCTTTGACCATTTTTGAGATTTAGTCATTGTACTTTAAAAGTTAAAAATTCAATCCTCATACTTTTTTTTTTAATTTGAAAATCACAATCCAATCATTAAAATCATAAATATTTTCTGATAAAATTAGTCAATTTAGAATTTTGATTAAGGTTGTTCTCATTAGACCTGTCCATGGGCAGGGCCCAGAAAAATTTTCGGCTCGCCTCCTAGACTCGGGCCCAGCCCGGCCCGAAATATGGGCCTGAAATTTTACTTAAGCCCGGCCCGTGAAAAATATCATAAGCCGGAGCCCGGCCCAGCCCATTTTTAAAATAAACATTAAAATTTTATTTTAAAAATAAAAAAATAAAAAATTTTATTTTAAAAGTATTTTAAAATTAAAAAATAAAAATAAAAAATATATATTTATTATATTTGGGTCGGGACGGGCCGGGCCGGGCCGGGCTCGGGCCAAAAAAGTGGTGTCCGAGGCCCGACCCGTTTTTAAACGGGCCTCATTTTTTTGCCCAAGCCCATATTTCGAGCCTATATTTTTACCCGAACCCTCCCATATTTCGAGCGGGCCATCGGGCCAGGCCGGGCCGCCCGGCCCATGGACAGGTCTAGTTCTCATATGACGTGGCAGAAAATAAACATATTAATTTGATAAATTTTGAAAGAAACTACCAGCAACAGTAATGATTGTACTAATTTTTTTAAAATTGAAAAAAATATTTTTTATCTATAAATCGAGCAGTCCGTTTAGTTCGATAAATTTGAGTTAAGCTTGAATAAGAATTTTTATGTTTCGAGCTGATTTAACCTAGCCTGAATTAAACTTTAATAATATATTTTTTAAAAATTTTAAATTAATTATAAAGTATTAATATTAATATAGAATATATTTTTAATATTCTATTAAATTTTAAATAATGAAATGGGCTGGTAAGCCTATACTTGAGTTTTTGTTTGGAATCAGGTCATGATTCGATCCCGAACGACCCATGGATAGCTTTACATCAAACTAAGATTGAGCCTTTAAAAAAATTGAGAATTTGAAAATTGATGCAATTCGATGATGTTTAGATTGTTTTGGTTCATAAGTTAACTTAATATATTTATTTTCTGCCATGTCATATGACCTCAACCAAGGCATTGACCTCGACCTCGACTATCCACCATTGGATTTCCATCAACTTTGCAAACCACAAGCCTTCGTGAATGCCCCATAACTCAGCTTGTACACGATCTAATAGACCAATCTTCATAGTGAAACCTCGTAACTAATTACCAAACTCATCCGATATCAGTCCTCCTACTAACGCAACCCAAGTACAGGTTGTTATAGCACCATTACTGCTAAGCAAGCACATCCCCATCAGTGGTCGATTCCGTTGGAGCCAATGAGGTCCTCTAGCAATAATTGGAAAAGCTTATTTCATGTCTTGATCAATGTCTTTGGCAAACTTCTTTGCATACTCCAAAATGTAAAGTCGACAGAGTTTTATCCTGAAAAACTATCGCGTTACAAGCATTCCATAGCCCTCAAATAATAGTGACAAAGAGCACGCCCCATGGTATACCAAACTCCCTCATCATAGCTAGTTCACAATTCATCTTTAAAATAAGGATAAACTACATTCAAGGTCACTAAATTATTAAAAAGTTTACGTTTTACTCAACTTAAAAAAGTTACAAAATGATCACTAAAATATTTGAAAGTTTTTGTTTAAGTCACTAGGTTGTTAAGTTTTTTTCTTTTAAGTTCAGCTAGCGAGCTCCAAGTGATGATTCGATGATCAAAATGGTAAATCAATACCCATTGATAAGTAAAAGAGCTTACCTTAGATCTAAGTCGACATGATGGTCAGTGTCAGATATCAAAGAAGAAAGTTTTTTGGATTGAAAATTCATGATATTTAAAGTTGTTTCATGCAAAAAAAAAACAAAAAACAAATTATAAAAGAGTAGGGGAAAAAGAGCTTTCGATTGGTGTAGGTGATGCAAATGAAGAAGGCCAAACAATAACGATTTTAACAACCCAGTGAATTAAATGAAAACTTTCGAATAGTTCAATAACCATTTTGTAACTTTTTGAAGTTGAGTGACCAAAACGTAAACAGACTAATAGTTTAGTGACATTGGGTGTAGTTTAACCTAAAACATGTTATCAATAAATTAAAAAAACAAAGGTAAAAAGACATCTCCAATCCCTTTCAATTTCAAAATTGAGCAGATCAGTCCCTCTCGAAAAAATCAAAGCAATTTAATCCCTGCCAATTTCAAAAGTGAGAAACCGGACAAGTAATTGCGACGTTAATGTTTTCCACTAATTGTACATGATTTTGATTGGTACAACAATAAATTTAACCCTCAAAGTTTACACATTCTGTCAACTTGGTCCCAATTTAACAAATTTTTTTCGCAACATTTGTGTAAATATGTAAATGATTATGGTAAAATTGTTTTTTTTTTTAGAATTAAGGCCAAAATGACAAAAATATGTAAATATAAAGGCTAAATTTGTTACTATACCAATCAAAATTATGTACAATTGATGGAAGACATTAACACCTAGAGGTGCTCATGGGCTGGGTCGGGCCGGGCTTTATAATAAATATTTATTTTTAAATTTTAAATTTTAAAATACTTTTAAAATACTTTTTTATTTTTTTATTTTTTAAAATAAATTTTTGGTGTTTTTAAAAAAAAGGGCCTGGTCGGGCCAGGACCGGGCTTAGGAATTTTTTCTCGGGCCGGGTCTGGATAAATTTTAGGCCCATATTTCGGGTTGGGTCGGGCCAGGCCTAGGATGTGGGACAAAATTTTTTCTAGGCTCGGCCCGTCCCATGAGCACCTCTATTAACACCGTGATTGACAAGGTTTAAATTGCTACAATTTTTTTGAAATGGACCAATTTACTCAATTTTGAAATTGAGAGGGACTGGAAAGATATTTTTACTAAAAACAAATTTAAAATATATATATTTTTAATAATAATATTATTAGAAAATCTGATAATGTGATTATTATAAAGGAAAGCGGGGACTGTACTCTAACGCTTTGTGATTGTTTGGATGACGTCATCTTCGTCTCAATCACCAACATTATAATAATAAACTGAAACCAGTGCCATTTTCGCTTCTCATTTTCCCTTCAAATTTTTGTTTTTCAAAATAATCTCTGAAAATCTGATTCCTTTTCCCCCTTTTTTCTTCAATGGCAGCCGAAGAAGAATTCCAAGAATCAGATGTTATATTCCCCGACGCCACGCTTAACGGCGGAGCTCCTCTTCCCTCCGATGAATTAATAGATCGCCGGCGATTCTTATCCAAAACCGTCCGTTCTGTTCCCGTTAACATCCCGCTTCATCAACGTAGTACTATCGTTTTCGATTACGGTGGTGATTTAGATGAAGATCGGGAAATTGTGCCGCCGCATGTGATATTAGAACGGAGAATCGCTGCGAAAACGGCGTTTTCGGTTTGTACAGGTAATGGAAGAACGCTTAAAGGAAGGAATTTGAGTCAAGTTCGGAATTCGATTCTCAGGTTGACTGGATTTTTGGAAGTATAAAAAAATTATATATATGTTTAATTTTTTTTCAATTCTTTTTTTTTCATCATTTCAAAATTCAGAAATGGATTGGGAAAAAAGAATTTGATTTTATATGTTATATATAAAAATTATTGATGAGTTTCAATTATTATTACTATATCTTTCTATTTGCTTATGATTTTTTTCTTTTTGCTTTAATTTCTAGTTTTCATGTAATTTAATTTCTTAGTTTGATTTTTTTTAAGAATTTGATTATATTTTTCACTTATAATTCAGTGGAATATTCTTAATATGAATGTATTTAATTTTAGTAAATTAGACTTAAAACTATATTCTAAATTTATAAGGATAAATCTTAAAATTATACATGAATTTTGATCTCGATAATATATATATATATATATATATGAAATTTTAATTTTGATTCAATCATACACATTTAAAATATATATTGATTTATTTTTATATTGGATAAATGTAATTATTTGTGTATGCAATATATAAGCATAAATTATGCTATATCAATATTGTGTTTATAAATTTAAACCAAAATTTATGTATAGAATTTCATATTAAACCGAAGTTTGCTATGCATAGTTTTGAGATTTGTCTCAAAATTAAATCATTATTATTTTTAAATATGTATCGATTGAGTCTTAGCTCGATTGCCATCGACATTGTTACCAGCAGGAGGACATGGGTTCGAGTGCGCTGAAGCGTATTATCCTCCTATTTTGGGAGGGTTTATAGGTAGTTCTAGACATTGTATTAAATAATAAGAACCTATAATGAGATTAATGTTCAAAAAATAATATAATATATAATTATACTAAATCAAAGTTCATGTATTTCAATGTTCACGTGCAATTTTGAGATTTTTCTATAATTTATATAGAACTTTTAATTTTGATCAATATAAGTATTTTAGAATATGAATATTTTAAGGAAATGGATATAACTATAAGAAATTTTAAAAAATAAAAATTATACAAATTAAGAAAAATAGAAGAAGATAAAGTAACTATAAGTATTTCGATCATATGGTTAGATGTTATATTTCTTTTAGTTTCAAGTTTGCAAGTATACGATAATCTTGGATTTGGTGAAAATTTTACTATTAGCTAATCTAGTTCAATCGATGCAATTAAAATTTAACTAGTTGATGTTTCGCTTTATACTATTATTTTCTACCAAAAAAATAACTATCCTTTAAATTGAAAAAAATAATTAGATATTATTTTCTGTTTGGTTGAACATAAAAGAACTTCAATCAAAGGTATTTTATTTTATTTATAATTTTAAATATTAATCAGAATTTTGGATGCAAATATGCATTATCCATTCTTATATATTGTTTATATATATATATACATATATATTTATTCATTTTCTTCAATTTAGAAAAATTATTTTATGGATCATTTTCATCACATTATTTATAGTATCTTCTTTTCCATATCATATGTACATTTGGATTAAATTTCCGAATCAAAGATGATGTGTCCTCTTTAATTGGACAAGATCATGAATGATGTGATGAAAATGGTCTATAAAATAATTTATTTTCAATTTATCTTTTAAGTATTTGACTAGACATGCAAAAAACAAAATCAAAAGCGAATAAATAATAAGAATAATAAATATTTTAATTAATTATATATTATTTATATAAAATAATTATAATTGAATAATATTTTATTTGATTTTCACATATTTAAAAAAAAAAGAATTTTAGAGAGGATTGACAACGAAGCCACGTGCAGTGCATGGGCTTTTATAATAAATCATTGCAAACTTGCAAACGTGGCAGACAATGAATAGATGAGTTGTCGGGAAGGAAAATGCCAAATAATATATTGTGAGATTTTCCAATCAATGACGTGGATCACTTTACAACCCTACGTTCATTTTAAATTATGTTTTTATCCTTTCATTTACTATTTTTATCATTTTAATAAAAACACATATAATGTCGATTAAATCTTAACTCGATTGATATGTATATTGTTGTTAATGTAGGAGGACGTGGGTTCGAATACGCTGAAGCACATTATTAATGCAGAAAGATATAGATTTGAATGTACTGAAACGCATTATAAATACAGAACAACATAGGTTTAAGTGCGTTAAAAATAAATATAGAAAGCAAATTATTTACAATAATGAATTATTTTGAATAATGAAATACAATATCGTCAATATGTCAAATGATATTATCTATAAAAAATAATATTTTAATAAAATACAATAAAAAAATATTATTTTAATTATAAAAGGGTGTCCAACTAAGGGCGGTACCCTGTCACCTTTTACTTTTTATATTTTTAGAATAAATTTTACATTTTATTAGTTTTATATTTATATTTTATAATTATTTATTTTATTTTATTTAATAAAAATGATTAAGTTGTTTTATTTTATAATTTTATAATTACAAATTTTATGAAATTATATGTTAGTATAATGGTGAAATTGTATTTTGACCCCAAAAAATTATTATTTATCTTTAGCCCATTTAAAGTAATTTTCTGGCTTCACTCTAACAGCTCATGTAATGGTTTACATGTGTTTCATTGCTTATGTTGATATTTTTTTATGAAGTACACATAAACTGTCACGTGGTTATCATATCATTGTTGTTAAAATTTTAACAATTCGGTTAGTTTTTTCTCCCTAAAAAATTGATTAAAATTTGAAGGTTGAGAGTCAAAATGAGAAAAGAAGGTAAAAGTACCATAGAGGCCCCTATACTTGGAGTCGGATTGCATTTTGTCCCTTTTTACTCAAAAAATGGACAAATTAATCATTATATGTTAGACCAAAGAGCAAATTGGGTTTTTTTTGTTAAATTTTCATTTATTTCTACTATTAAAAGCTGATATTTGCATGTCATCATGAGGTACACATGACACCTCACTTATATTTTTTTAGTAGATGTCACCCAACTATGATTTTTTTCTTTTTTGATCAACTAACGATGAAAAGTTACAAAATAGTCACTCAACTATGTTTTTTTTTCTTTTTTGGTCACCCAACTATGAAAAGTTACAAAATGGTCATCAAACCATTTAATTTTTTTTTGTCACCAGCTGGCTTACGTAAAAATAAAAACATCCAAAAATCCAAGATAGTTGTGTGACTAGAAAAGACAAATTTGGATAGTTAAATGACCATTTTATAATTTTTCATAATTTAGTGACTGAAAAAGAAAAAAAAATAGTTAGATGACTACTAATGTAATTTACCTTATTCTTTATCTTACTATTTAAAAGTTTATATATTTTATGAATCGAGTCTTAGTTCAATTATCTTAAAAAATTCGAGTTCAAACGTGTCCGGAAATTATGATTACTTAAAATGGAAAAAAAAACAAATACCCAAATGATTTATATAGTTATGTATACCTAAATTAAGGTAAAGACAAATTTCTATAGGAAAAAGAAAACAAAGAGAAAGAGAAACGTGTTGCAAATAATGTCTTGTTGCTTGGGCTACTCAATGTAATTGGAGTACACTCTAGGAAGCTTTTATCATATACTTTTACGTGAAGGCTTTGCAATTTGCCCTTTTTTTTAGGTCTCGTTAGTGTAAACGAGTTATGTTAATTGAAAATATTAAATGGGTAAATTTCACCCAATGTTAATAAATTATTAGTAAGTTTACGTTTTGGTCATTTAATTTCAAAAAGTTACAAGATGGCCGTTGAAATATTTGAAAGTTTTCATTAAAGTTATTGGACTATTTGAAAGATTTTATTTAAGACATTGGGTTGTTAAGTTTTTTTTTTTAAGTCCAACTTGTGAGCTCCAATCGACGATTTGACGATCAATACAGTGGATTGGTACCCATTGATGAGTAGAAGAACATATCTTAGATCCAAGTCGATTTGACGGTCAGTGTCAGACATAAAAGAAATTAAATTGTAAAACAGAAAGAGAAGGAGAACTTTCGGTTGGTGTAGGCGGTATGAACAAAGAAGGCCATATAGCAATGATTTTAATAGCCTAATGACTTAAATGAAAACTTTAGGATAGTTCAATGACCATTTTGTAACTTTTTGAAGTTAAGTGATCGAAACATAAATTTACTAATAGTTTAATGACTTTAGATGTAGTTTACCACATTGGATAGACGTATTTGTCATTCGACATGAAACTAATATAATGGTTAGAAACGTATCTTTTTTATGGATAACATATAGAGTTTCACTCTAGTTTGTTTTTTTATTAGACTTGTTCATGGGTAAGGTGAGTCTAAATATGATGTTATTACTTATTATTTCAACTTAGGTTGTGGCCAGATCCCAATTCAAAACATGGGCATATTGTTTTATCTAGATCGAAACCAAGTCATATTCAAATATTTCATGTTCAATCAAGTCGAATTAATTTGAGCTTGGCTTGCTACAATTGAGGGTTGCCAGTTGGAGCTTTCCCCACTACTAGAGATGGCAACGGGGCAAGATGGTTTTTTGCCGAACTCAACTCAATGCTCCCAACATATAACCTAATTCTAGCTCAATCCGAAATTAAATATTAATTTATTCATCTCAAACCTTACTTGAAAAATCAAAGTTATACTCGTCTTTGACTCGATCTAATTCGATATGCCACAATTTTAATTTTGAATTATATTTTTTTAATTGTGATTTATTGTCAAATTATTGTTACATTGTATAAAAAATATTACATTAGTTAAATACAATTTTAGTTGTATTACTAATATATATATATATTTTTTAAGTTTATAAATATAATATCGTTGCTAAGAAAAATATAATAACCAAACTACGCAAAAAAAGTTTTCATGCACTATATTATGGGATATGAATATGATGTCATTTGAGAGATGGAGCTTCACACAAGCATCGAGTTATGAACTCTTTAATTTGAAACGTCCAAAATTTCGAAATGTGATTGAGAATACATTTGTTCTAAAAAATTCTCATATTAATAACATCACTTTAGTGTAGTATAAAAAAAAAAAAGGTTGGACCATACTAACGTGTTGCATTCTTTGCAACTTCATTCATAGGTGGATTCAGGAATGTCAATACTTCGAAGAATACATGAAAGAAAGAGATCTTGATAATATTAATGATACAGATTCGGATGATGATAATGAACTCGATCAAGGATCAACATTCAATGAAAATGAGCTCATGTTAAATACGAAAGAGGAAATTAATAACCCAACAAATATGGAACAATTAAATAAAATTGCATATGACGTTTATTTTTCTTGTTATTTTATTAGTAACCGTATTATCGATTACTTTTTGAACTAACATAATACATATGATAATTTGATTTGATTTTAATTTTGGTTACTTGTTTAGAATTTTTTATCATGCTAATAATTTTTATAGTATTTAATATTTTTAAAAATATAAATTACGAATCGTTTAATTATAACTTATACTACCAAACATGACATACGTAATTATAATATTATTACATTCAGTTAGCCACACACATTTAAGGAATTATATATTTTTAAAATTACAATTACACTCTCATTCAATTATTAGGTTCTATCCAAATGCACCCTATATATATAATAGTATATTGATAATTATCCCGAAATAGGATAGGACAACTTTTTTCTAAACTCAACCCGACTCACTTAATCAATTTAAAAATTAGACCAGTTCCAAAATCCGATTTAATAACAAAAATTATCAAATCAAGATAGAAACTCTAACAACTATTTTTCATCCCTACCCACTATCATTGCACTTGCCCCATTGAAGAAGGAACATCATTGATTAGAAGGGTTCATATCTTTTGGTGTTTCTTAACAGAATTGCAAGCATTAAAGGGGGATATGAAGCAAACTTGTTTTAGGTTAAAATATGGTACAATTTTTTGTACTTTTTGATAAAATTGAAATTTAGTCCTTTTATTTTTAAAATTTCAAAATCCAGGTTCAACTATTATTGTTAAAATTATTTTATTAAATTCAAGTTTATTACAATGTTACTTTTTAGTTATATTGCTACTGAGGTTTTTTTAATTTTAAAATGTCACACTGATTAATTTAATAAAAATTAAAAGTGTTAACGATTGGACTTGAATTTTGAAATATTAAAAGTAGATGGACTAAATTCATAAAAATAAAAGTAAAGAGACTAAATTTTAAATTTGTAAAGAGTACAAGGACCTATGTTTTATTATTTTAGTTGTAGTAAAAGAAGGAATGGGTTTAAGTTTTTAAGAATTATCATTTGGGTTTGGGCTATTGGGTTATAATTTTTGAATATTTGGCCTGGATTTTAATATAAGAGAAGGTTTTCTATTTATAATATGTAAATGTAGTTAATTATATTAAAAGGGTCAACAAAATTTTTTAGTTCATTTTAGTCTCAATTTTTTAATTTCTTTTAATTTAACCCCTAAACTTGATTTTTGTTAATATGTGTGCCATGTCATTATTCAAAATTTTTAAATATATATAATTCTTAATTTTTATACCATATGTATATCTTTTTAAAAAAGGGTGATGAGGTGGCATAATGTCTAAGTGTCACGTTATCACGCTTTAATGAAATCCATGTTCGAGGATTAAACTAAGAAAAGCTGTTAGGTTTTGGGACTAATGTGAACAATAAAAAAATTAGATATCAAAGTGGACCTGATTATCAGGTTCATGGGTAAAAAATTACGTCAATTCTATTTAAAAATTCATATAATATATATAATTGAGTTGATTTAGTGCTAGACCTAAAAATTTTGGCTAAATGCTTAAATTTAGATTAAACCTTTTAAAGGTTACTCACGTAAGAACTAAACTTTTCAAAATAATCAAATAATGGCTAAACATGTTTGAACATACTCAAATAAAGCGGTTTTCACACATTTCTCTCTTATTTGTAGTATGACATTAGGTGAATGACGATCTATTAACAGTTGAGACAGATATGACTTGAAAAAATAACCATAATTTAAAAATTAATATACGATATTTAAAAAACCCTTACTTGAATATTTTCAAAAAGGTTTAGTATATATTTGACCATTTTGAAATATCTGGTCCTCGTGTGAGTAACCGAGTATTTGCTGCAATCTGATCATTTAGCCTAATTAGATTAAATAAGAGGTCTAATAGTTTGCTCAAGCCTATTTTATTTATTTATTTTTAACAAACACTTATATATATTGGATAAAACTTTTAAATTTGAACGAATAGTTGAAACTTTTTTTATAAATTAATTGCTTGAATTTAAAAACATCTCTCATATGAAATTGAAGTAATGATTTTTCTTAAGGGTTAGAATTTGAAGTATAATTTTTTAGAGAGTTAAAATGTAATTTCGTCTTTGTATTAACATAAAATCTTACAATTTTTCAGGGAATGAACTATAAAATTTTCGTTCTTAGAGAGGCCGCAATTGATTTTTAAATTTTAGAATGAGTCAAAATACAATTTTACTACTGAATTAACTTAAAACGTTTCAAATTTTAGAAGGACTAAAGGGATAATTTCTCATTTTGGGGCCCCTAGCTCGACTTTATTCATACGAGATAACTCGACCATTGAATAAGGATATTTATAAATAAATGAGAGAACACATATTCAAACATTAGAGACAACATTGTTAATAAAGATAATCACAAACTCTAAACATTGACCATAAAACAAATATGCAAAATAACCAATTTATTTCCTGTTTTATAACTTATATTTCAATATACATATATTTATTTAGGGGATAATATAAATTTTTACCCCTAAACTTGACAACTAGGTTTACTTTGGTACTTGTATTTATTTTTTTGTTTACTTTGACACTTGAATTTTAACAACTGGGTTCATTTTGGTCCCTTAAATTGAAAAATATAAAAGTTTGATTATGTGGCACTCTGAAATTATGCCACGTCATCACTTGAAAAATTTAAAAATTATATAAATTCTTAGATGATGACGTCGTACAATATCAGAGTGTCACATTCAATGTTTTAATAATCAGACCAGTGGTTGAATAGGTCTGACAACCGATTCCAGATTCAACCACTTCGCCTGATTCGACTACCAGACCAACAATAATTAAATAAATAATTAAAAATTCATAGAAATATAAAAATATAAAAAATATTAACCTAGTTCAGTTGTCGATTTTTATTAGGATTATTTATCAGTCAGTCCTTGATCCGTCCAATTCTGTCTTGCTCCAATAACATTGATTGCATCATTAAAACTTAACAGATTCGAAGTTCAGGGGCCAAAATAGATCTAGTTACCAAGTTCAAGAACAAAAATTCATAATTTTTGCCAACTTTAGGGGCCAAATTTCATAATACCCCTTTATTTATTGACCAATGAAATAAAGTCGGTTTGTGGGTCAATCTATAAGGATCCATGGGGCTTCTTATAACCTTTGGGCAATTTAAAGAACAAATAAAAATCAAAGAAACAGAGGAAAGTGAAAGAAAATCGAGAGAAAAAAAAATGGGGCTTGAAGAAAATCTCAAATCAATGAACATCAACGAAGAAGAAAACAAGAACCCTAACCCTAACACTAAAGATGAAGAAGACGGTGAACTTGAAGAAGGGGAGATCGCAGGTGAAGAAGATGATACGACGTCGTCTTCGTTAAAGAAAGGTGTCGTCGAACAGCCTCACCCGTTGGAGCATTCATGGACCTTTTGGTTTGATAACCCTTCTGCTAAATCAAAACAAGCTACTTGGGGTAGTTCTATGCGCCCTATTTACACTTTCTCCACTATCGAACAATTCTGGAGGTTATTATTTTTCTGTTCTTTTTTTTTTATTTTTTTATTATAAGGGTGTGAATTTTATGGTTTATTTTGGGTTTTTGATGATATGTTAGATGTTGGATTAGTTTTTTGGGTTACTTTTTGGGGTTTTGGAGATGTTTGGGTTTCTTGAAATTTGGGAATTTGATTTAGGGCTTTTGTTTTACTTCTGCTATTGATCATTTAATGAATGTATAGGGTTTATTCAAAATAGGGCTTCATAATGAATTTGTAGTACCAAATCCTTGAATAATCTATAGTTATTTTTCTGTTTGGTACTCCAATATATATATATATATTTTGTAATTTAGTCTACTCATTACAGTGAAGTTAACTATTGCTGTTTATAATCTTGTGATTATATATACATATACCAATATACATATATATATGGTGAGTGTAAATGGGATTTGCTTTGACTGTTATTGTGGAAGAGTGTTCATATATATATGTACACATACATATATATACGTGTGTTAATATATGTGACGAGTGTAAATGGGAATTACGGGATTGCATTAACTGTTATTGTGGATTATTTTTCACATGTGTGTGTGTGTGTGCACGCATGTTTGTTTATATATATGATGAGTGTAAATGGGATCGCTTTAACTGTTATTGTGGAAAAATTTTCATATATACGTGTGTGTGTGAGCTTGCACCTGTTTGTTTATATATATGATGAGTGTAAATGGGATTGCTTTAACTGTTATCATCAAAGAATGTTTACTGTAAGGATCTTGGATCTTAATGGATGATATTAAATTGGTCTGTTCTTTAAATTTCATTGTAATCAACCTTGTGGAAAGTGGTTTTATCTGACATAAGGTAATTTAATCTTTGTTTATTAAAATTTGGGATTGTTGCTTGGTGCCTCCTGTCGAATAAGTTACGTGATCATCAGAAAACAGCTATTTGGACCATCTTCATATATATCGCTGCCATTTATTGCGGATTTCATGTGTCATTTATTTTGTTAGTTTCTATTTGTTTCTCAAGTGAATGTTAGCTATGGATTTAACTTTTGAACTTTTCTGATTACAGTCTTTACAATAACATACATCATCCAAGCAAATTGCCTCATGGAGCGGACTTCCATTGTTTCAAACATAAAATCGAGCCCAAGTGGGAAGACCCTGTCTGTGCTAACGGAGGCAAGTGGACTGTAAGTTTCCCAAAGGGGAAATCAGATACGTCTTGGTTGTACACGGTATTGTTTCAGATGATATAATGGTGTACTTTTTTCCTGAAAATTCGATGCTTAAGTGAAAAACGAGGCCTCATCTGTTGTATATTTTTTTCTGTACTAGTTGCTGGCTTTGATAGGGGAACAGTTTGAGTACGGTGATGAAATCTGTGGAGCAGTTGTTAGTGTGAGAGGCAAGCTGGAAAAAATAGCATTGTGGACCAAGAATGCTGCCAATGAAACTGCGCAGGTGACTTAAGAGTTACTTCATTACGAAAAATGACAGTAAAAGTATCATAGAGGCTTCTGTACTAAGAGTTGGATTGAATTTTTCCCCCTCTACTCAGAAAATGGGCAAATCTATCTTTATATATTAGATCAAAGAGAAAACTGGTAGAAAATGGGCAAATCTATCTTTATATATTAGATCAAAGAGAAAACTGGTCATTCTGTTAAAAAGTTCATCCATTTTTGCTGTTAAAAACCAGTATTTGTATCTCAGTACGAGGTACATGTGGCATGTCACGTGTCTCTGTCTAGTTAATTTGTCAGCAACGCTAGTTTTTAACAGTACAAATGGATGAAAATTTTAACATAAAGACTAATTTACTCTTTAATCTAAAGTATAGGGACTAATTTGCCTATGTTTTGAGTAAATGGGGCAAAATACTTTCGAACTCCTAGTACAGGGGCCTCCATGGTACTTTTACCGCAATTTCCTTAACCGTTCTCACGGGTTTTTCTTGGTTTGGATGCAGGTGAGCATTGGGAAACAGTGGAAAGAGTTACTTGATTACAACGACACTATCGGCTTCATATTTCATGTAATGGCTTCTTTTAATTTGCAGTGATCTTTCAGGTTTATGTCTTGAGTTTCTTGCTTTATAAACAAACACTTCCTATTTGCCCTTTTCAGGATGATGCAAAGAAGCTCGACAGAGGTGCCAAGAATCGCTACACAGTATGACTTTCTGTAGAGTTCTTCTCTACCGGACGGCATGCGTGGCACAATCGGGACTCTCTGTATGCTTCCTATGGCTTGTCTTTGTTGCCTCCTTTCGGATTCTAGTTTCGAGCTATTGCTGTTTTTTACAAAGACTTTTAGCTATATAAAGCGAATCTTAGTACTACCTTAAGTTTCAATTTTATGACCATTTATGAAATGCTTTTTCAATCACTACATTTTGTTATAAGGTTCTTGCTTAAAGGTATTACAGGGTTGCCTTTTTTTAAGCTCTAACCATATCAATCTGGGTTGATTTGGTTTAATTTGTTTCGGCTTTTCGTGTCCCGGGTTTTTTTTTCTGTTAAGCTAAGCAAGTATTGTTTGCAAGGTTGTATCATAATGAGTAATCACTGGTTTTAGACACGAGAGATTAGACCTGTGAATTCTACTTCGAACACGAAAGCTCAATCCGGGTTACTTGAATATGAACTTGACCCAATCTGTCATCATAAAAGTCGATTTTGGATTATTTAGGCTGATGCCAAGCAATTGTAAAGCGAACTTGTGGAATTTTGTTAAAAATGGTTCCATAGTTAATTGGGCAGGTCAATCTAGTTGGTTTTTTTGTTTTTAAAAAAATTTGGATTTTTTTTTTGCTTTGAGTCAACTTCAAGATTGGGTATGTTTAGGTTTGGGTTAATTTTGGGTTTGAATTGTTTTTGGTTCAAATTATTTCGAGTTTGGGTTGTTTTGAGTTTCGAGCTACGGTTTTTCGGATAGGATGATTTTGAGTTATGGACATTTGGAATGTTTCGGATTAGTTTTGGGTTTGAATTAAATGGATCCGGAGAAAATGAGAGGTTAAGATAACTATTTTATTGATGGTAAAAAGATATAATGATAAATTTAGTCCTTAAAGTTTATGTTTTTTTTTTTGTTAATTTGATTCTTATTTTTTTAGTTAAATTTAGTCTTTAATTTTTGAATGTTGATTAAAATATTAATTTTTGAACATTGTTGGCGAGGCAATTTGTGTGGCAATCAATATACATTTTTGTTAATATGATACCGTGTCTTATGTGTTATGTCAACAAATAAATTAAAATTATAAAAAAATAAAACTTACAAAAATTCATAAAAATTTAGTGAAAGTACACATGAAGTGTTACGTGGTTAACATGTTTAATATTTTAACATTTTAGTTTATATTTTCGTTAAAAATTAACTAGATTTTTTCTTTAAAGTTCGATGGTCGAATTAATCTTTTTTTTAAATGAAAAAATTGACAAAAATTGCAAATAAAAGTTAAATTGGACACTATATAAAATAGAACATTTTAATTGTAAAATGAAGAAAATGGAGAAGATATCTAAGCATAAACAATCTTCCCAAAACAAGTCTTAATCATGAATATTAAAAAAAAATCTTTTTAGTGAAATGTGATTTTAAAAGTAAATAATTTGGATTTGGAAGTGTCTAAATTTGAATTTATTCAAACATGCATATTCAAATGATTTATCCGAATTCGAAACGATTTGAGCTTAAAATGACTAAGTTTTAAAATTAATTTATGCTTAAAATAACCTAAACTTAAAATTGACCTAACTAAAATGATGCCGAAAATTTTAAACCTTAAAATTACTTGATCTCGAAATTGATCTAAATTTAAGTGACTCAAAAATTTTAAAATCCAAGTTGATCTGATCTATATCAATAATAACAATTGTCATCTATATTGTTATGAAGCGATTGATCGAACTTGGTGTCCCCTGATTTAGTGGCACCAAATAAGTAGCGAAATTACCAAAAACGCGAAAACTTCAATATAACATACATATCAAATTAGGATAAACATGCCCTTTAAACAAATCATATTCCACTAAATATTATTATTTTTTCCTACTCTAGATAATACGGGTTCAAAATTCATCATCCCCTTACCCTTCCGTTAATGTTGTACTGATAAAATAATAATAGCTACTACCAACCCGTACTATTTGTATATTTGGAATTTTTTTCAATAATTCCATTATATATGTCATTTTTGATAGAATGTCTAAAACTATCTATATCCATTCCTCAACTAGAAGTGCTTATGGGCCGGCTCGGGCCGAGTTCAAGTCGGGTTTAAGCATGATTTAACATATTTTATGCTTGTCTAAGCCCGGCCCAACTCGAAATATGGACCTGAAACTTAACCCAAAATCGCCTATATTTGTAAAAGACTAACTCAAATCGACCCGCCCATATTATTTTTAAAATTTTTTTATTTTATTTTAATATTTAATAATTTTATACATTTTTAATTTATTGAAATTTTTTATATAGCCGTCTTAACATTATTTAAATGTTTACATTAAAGTAGTATTATATGTTTAGTATATGTTTATTTTTTTTATTGTGTTCTAAATTACATAATATATAAATATAACATAATATAAAATATTATAAACTTAAAACGGACCAGGCCGGGCTCGAGCCTTGAATATTCAAGCCAGAGCTCAACCCATATTTTAAATGGGCCTAATTCTTTTTCGCAAACCCTTCCAAATTTCGAGCAAGCTTTCGAGCTTGAGCGGGTAACTCGACCCATGAACAGATTTATCCCCAACACATAAATAGGAAGATAATACGCTTCAGCGCACTTGAATCCACATTTTCCTGTATTGGTAACAATGCACATGCTGATCGACTTATATTTGGGTTAAATATCCATTTAGTTTACAAAAATTGCAGTTGAGTGGGCTTTTATTTTCCAATTGAGAATTTAGCCCAACTCAATTATTTATTTTCGTATAGATATTTAATTTATAATAATTAATATTCTTTCTTTACCATATTCCTTTTTATCTTCAAAATTCAAGCTTTTTCCATTTCACTTGTCACTCAGTTAATAATTACCTCTCACAATCAACTCTTTCTTTCCCAGCATTTTCCTCATAATTTTTTTTCTTTTTCTTTTAAAATTAAAGCTGAAGCAGCTTCTGATCTTGAGGTAATATTCTTTTTATTTGCTTTTAATTATTTATTATTTAGTAATTTAATCTGCAATACCCAGAATTTCTTTTCGAAGATTGGACTTTTGAATGGTTGATTAAAAAAATGACCTAAATTAATGTGAAAAGTTGAGCATGAAATTGTTACTAAAAGTTCATGATAATTTAGGAAAATTTATATAAGCCATATATATATCAAGTGAGATATGGTTGATTTAAATGATGGGTAGCTTTGATTTTTTTTTTTGCTTTTTTTTTTGTGATTGTTAAAATGAATTATATTTAGCTTAATCGATGGATGATAGAATACTTTTGTGTATTGTTTTTGTTCACAGATTGTATGGGGCAGCTTGATTTGATTGTTAAAAACAAGCCGTTGGTATCTAATTCAACAGTTTGTATTATCAGCTTTGAATTTTTCAGGTTACTTAAAGCACTCATTGTAGTTTGTTTTTTGGGTATTTGATGGTGTTAAAGGAGATAGCTTACAGGTTAGTATGTTTCGGGTTAGTGTCAATTCGACGAGTGCTTATTAGGTAAAAATACCATGGTGGCTGTTGTACTAGGAATTAGATTGCATTTTGCCCCTCTCTACTCAAAAAATGGGCAAATTAGTATCTATATGTTAAATAAAAAAGTTCCATCCATTTTACTATTAAAAACTGGTCATTGAATGTTAAATTGAGGTACAGGTGTTTTGGTTATTCTGACAGCCAAGCCAGTTTTTAACAGTAGAAATGGTTGAAATTATTAACAAAAAAGATCAGTTTGCTATTTGGTCTAATGTATAAGGACTAATTTGCCCATTTTTTGAATAAAAAATGCTATTTGACTCCTAGTACAACGGCCTCCATGATACCTTTACCGTGCTTATTATTAAGGGTATGAATGTGTTAGCTGATGTTGCTTCTTTGTTTGGGAATGTTTTGTATATAGAAAAGGATCATGAGTGATAACGAGGATCGATCAGTTTCTCAAAAGAATAAAACAAAAATGCCTGAGAAACATAAACATGTTCCGAGTAGAGATGTTTTGCCCGGGACTGATCTTTGGACAGATGGATTGATTTGTGCTTTTGAGTTTATTCGAGGCCATAAGAAACCAATGAACACAAGATATGGTTATAGGGTGCAAGTGCCTGCCAATAAACTAACCGAGGCATCTTCTCGAGGACTTGGTGAACAGAAAGTAATGGAATCCTCTTTCAGTTTAGAGTCAAGGGATCGTGTGGCTGTTTCTTTAGATGAATACAATAATGGACATAGCCTTCAACCAAGCCGGTTTCGTACTACCGAAAAATTTGATGGAAGCTATTGGGCACCTATCGGGTGGGAAAGAATTTCGGACCTTGTCAAAAATGTGCAAGTCAATGGAAGCTGGGATTCACAACAGTTTGAATGGATAGATACTGAAGATGATTTAACCGTTGCAGATTTAGCAGCTCCGTATTGGGAACGACCGGCAGGGCCCATATGGTGGTGCCATTTAGCTGCTGGTAACCCCACCATTGTGTCTTGGCTCAACAATGCTCAATGGTTACATCCTGCTGTTAGCTTAGCTTTGAGAGATGAAAGCAAACTGATAAGTGAGCGGATGAAGCACCTTCTATACGAGGTAATAGTCCCCGACATTCTGTAGGTAAAGTTTATTTTGCATCAGTTAAATATCACTTTAACGAGTTTCGAGTTAAATCAATTTATGTACTATTCGATTCTCTTGAGTCTCAACTAAGGGTGAGTTTGGATGGGCGGCGCGTTTACCTACGGTTAGTGTAAGAACAGCGGTGGCGGTGAGATTAGATACTGTAGCGATACTATAGCGTGAGACAAAAAGTAAGTTAAACGCACCGCACCGCACCCAATCGCCCATCCAAACCCGCCCTAAGTGGTGATAGAATATCAACTTGAGTTATGTGCTGTTTGATTCTGTCTAATGTCAACTAAATGGTGATATAGTATTATACGCATTTCGAGAAAAGTATGAAGAGAATGAATAGTAGCCTGCATCTTTGCTAATCTCTTTTAGGGTAAACTACACTGGTAGTTACTCAACTATTACTAAATTTTTTTTTTGGTCACCCAATTATAAGAAGTTGCAAAATTATCATCCAACTATTTGTTTTTTTTTTTCTTTTTTGGCCACCAGCCGTTACATTACTAATGGAAAAAAAGTTTGGTAGCTTTTAAAATTGGTTTAATAGCAACTTTAACACTCAACATTTATACATTTTATCCATTTAGTCTTAATTCTAAAAATTTTAAAATTTTAACCCTCAACATTTACACATTGTATGATTTGGTCTTTTTTATAGTTTTGTTTTTCTTTGTGACACTAATTTTAAAAAATGAGAAAAGATGAAATTTATTATCATGGATTTTAGGTATTTCCATTCTTTGTGACATTGAGGATTAATTTTAAAAGAATGAGAAAAGACGTTTTTTTAGTTTTTTAGTGAAAAGATCACAAAGAAAAGCAAAACTACAAAAAAGACCAAATCACATAATGTTCAAATATTGGGGGTTAAATTTTTTAGAATCAAAACTAAATTGACAACATGTATAAATGTTGAGGGTCAGAGTTACCATTATGCCAAATTTAAAAGCTCACATCATCTTTCCCTTGGCCATTTAACGGCTGGTGACCAAAAAAGACAAAATCAATTAGTTGGGTGACCACTTGTAACATTTCATAATTGGGTGACAAAAAAAGTAGCTTTCCAATAATTAGGTGACCACCAGTGTAGTATACCGGCTGTTTCTTACCAGTATCCCACTTGATATCTATTCAAATGTAATAATTCATATACAGGATATCATATGAAACCTCCTTAGTGGTATTTGGTTTTGTTAGATAATTGATTGCGAATTTTATCATTTATAAAAGGTCCCGGTTAGAGTGGCAGGAGGGCTGTTATTTGAGCTATTGGGACAATCAGTTGGAGATCCACTTGTCGAGGAAGATGACATCCCTATCGTGCTCCGTTCTTGGCAAGCGCAAAACTTCCTCTTAACTGTTCTTCACGTAAAAGGGACCGTATCTGGTGTAAATGTTCTCGGAATAACGGAAGTTCAGGTTGTTCATTTTTTACAACCCCTGTCACAAAGTTGCTTTCATATATTATCCCATACAAGCTAACAGTTCCATGTGATTATCGTTTCATACCATTTTTTCCAGGAGCTTCTTGCTGCTGGAGGTCACAACGTGCCTAGAACAGTTCATGAAGTCATAGCACATCTAGCTTGCCGCCTTACACGGTGGGATGACAGGTAGTTTAACTTATTAATATTCATGTTAACTCTGCTATCAAGTCTTTCCTCCTTTTTGTGTTTGTGATCTCATCAGTTATCCAAGGCAGACATATCAAGCACTTGTCTGTCACTTTTTTTTATTGAATTAATTGTGTCAGAGATCCCCAAACTATGACCTTCATTCTAAATTGGTCATTATACTTCAAAGCATTCTAGTTACATCCTCAAACTATCGATATTATATCAATAAGGCCTAAACTTCACAGCATTCTAGTTACATCCTCAAACTATCGATATTATATCAATAAGGCCCTTCCGTTACTAAATCGTTAATTTAACCGTTAAATGAGATTTAAGATTTTATGTGATATAAGATCTTACGTGTCATTTAATTGTTAAATTAATGGTTTCAATAATGTAAGGATTTGATTGATATAACATTGATAGTTTGAGGATGTAATTAGAACGTTTTAAAGTTTGAAGATCAATTTAGTATGAGGGTCATAGTTTGGAGATGTTTGGTGCAATTTACTCTTTTTTATTTTATTTTGAGTGAAGTTTAACCTACATATTGTTTGTTCGAAAACATGGATCAGGCACATATCGATGTCTGTTTTTCACCTCAGTGTCGAGTTCTTAGCATTGCAAAGTATCAGATGACCATTCCTAATGTTTTTCTCCATTGAAGCCATACCTTTTTTGTATTTGTATATCATAGTCATATATGTGCATTGATGTTTGAAGCAATGTTTATCAATACATATTATTATATCCATTGAAAATTTCAGTAAATCGAACATTTTACATGGAGAAAAACTGCAGTTTCATCAACTTGAACGTCATTGGAAGAAAACTGTAATGGTTGCAATTCTATAGGTAAAAGTATCATGGAGACCCTTGTATTAGAAGTCGGATTGCATTTTGCCCCCTCTATTTAAGAAATGGGCAAATTGATCCCTGAATGTTAGACCAAAGAGCAAATTAGTCCTTTTGCTAAAAATTCCATCAATTTTTACTATTAAAAGCTGTTCTTGTACGTTAACATGAGGTACACATGGCGTGCGATGTGTTATTGTCTGATTATTCTGTCAGCCATGCCAGTTTTTAACAGTACAATTAGGCGAAATTCTTGATAGAAAAGATCAATTTGCTCTTTGAGCTAACGTACAGGGATTAATATGTCTATTTTTTTAGTAGAAAGGGAAAAATACAATCTGGCTCTTAGTTTAAGGGCCTTCATGGTACTTTTACCCATTTCTGTATGAAAGTAGTTTATTATATTTGGTGTATATATATATATATGCATCATTTTGTGGTTCTTAAACTAATTCATAGTTTCTCTTTAACAATTTCAATTTGTAAGGTTGTTTCGTAAATCCATTTTCGGGGCAGCAGATGAGATCGAATTGAAGTTTATGAACAGGTTCTTTACTTAAAAAGATCATATAAAATTTTCTCTTTAGCATGGAGTTTTTGATATTTCCACGCATAGGAAATGTGAGTGAGAAATAGTTTTATTGTGTAGGAGAAACCACGAGGACATGAATCTTTTCGCCATTATTATGAACCAAGAAATCCGAAGATTGTCAAAGCAGGTACATTACGTTCCTTCACTCGATCAAAATCCGCCATTGTAATTGGAAAACAATTATATGTGGTGAACTTTGATAACTTCTTAATATTCCAAATTGTAGGTAAGAGTACCATGGAGCCTTTGTACTAAGAGTTGGAATGCATTTTGCCCCCCCCACTAAAAAAAATGCAAATTAGTCATTATACGTTAGGTTAAAGAGCAAATTGGTCATTATGTTAAAATTTCATCCATTTCTACTGTTAAAAATTAGTCTTTGTATGATTATCTAGTCGTTTCATCAGCCACATCAGTTTTTAACATTACAAATGAAAGAAATTGTTAATAGAAATGATTAATTTGCTCATTTTTTAAGTAGAGGGGGTAAAATGCAATTTGAGACCTTTATGGTACTTTTACCTCAAATTGCATAGCTATTAGAGATATTTCTAATTGGTTGTGTTCGCATTAGAGTATGCATTTGATATGGCTGTGTAAATGAAGAGTCATATCTTCGTACCTATGTCTAATTATGTATTGGACACGGGTACTTCAAGAAAAATGAGGAGTTTGAGCAATATGGAGCACTAATACGAGAGCTCACAACTACTCTCAGGATAAAGCTTAGTTGCTCGAACTTGTTCTGATATGGATGTTGCACTTTCTAAATATTATCTGAGTTTTCATCTCCCTTGCTCTCGTAAACTATATAGTGCTACTATATAGTTAATTGCACCAAACATCCCTAAATTATGACCCTCATTTTAAATTGGTATTCAAGCTTCAAAACATTCTAATTACATTATTTATGTTACATCTATAAAGTCCTTCTGTTACTAAAATCGTTAATTTAACCGTTAAATGAGACGTCATATCTTACGTGACATAATTTAAAATGAAAGATTTAAAGAGAATAAGAATTTTGGTTTGAGGTTTTCAAACTTTTATAGAAACTATCGTTCACTCCCTTTTTCATTTCGTTTTATTTTGTTTTTAATTTTAAAAGTTATATGGCAACATTTTTTCTTAAATTTTTATTTTAAATTATGTCACATGAGATTTTACATGTCATTTAATAGTTAAATTAACGGTTTTGGAAAGGACCTGATCAATGTAATATCGATAGTTTAAGGATGCAATTAGAAGATTTTGAACTTTGGGGACCAATTTAGAATAAGAGGGTCATAGTTTGGGGATGTCAAGCGTAATTAACTTGCTACTATATTGTTTGTATTATATCTGCTTGAAAATGCAACCCTCGTAAATCTGTGTCCTTTTCTGCAACTCAGAAACCATACAGTAAACACGAGCATAGAAGTCTCATGTAGTTTACGCGATGCATGTTCATGAATTTTGTGTTTCCGTTTTAGGTTATCAGAGTGAAATGGTCGCTCCACGCAAGAGAAGAGATTGTTTTCGAGCTTCTGCAACATTTGCGGGGAAATGCGGCTAGAATGTTGCTGGAAGGAATACGAAAGAACACAAGAGAGATGATTGAAGAGCAAGAAGCAGTTCGTGGCCGTTTGTTTACGATTCAAGATGTTATGCAAAGCACTGTTCGTGCATGGTTACAGGTTTGTATAATTTCATCGATTTCAAAGCCCATCTCATTCTTTTACCTCGTTCTGAGTGATCCGGTGACTTCATTTGCCTATTACGATTACATTATTGCAGGACCGAAGCCTTAGGGTAACTCATAATTTAGGTGTTTTTGGTGGTTGTGGCCTTGTTCTTACCATTATTACTGGGCTGTTTGGAATCAATGTTGATGGGATCCCCGGGGCAGAGGGTACACCATATGCGTTTGGTTTGTTTACAGCCATCCTCGTTGTCATTGGAATTGTGCTAATTGTTATCGGCATGCTTTATCTCGGGTTAAGAGAGCCTATAAATGAAGAGCTAGTGCAAGTTAGGAAGCTAGAGTTACAAGAGCTGGTTAAAATGTTCCAACACGAAGCGGAAGCTCATGCCCAGGTTCGTAAAAGTACTTATCGGAATAACTTGACACCAACTAGCGGAGATGGATTCCTTGATGATGCCGATTATGTTCTCATCCAATAACACATATACAACTGTTCAAGTACTATAATATGTACCATTTGCTAGCTATTGATGGCTAAAAGAAGATAAATTTTGTACTCGTAATCATAACAATCATAACACCGTTGAATGCAATTACGATCATTTCTATCCCGGATTCAAAATCGAATGCTTTTTATTGGATGCAATGAGATGGTAGGACAAATAGTATCAAGAAAGCACAGCATTGCAATAACATCAATGTAAACAACATCCGCCGCAAGTATATATTCAGTTCTATCGCATTCAAAACAAGGCACAAAAATTATCCTAAAACATATCAAATACAGTATCATTACGGAAAGATAGTACCGTCAAGCTTATCTCGTTTGGTTCAATGTAAACACATTTTACTTGAGGAGAGATCTCGTAAGATGTTCACGAGCGGTAGCCAATGCTTGAGTTATTGTCTGTTGGAGCACCAAATATGTTAATATGGTGGCAATGGATTTGGCTAAGGGATAATCAGAAGAATGAAAAAGAAGTAAGTTTACCTGCTCGGACAAAGGAGCTCCGGCATCCATACTATGACTATCAACTTTTCCGGCAATGACATTTGCATCAGTTTCAAGAATGATACTGTCCATAGATTAAAAAAAGGGAAAAAAAAGAAAGTTAAAACACAATGATTGGAGAAGCATCCTATGGGGATAGTTGCTTCTAGTGACTCCCCTTGGTTCTATATCCTAATTTCTATCCTTTTTCATTCCCTATCCAATAAATCCAAACATACGTGAATGAAAACTGTAAAAACTAATCACTTCCTTTCTTTTTCGGCCTGTATCCTGGCATACATCATTAGAGGATAAAATGTGTGATTAGAACAGAACCAGCCAGATGTTTAACCTAGAGTATTTTGAGGAGAAGAATTAAGAGACATTTCCGGCGAAGAATTTTACCAGAGACGCTTTAAATAATCGAACAAGCAAAGAAAATTTATCTACTTGGAGATTCATGAAACAACATTACTTAAACTACGATAGTACAATGAATGATAATTCATACCCGCCATCAACAATCTCATCGAGGCACAACAAAATAAGATCCAAGTTCTCCAATGCTTCCTTTTTGTCCTCAGTGCCTCTGGAACAAGGGGAATATACTAAAGTTAGGATAATGATATTGAACACAAACGTATCAGAAGACAGTTATAGTACGAAGTATGATGAAAAAACCTAAGGAGGAGTCCAACAGCATCAAAAAATCCCTGGAGCACTGTGGCCAAGATGATCTCGTTTTCATTTTCACCTCCGGTAACAAAAAAGTGAAGGTCTTGAACGAACTTGTATACAACAATATAGTTGTCAAACATTGTTATCTCAGCTGTAAAAAATGCACCATGTTAAAATAGCAATATGAGCCAACCCATAATGTTTCTTGTTCCATGTTACACGGATTTGGGAGTAAATGTGAGATGCAAATATGTCAATTTTATAAACAACAATAATTCGTATATTTGGAGGATTGCACCTATATACTCGTATCTGATTATGTCTCGAATATGGGTGATTCGAACATGGATTATTCAAGAAAAATGAAGAGCCAGAGTGAAATGGTTCTAATTGACCCAAGAGAATGGCTATGTTGCTTAAGTACTCTTGTATGACACTCGTGCCTGACACACGGATATGAGGATATGACATCCAAGGATCTCCCAATACATAGAAAAACTTAGAAAAGACTAACCATACCCATGAGGGATACATATCTGTATCCGACACTCACAGCCGAATCCGAGTAACACAAGAAAATGGTAAAAGGCAAACAATGTCCAAAACAATATATCCAAGGTAAACCCTTTATGCACAAGAAAAGAGCCTCTCTTTTTTTTTTTAATTCTCAATTTCAATAAATTGTGAGCACCATTGATCAACCTTCCTAACATATCTATAGGATCTATACATACAAAAATCAAATCAAATCAAATGTAAGGAAGCATTAACGAAGGAAAAAATGGTGCAAAAACTGATCTACCTTCAGTTCGAGCATTAGTCTTCTGGGTTTTGGTAAACACAGCTTTCTCAAAAGCTTCCTTAGCAGCATTCGTTGGCCAGTCATCTGAGTAATACTTAACAGCTATACGTTTCCCTTCGGAATCCAAAAGAAGGATGTTCTTAATTGTAGGGCATAACTCCTACAAACAAGAAAATCAATGAAACTTCCATATAAATAAAGATTCAACTAACCAAGCTAATTCAAATCTTAAAAGGATAAAAAAAAAATCCTTCAAATATAGCTTCAATTTAAAATGCTTTTCTAGCACTCCAGTTCAAGTTAAATCCTAAAATTCTAAATCTAATTTAATTTCAATTTTAAAATTTAATCCTTCAAAACTAAAAAGCTTGGATCTGAGTCTAACACTTAGAAAAAATAATATACATGTGAAGGAAAATAAATTCAAATCCTACAAACAAGAAAACCAAAGAATTTTTCATAAAATAAAGATTCAACTAACCAAGCTAATCCAAATCTTAAAATAGAAAAAAACCCTTCAAATTTAGTTTCGATTTAAAATACTTTTCTAGCACTCCAGTTCAAGTTAAACCCTAAAATTCTAAATCCAATTTAATTCCAATTTAAAATTTTTAATCCTTCAAAATTTAAAAAAGCTTGGATCTGAGTCTAACTCTTCGGAAAAAATTAACAATTTTGCATATGAAGGAAATTAAATTCAAATGCGAGGTAAATAAATTCAGATCTGACCTAGATATAACTGAACATAGCCAAAGCGGATCTTTAATACACAAAAATTGGAAATAAACAAAAGAATTATTGAAAGTTCGTATGATGCGAAATTGAAAGACTGCATAACTGAATGAGAGAAAGAAAGCTAACCATTTTTCCTTTTTTTTCTTTGTTTGGCAAGATTTCTCGGGAAAATATCGGGATTTTCTTTTGACAAATGCTCTTTATGAACTGTGTGACTGCGACGAGAAATAACGGGATGAGGGAAGATTGGAACTGGTATTAATATATGTAATTTTATTATTAGAGTTAATTATAACAACATCCTCAAACTATGACTTTCATTCTAAATTGGTCCTTAAATCTTAAAATATTTTATTGCATTCTTAAATTATCGATGTTATATAAATAATTTTTTTGTTACTAAAATTAAGTAAAATATCGAATCTTATATGACATAATTTAAAATAAAAAACTCAAAGAAAAAATATGTAAAAATCTTGGTTTTAAGGGTTCTTATTTTACTTTTAGTTTTCAATTTCAAAAGTTAAGCGAAAAATTTTACTATTCTTTAAAATTTTCAATTAAAATTATGTCGATAAGATTTTATGTGTCATTTAATGGTTAAATTAACGATTTTAAAAATAAAAAGACTTGATTGATATAACATTGATAGTTTTAAGATGTATTGGAATGTTTTGAAGTTAGGAACAAATTTAGAACGAGGGTCGTACTTTGATGTTTAGTACAATTAACTCTTATTAT
This sequence comes from Gossypium raimondii, assembly GCF_025698545.1. Classification (NCBI taxonomy): domain Eukaryota; kingdom Viridiplantae; phylum Streptophyta; class Magnoliopsida; order Malvales; family Malvaceae; genus Gossypium; species Gossypium raimondii. Next base: position 59,378,589 of record NC_068570.1, on the reverse strand, counting down.
TATTGCCACCCAATTAATTATTTACTTAATTGACTGTAAAATAGTTGAGAACACATGTGATCTACCCAGTGACAACGTCGTCTTGGTCCCCTTATAGAATTTAAAGGAGTAAACATAAAATTTTCTATTTTAAGGGGATCAAGACGATGCTGTCCCTGGGTAGATCACATGTGAGCTAAAATGCAATTTAACCATGTATTAACTTAATTTTTTATAGAATTTAAAGGAGCAAACATGCAATTTTCCATTTTAAGTTAATACATGGTTAAATTGCATTTTAACTCACCCAAAAATGATAAATTTTTAATCTAATCTTTTAAAAATTATAAAATTATAAACTGATAAAATGATAAATTTACATTTTAACCCTTAAAAAAATATGTAAACTAGAGTCCCAAAAACTTTTCTGCTTCTACCGCTAAGTCGGCTGCTCAACTTACTTCAGCTCTAGTTCTTCTCTTCTTTTAACATTCCAGTGTGTTGTCCCGCCTCCCTCTCATAATGGGGGCCTCTTTGGGCTCAATGTGGGTTTTCTCTTCTCCGCTAATGAGAGGTTACCACCTTCGCTGGAGTTGTGGTGGATCTGGGTGCTGCTGGCGATGGTGATGTTTACGAGGGCTGGCCTCGGCTTCTTAACTGATGCAATAAATTTTACCTACGGAATGCCGAGGACTATTACCTCATATAGAAGATGCTTCATCATGTAACCACTGGGCATCATTGAGCCAAGACAACGGTGAGGCGACCAGCAACCAAATGGCACCACCATTCGGGCCCTGCCAGTCACTCCCAGTCAAACCATCTTCCATTGACTCGCACATTTTTCAACTATCAAACCTTTCGGTAGCAAGGAACTGGTCTGGTTGAAGGCTACGTCCATTGCTGTATTCATTGAAAGAATTAATCACATGAACATGATCCCTTGGCTCCAAATAGAAAGAGGACTCTGTTAGTTTCTGTCCATCCAGTCCTGAAGAAGAAGGCTCGGTTTCTTATGACCTCGAATAAACTCGAAAAGCACAAATTGTTTGCCTAGGACCCTATAACCAACCATATCTGGAGTTTATCAGTTTCTTATGAACCCGAAAGCACAAATCAACCCATCTGTCCAATCTCTCAGGCATGGAACCGGCATGGAATTAGCCTGGTTCAAGGTTAGGTCCATTATTGTATTCATCGAATGAAGCAACCAAACCATCCCTTGGCTCCAAACCGAAAGAGGACTCTGTTAATTTCTGTCCATCCAGTCCCGGAGAAGAAGGCTCGGTTTCTTATGACCTCGGATAAACTCGAAAGCACAGATCGTTTGCCTTGGACCCTATAACCATATCTGGAGTTCATCGCTTTCTTGCCCATCCGTCCAAGGATCAGTCGCAGGCATAACATCTCTACTCGGGACATGCTTATGTCTCTCGAGCATTTTCTTTTTGAGAAACCGGTCCATTACCATTCATGAAGTACCCAAAAACAAACTACAATGAGTGCTTTAAAGTAATCTGAAAAAAAAGTCAAAGCTGATAATGCAAACTGTTGAATTAGATTTAGATACCAACAGCTTGTTTTTAACAATCAAATCAAGCTGCCCCATACAATCTATGAACAAAAACAATATACAAAAATATTCTATCATCCATTGATTAAGCTAAATATAATTCATTTCATACAAGAAAAATCAAAGCTACCCACCATCTAAATCAAACTTAATAATTATGAAGTTATAACAACAGTTTCTGGGAATTGCAGATTAAAATACAAAACAATTAAAGAAATAGAAGAACAATATTATTACTAAATTATACAAAGGCTGCTTAAATTTGCCTACCAGCAGCATCAGCAACGAAAGGTAAATATGGAGTCCGACCCAAAATACTAGAAACCACCCCATAAACAAAACACAAACAACTAAAAACAAAAACCCCCGTATGTCCCCAAACCATGACCTTAAACCCCAACCCGACCCGACCCGGATTAAATATTCTCGTTAGCAACAAAGGCACCACCAGCAACACATCCAATGTCACAGCCTGCATCGAATTGAACCTAACGTAATGACTGAAACTCGGGTTACGAACCACACCAAGGTACAAAGCAAAGAAAGCGACGAAGCTGGCGTAAGGTACGGATTTGTAGAGGGATAAGAAGGGTAAAATGGGGTCAAATAGAATACCCAATTGAGGGTATTGGATGAATAGGTAGCGACCGTATTGAAGGGAGTTGAAGAAGGGGAGACTGTAAGCTGCGACGGAGATTAACCGATCTGTGGCTGGAGTAGGGTTAAGTGACATGCGGGTGATGGTGGTGGTGGGTTTCTTTGGAAGGCGGAGATTGGGTTTTGGGTGGCTGAGGAAGGGGATATTGGGGTAGGGTTTGGGGTTTAAAGGGGAAGGTTTTAGGGTTAAAGAGGGTAGAGAGTAACAGAGAGCAGCCATTTTTGGTTTTCTTTGTTTGAATTGAAAGGCTTATGGGATTGGTTCTAATTTTTGCCTTTGGAAATTCGACTTTTATATGTGTTGTGCCGGACCGGTGAATTTTAGGGTTTTGTTAGAGAATAAACAGTAAATCTACCCTGGAGAGGTTCAATTAGTCTTTTTATTTAAAAATTGGTAAATCAGTCTTTTTATATTAGATAAAATATTAAATTGATCCTCTATGTTAAAATTTTTATCTATTTTTACTGTTAAAAACTGACGTAATTGACAAAATAACTTAGTAGTTACACTTCCACGTGTAACCTTATGCTAACTTATAGTGACTAATTTTAACAGTAAAAATTAATAGAATTTTTAACAATAGGATTACTTTGCTCTTTGATTTAATGTACAAAGACTAATTTGCCCATTTGTTGAGTAAAGAGGGTAAAATGTAATCCGACTCTTAGTACATGACTCTCCATTGTTCCTTTACTAAGGAAATACATTGTTTAGATCATGCGCCAAAGTTAGATTTGGGTCAAGTTTAAATAACATATTTCATACTTATCCGAGTCCGACCCAACTTAAAGAATATATTTAAGATTTTGTCCAAACCTACTTATATTTGTAAATGATTATTCTATTCTAAGCCGAGCTTATAAAAATTAATAAATAAAAGACCACTCACCAAAATATCAATGCTCAAATTTTATAGCTTTGGGCACACTATCTTCATCGTGCTTTTCCTACCTTAAGTGGAAAAAGGTCCTAATTCAAACTCTCGACACTCTGGTTCATAACCACATTCTCTAATCTCTTTTTTGAAATTTAAAATTTAAAATTTAATATTTTTTTATTTATTAAAAATTTATATATAAACAACTTAACACTTTTTATATTTACATTATAATATTATATATTATTATAAATTTAATCATTATAAACTATATATAACATAATAAAATTTATTACAAATTTAGATCACAGGCCGAGCTAAGCTCGAGTCTTAAGTGTTTAAGTCTAACTGTTAGCACCATTAAATATTTTTATTCAATTCCGGTCAATTACAAAAACAATATCATTATTATTATATAGCTACTAAGTGAATATTGTTTTTTTTCAAAATACTACGCCATTGATTTTTTTTAAAATCTTTGATCTTAGAAAAGCGCACCATGGTCTGAGTGAACTATAGGCAGCTACAGAAGATAAAATAAAGTGTTGGAACATTTTCAATATATATATAGTGTCTCAATAGTTGCAAATGAAAAGTTATAAGTAACTAGAAATTCTTTCACTTGATTATTAGCAAACAGTCATGTTATTCAAGACATATATGTCTATCCATTTGAGTAATAATGTTCCTATAAAAAGACGTGAGATCTCTTATAAATAAGTGTGAAATTTCATTTACATGGCACCAATATATATATAGAGAGAGAGAAACAAAGTTTCTTTCTATTCTTTCACTATATTTTATATTTATAGATTGTTCTATAAAGAATTGCTGTAGAAAGTCTTTATAGAAATTAATGTCTATGCTATGCTCCACTCAGTGCTCGATAGACTGTTTCCGCTAGTGCAAAACGTAGATAGTTATTGGGTTTTATTGTATCCTCAAGGTTCATTTGTCGGTAACTCTTTTGCACACTATAATGTAGGTGGGGACGAAAAGAGATCAAGTGAGACAGATTAGAAGAAGCTTTTAATCTGGAGCAAATTCACTGGTTCCACAAGTCTAGGGTGGATTGGTTTGTTGCAGGAGAATGAAACACAAGATACTTTCAAGCATTAGTAAAAAGGAGAAGAGTTAACAATAGAATTTGGCCAATTAGTAACAACAATGGCATATAAGCTATCTCAAGAAAATCTAAATTATCTCTGTTCTCCAATTACTAATGACGATATCACCAACACAGCTTCTTCTCTTGGACCTGATGGTGTAAGCCTGCTATCTTCTTTGCATTGGGACTTTGTGATAAACTGGTCTGTCTGTTATGGGATTTCCTCAATGGTGGATACACCGAAACCTTTCGTGCATATCTTCGATGAACGGAGGAATTCGACAAGGAGATCCTTTATCTCCTTATATTTTCATTCTCTGCCATAATGTCCTTTCCTCAACCTTGATCAAAGAAAAAGATGAAGGCCTCATTCATGGCATTAAGCTAAGCAGAAGAGGTATTGCTCTCTCCCACCTGTTATTTGCTGATGATGGAACTCCAAGGCTGGAGAGCTAATCTCCTCTCCTTGGGTTGTTTCTTCAAGGTTCTAAGCAATGAAACTTTAGCTCTAGCTTCTTCAAGTTGTTTCTTGGCATCATTTGTTTCCTCTTTTCGAGGCTTTTTCGGTAAGCCTTCAAAAAACTCTTTCGCTTCTTTCAAAGCCAAACTTATTATAGCCTTAACTGCTTTAATTACCGCAATCTGGGCATTGCTAGAAACCTCCTTGATCACCATATCGGATTTCGTTTTCTCTTCTACGACAGCGGGTCCAGCATCGGTAGCCCCAAGGGCGACAAGCTGGAACAGCCGCAGGTGCGAGAACAGTAAGTGATTTAATTTATTAATAATAAAATATAAGCGATTTAATTTGATTATAAAATATATAATAATAAAAAATAAAAAATTATTTTTATTTAAATTTAATTATAAAATATAAATAATTTCTATACTTTTATTATTTATAACAGTAAGGCAAGGGATTAAATTGGCGTAAATAAAAGTATAAAGACTAAACTGAAAATATATGAAAAGTACAAGGACTTAAAATTCTTTTATCCTTTTTCCATACATCTCTTTACGTACTCCATCTTCATGGCATTCGCATGAATGGACTAAATTAAAACTGTTCCAAAACAAGACACCCATCTACGATATCCTCTGGTGCTAATAATTTCACTTTTTTTTTTTTTCATTCAAATTTTTATTTTTATTTTCCATTTCTCAAAATTCCCATTTCTTCTATTGTTCTTCATTGAATCTGCATTTTCTTTTAAAAATTTTCCCCCAATTTTCTTTTTCAAAATGGAAAATGATCAATTACTATCATATTTAAGCCCTAGGAAAAAATTAAGGCCACCCCCAGTTTTTCTCCCATCAATAGTCGAATCACTAAATTCACCAAAGCCGCCGCTACCACCATCATCATCTTCAGATACCATTTTAAACCTTCAAGAATCGCTTTTACTTCAAAATCAACAAAATTCACCAGCAACACGATCAGACCCAAATCTCACATGGCGAAAAATCAATCTCCACCGATGCAAAACGGCACCAGCAATGGCGGTTTTAATGGATGCAATCAATCCATCAATCCCTAAACCTAAATTCGGATCCGAATCAATTGTAAGACAAGCTTGTATACTTTTAATATTGTATTTATCATTGGGTGTTGCCATATATTGGTTTAATCGTCATCATTTCGTCGGTCCAAAAACGAATCCTGTTGTCGATGCATTGTATTTTTGTATCGTCACGATGTGCACCATTGGGTTCGGTGATATTACCCCTAATAGTAACGCTACTAAGTTGTTTTCGATCTTATTTGTGTTGGTCGGTTTCGGATTTATCGATATTTTACTTAGCGGTATGGTTAGTTATGTACTCGATTTACAAGAGAATTATTTGTTGAAAACGGTTCAACATGATGGTGACAAAAGAGATTTAGCAACTAGTTATATCATTGATGTTAAGAAAGGGAGGATGAGGATTAGATTGAAAGTTGGTTTAGCATTAGGTGTTGTGGTACTTTGTATTGGTATTGGTGTTGGTGTTATGCATTTTGTTGAACATCTTGAATGGTTGGATTCCTTTTATCTTTCGGTTATGTCGGTTACGACAGTCGGGTACGGTGATCGGGCATTTAAAACGATGCCTGGTCGGCTTTTCGCTGCAATTTGGTTGCTTGTATCGACCGTTGCCGTTGCTCGTGCTTTTTTGTATCTGGCTGAGGCTAGAGTTGATAAGAGGCATAGGAGGATGGCTAAATGGGTGCTTGGTCAAGACATGACTGTCTCGCAATTTCTCGCCGCCGATATAGACAACAACGGTTACGTAAGGTATGCATCTCCATGAGCACAATATTAAGTTATATTTTTATCCTAAAAAAGTAATTTCCCATTTTAGTAGGGGTCAGGCCCCTGCCAGTCACCCTCCCTTTGCCCCTGCACAAGACGGTTCCGACATCTGCTTTTCGTTATTACGATCGAATATTGATAACTATAAACGCCTTTTATTACCCTTTTCATGTTATGTTTGAAAACTCCCCAAAAACCTTTATGATTTATCTATGACCCCTCTAAAGTAACCTTTTAGCTTCACCCATCTTTATGTTCGTTTAGGTGTTTGTGATATATGATTAAGTTTGATGTCGGTTTACATATGCAGCAAATCCGAGTTCGTGATATACAAACTCAAGGAACTGGGAAAGGTATCGGAAAAAGACATAATGCAAATCTCCCAGAAATTCGACAGGCTCGATTCCGGCAACTGCGGAAGGATATGCCTCGCCGACCTTAAGGATAGTCATCATTAGTATACAACTATGATTTTTGAAGGTGCAATAGGAATACCAACAAGTAGAGAAAAATGGTGGGTTCATGTTTTTGTATTCAAACGTGAGCATCGGTGTTTATACGAGCCTTTGTTCATGTTCTGCTTTGAAGGCATGGAAAAGTATATATATAAATGTGAGAGATACATCATTAAATTATATCTATCTTATCGATCTAAAATATTATATAGATATTTAATGCTTTAATTTTTTACATAAAATGAATAGTTAGACCTTTTTTTAAATTACCAATTGAGCCTTATCTTGATTGACATTGGCATTGTTGCCAATGTAGAAGGACGTGTGTTCAAGTGTGCTAAAACTTATTATCCTCCTATTTATGGATTAGGGAGGGGTTATGGGTAGTTCTAAGCATTATGTAAAAAATAATTTTTTTTTAATTTAGGCATAATGTCAAATTTGTCCCTTAACATTTAGTCAATATTTCCGTTAAAAATAACCATTCAATTCTTTTTTAAATGATGGTCAAATTTGACTATTTTTAAAAGGTTGAATGTCAATTTTAACTAAAAAAGTTTAAATTGAAAAAATATAAACATTAAGGACTAAATTTAATATTATATCTATAATTTATGTCAAATTCGACATGCAAGATGTAGGGCATGAAATATAAAAATATCAAAATCTCATAATCGAGAAAAGTAAAATAATAAAATAATATTAATTTAATCTAAAATCTAATTTAAATAAGAATTATTTTATATATTTCAAAAATATCTATATTGCTAATACTTAAAAATGTTAATACATATAAAATTAAATTAATAATATATAAAAATAAGTACGAAATAGCATATCGGAACATACTGATACTAGTACGTATCAATATCAATAAGGAAACGGTATATTCACTAATACGATATTAATTACTTTAATATAAAATTATTTTTAAAAAAATTGAACAATTTCATTATAAGTTCTAATCATATCTGCTCTTTTTGACACAATGCCTAGAACTACCCGTAGTCCCTCCCCAACCCATAAATGGAGGATAATGTGCTTTAGCTAGACCTGTTCATGGGTTGGGCCACTCGATTTGAATCGAGTCTTGTAAAGGTGTGCATTTGATTGAATCGAGTGAAAAAATTACAAGTTAAATGAATTGACCAGTCATATTTTATCATCTTAACTTGATTTGAATTTTTTTTAATTGAATCAAGTCGAATCCAGTGAAATTGTTCAAGTTAAATTAAAAAATTAAACATGTCAAATTAAATATTTGTGACAGTATAATTAATTTCATATTAGAACACATAAATTTGAAACCATATAATATATTTTAAAACATTTTTAAAGAAAAAAATAGAAGATATTTTAGTATGATAAATTTGAATAATTAATTAACTTGTTTATGTCCCAAAATTATTGTTTTAGAAAATTTTAAAATTTTTAACTTACTTTATATATTCTTCAGAAATTTTTTAAATTTTTTATAAATTTTAAAAAATATATAAATTTTAGAATTTTTATAAATATTTTGATTGTTTTTGTAATTTTTGTTGAAAGAGAGACCAATTTACTTATTTTTAAAATTGACAAGGATCAAAGGAGTATTTACACCAATCTATTATTCAAATTATTCGAATAGTAAAATTCAATTCAACTCGACTCGAACACGAATTACTTTTTAACTTGAAATTCAATTTTTTTTTTCAAATTGAATAGTATTTTTTTCAGCTATATTTTTTATTTTGAAAAGCATAATTGCTGCGAGACAACACAAATTTTATACTTTGAATTTGTGCTCTACAGCATAATGGACATGGTAGGCTATGAGTCGAGTCATCTATTTAAATTTGAAAGTTTTCCTAAAAAACGAGAGGGTTTAGATAAATTGATAGAATATGTAAGTATTGAGGATTAAATGTGTTACTACACCAGTTATAAAAAGGTTTTTCGCTATCAATTTACCAGCGGATAATCAAAACAGGAACAAATTCAAATGTTAACGCCTAAAATTGAAAATTTTTAAAGTTGAATGACCAAAACAGAAAACAGGACTTAATTGGATCAAAATTAATTATCCCTTTTAAAAAGAAAAACATTTCAATAAATAGAATAGCATGTGCAATTGTCAGTTGATTGAAAAAAGACAACATAGAAATTCAAAGAATATAATTATTATCCACTTGACCCGATCTTATAATTTCTGTTATATTATTTATAAACATTAGATGTATTAAAAATTTAAGTTAAATAAAATTGTATGCAAATACACGTTTTCTGTTAATTAATGGTATTTAAATTAGGGAAAATTTTGAATCTCTCGGGTTGATATTGTCTTTGATGGAGATTTTGTCTTTTGATTATGAAAAAAAGCTTGAACCCATTGACTTTTTAGACAACCTTAGTCACTTACGTTCTCATTAGAGTTGGGAGACAAAGCTCTAGTTAAGGACAATACTGATTTGTTGAAGGGTTTGTTGGTTTTCGACGGATGAAACTTTGAAAACTTCTCTTGAAGGAGTTAGTCTCCCTTCAAAATACATATTGCAAGCACTGTTTTCAGAACCGGACCTGATTGAGAATCGACCGAGGTACTAGTTTGGAATAAGGGGTTGAAAAAGCTAACCCACTAACTGATTGAACTGGTTGAATCGGCACTCTAGCCTGTTAAACCAATTTTCTCTATTTTTCAAAATAATTTATTCAAAATAATTTATTAAATTAATCCGATAAAAAATTAATAATCCGACTGATTCAACCTCTGATCCAATTATGAAAACCTTCATTTAGAGACTGTTTTTTTGTATTCAATCATAATTTTTTTTGTTAGGTTGTCAATTATAAGTTATAATAATCATACCTATCTTAATTTGCCTAAACCAATAATAAAACAATATAAAGTTGTTTAGAATAGAAAAAAGAACTTATTTTTTTATCATTTAGTTTAAACCAACCCAAAATAATAACATTAATAATTAGGTAAGGTTCCTTAGTTTGTACTTTTGCATAGTTCCAATACTTAAAAAATGTAAATTATAAAAACAAAAATAGTGGTTAGACTCTTTTAATATTATTTACAATAAGATATTTTTAAGTAAATTATATTGGTAGTTGTCGATTGAGTCTTAACTTGATTAGTATGAGTATTATTGTCAATACAAGAGTACGTAAGTTCGAGTGCACTAAAACGTATTATTCTCCTATTTATGGGTTGGGGTGGGACTATGGGTAGATTTAGGCATTGTGTCAAAAAGAACAGATATAATCAGAACTTATAATGAGATTGTTAAAAAAAAATATTATATTGGTAGTCATCAAACTATTTTTGGTCATTTAATTATAAAAAGCTACAAAATGGTCATCAAACTCTTCGACTTTTTATTCATTTATCCCTAGCCATTAAATTAATAACGAAAATATAACTTGACAGCTTTTAAAATAGACATGATAGTAACTTTAACCCTCAACATTTACCCATTATAAAATTTGGTCTTTTATTGAAGTTTTGTTTTTCTTTGTGATATCGAAGGTTAATTTTAAAATAATGAGAAAAGATAAAACTATTATATTAGATATTTGGGTGTTTCCATTTTATATATATTTATCAAATTTAGTTGATAAATTTGTTAAATTTTTTAGTTTTTAAGTAAAGGGTCGTAAAGAAAAACAAAACCAAATTACACAATATGTAAATCTTGATAGTTAAATTTTTAGAATCAATACTAAATTGACACAATGTATAAATGTTGAGGGTTAAATTTGTTATTATGCCAATTTTAAAAGCCATTAAATCATCTCTCTGCTAGTCATTTAAACGAATAGTGATCAAAAAGAAAAAAATCAAATAATTGGGTGATCATTTTATAAATTTTCATAATTTGGTGACAAAATGAAACTTATCAATAATTCAGTGACTACTAGCGTAATTTACTTTTTTTTTAAAAAATTTTACTCTTACAAATATAAATGCATACCCAAAGCAGCAATTATAGTATGAAATCAAATCAGTATAAAGTATAATAGATGAAGAATCGGAATTCAATGAAATCCTTGTCATATACATGCAGAGACTAAAGACTCGTACACCACAATTGTAAATGATAAGACTCGAATTTAGATAATAAAGATTGAAAGCCTCCACTTTAACCAACAATATAAAAACCAATAAATCGGTTCGATTCTATGTACTTTATAATTTTCACACTTAAACACCAAAGTTAATATTAAATATAAACTATAATCAAACAAAATAAAAATATGATGTGACAAGTTAATAAAATAATATATTTTTAAATATATATAAAAATAAAAATATATAAGGCATTATTGCTTAGTATCAAGTTTTAACATACGCAATTGTCATCTGTAAGTTTTTAATCCCGTTACATGTTGATGTCATGTGAGCATTTTTAGTCTGGTGGGCCGGTTTTAATCCTGGGTTATTTTGATTCTTAGTTCAAGTGTACTTTATATTTGATTTAATTCTATCATGTAATTGCTCGAACATAAATTTATAATTATTTTACTATTACAGTGTATTTGTATTTGTAAACTCTAAAAAAAATTATGACATGACAAAGTCGAATAGGCTTTTTGGTCAATGGTACTTAGACATTTCAAATTTGAGTTCATACGTGATTAGTAAGTGGATCAAAATAGACCTTGTTGTCAAATTTAGGTACTAAAGTGAAAAAAAAAACCAAGTTAGGGGGGAAAAATATATTATCCCTTTCTTATTTATTTATTTTTTCTTGAAATAAAAAATTTCTAATTTTCTCATTTTTCCTTTCATATCTCACTGTCTCCAACTTCACATTTACAACGCCCCGAAGCTGAAAGCAAAATACTAGCCAGAAAAAAAAAAAAAAAAAAAAACCAACTACCACCACGATCACCACCAACCGTTTTATTTCAGAGGAGTGAAAACGACGCCGCATCTGAAACCTTTTCTTTACTCTTCAACCAAGCTGCTGCTCATTCATCCCTTTCTCTCTCTTTTTGGTTTCATTATTAAACACACCAAAAAAAAGAATTTCAAATTATTGGTTTTAAGGTGATCGTATTTATGATCACGTCGTAGCTCTCTATTCCACGCCATTGTTCTTCTGTTTAACTCGGTAACCGTTTCCTTCGTCGTCGTCGTCGTTTTTGCTGTTAATTTTAGGATTTTGATGGATTTATTTTTTTTTTACAGTTTTGAGGAGGTTATTGTTTGATCTAGGGAAGAAATGGTTGTTTCTGGGCCAATTACGCCTGGACAGGTACGGTTTTTGAATTGATTTGAATTTTTATTGATTCAGGGTTGCAGGTTTAGTTTAGATTTAGTTTTTGAGATGAACAATGTGGTTTTTGAGCTTCTTCTTTTTTTTTTTAGTTTTTGCTAGTATTGAGTCTGTGATTTCTATGTACTATTTTTGAATTTTTATTGATTCAGTTTAGCTGGTTTAAGTTTAGATTTAGTTTTTTTGAGTCGAACAATGTGATTTTTGAGCCTTCTTTTGTCGTTTTTGTTAGCATTGACTTTGAGATTTCTATGTACCAATTTGAATTTTTATTGATTCTGTGTTGCTGGTTAAGTTTAGATTTTTTTTTTGAGATGAACAATGTGATTTTTGAGCCTTTTTTTTTGTCGTTTTTGCTAGCATTGACTTTGAGATTTCTATGTACTAATTTGAATTTTTATTGATTCAGTGTTGCTGGTTAAGTTTAGATTTAGGTTTTTGAGTTGAACAATGTGATTTTTGAGCTTTCTTTCTTTTTTTTGTAGTTTTTTTTTAATGCTAGAATTGACTTTGTGATTTCTAAGTACTAATTTTGGATTCTTTTATTTGGTTATTGTGATTTTGTACTTCTTTTTACTATATTATTTGAAGGATTATCAATTCTAGTAAATATTTGTAGAATATATTTTTTAATTATCATGCTAATTAAAATGATGGTAGTACTTCTAATGTTAGACTTCATTTTCGCTTTTTTAAATTAGAGCATTTTTTCTTAGAAGAACTTAAGAATTTTTATGATTATTGTATCACGCAACTGTGTGCTTGGTTTGAATGTGTGAAGATATTTGACTTGTAGCTTAGTGACAGTCTAGAGACTGATCTAATTGACTATTGGTTAATTATGATAATACTAGTCTTCATAATGTATTGAGTCTATGTGAATTGTTTGGGATGCAAATTTACTTGATATTTGATGAAAATAACTTATTTGTAATTGTTATAATGCGGGAATCACATTTTCATTCATCTACTGCAATTGATGTTTCATTTTTCTTCTCTTAATTGTTTTCGACCATGCTTGTATGTGTATATTTCACTCCCCTATACTAAATTTAACTATGTTGCCTGTTCTTATGTAAGTATTGTTTTATCTTTCTTTGCCCTTTTTCACTTATTTCACTCTCTCGCAGGCACTAGCTTTGCATGAAATACTTGATGAAACCTTTTCTATTATGTTGCAGGTGTCTTTTCTTTTAGGAATTCTTCCTGTTTTCGTTGCATGGATATATTCAGAGTTCCTAGAATACAAGAGATCTGCATCTCATTCTAAAGTGTAAGAAAATGCCTCTCTTAGGAGTTAAAATGGCTGTACAAATTTGATAGGGGTTTATATTCATTGGATTTATTGACTTCAATATTTGCTGATCCTAATGTCCGAGTTTCAATTTGCAGCCATGCAGACAATAATCTGGTTGAATCAGGAGATGAGAAAATTAAAGAAGATGACCGGGCTCTTTTGCTTGAAGGAGGTCTCACTAGATCAACATCTGCTAAAGTCCATAGTTCAACCATCAAAACAAACTTGATTAGGTTACTTTCTTTGAGTTTCGGTGTTGTTATGGAGTTCTCCATGATTTTACTCTTTACACCCATCTTACCATTTGCTTCTTTTGATTTTCCAGGTTTTTGACTATGGAAGACTCTTTTCTGTTGGAAAATCGAGCAATTTTGAGAGCAATGTTGGTCATTTGCAGAAATACACTTTTTTTGTCAGCTTTCTTTTTCATCTTATGTTTAACAATGTATTTAATGCAGGGCTGAATTTGGTGCTATCCTAGTGTACTTCTATATATGTGACCGCACAAATTTACTAGGAGAATCTGCCAAGGTGTTTTAATACTTCTTGTTTGTGATATTGATTATAATTTGTTTTCATGATTTCCTCTTCTTTTTCTTTTTTTTCAATTTTTTGAAATGCTTCTCAATTATATTGTTGCATCTTCATACCTGATAGGGTCTTGGTTTTCATTTTTATATGTTTCATATTTTTTTTAGTGCTTTCTGGTCATGGTTTCATCTTGCTTTCTTGTCAGTCCGATTTCCTTTCCCCTTCACTATGACAAAAAGAAGATTTAATCTGGGTTCTCTAGTTCTGTAAAAGCTCTTCAAGTAATTTTTGCGGTCCGGAACCCTTTGAACTCATTGTTTTTCTTATTTTCCCTTCTAGGTGAATGTTATTTGTGTAAACAGCCTTTTATTTTTTTCCCTTTGTACTTGCATCCTTCCTTTGGTCCTCAAATTTGGGAGGATACTGATCTGTAATAAGCAGTTTGTGAACACCATGTCCTTTCACTAATAGTTTAATATACATAAATTCCTTAAATTGCCTGAAAGGCTGAAATTATTTTCTTCTCTTATGGTTGGAAATGTTTGATGGCTAAGATTTTCCTTTATTATTGGTTAAAGGGGCTATATATATTAGCAACTGATGATATATTGAGGTTTAGTGCTTTGTTTTAACTCATTGAAGAACACTATAGAGAATTATTTATCTATTTTAAATTATTTCTTATGTGTGTTTCCTTGGACAGAAATACAACCGCGACCTTTTCCTCTTCCTCTACGCTATTCTCATCATAGTTTCAGCAATGACTTCCTTGACGAAACATAATGATAAATCGGCATTCTCTGGAAAGACCATGCAATACCTCAGTAGGCATCAGACTGAAGAGTGGAAAGGATGGATGCAGGTAAGTGTTTATTGCTAGACGATCTTTAGATCTGCACTGATGCTCACACGAGACTTTTTCTATCTCTATCACATTATGAGATTGCTTGTGTTTGCAAGTCCACGGGAATCCATGATATCCGCTGACCTTTTCTTCTGAACCAAATAATTTTTCAGAGTTCTGCCAGCTGCACTTACGTGTCTTTTTTGCTTTTACAGGTCCTATTTCTAATGTACCATTATTTTGCTGCAACGGAGATATATAATGCAATACGTGTCTTTATTGCCGCATATGTTTGGATGACTGGATTTGGAAACTTCTCATACTATTATATTAGAAAGGATTTTAGTTTAGCACGTTTTACCCAGGTAATATTCTCTCTTTGGGTTATAATGCCATATCAGCACTCCAGCCGTGTAGTTTATATATCGGTGAACCAAAGATCCCTGTATAACTTTGATTTGATGCAGATGATGTGGCGACTAAACTTTTTCGTGGCATTTTGCTGCATTGTTCTCAACAATGATTATATGCTTTACTACATCTGCCCGATGCACACGCTTTTCACCCTGATGGTGTATGGAGCTCTTGGGATTTTCAACAAGTATAATGAGAAGCCATCGGTGATGGCTGTGAAATTTCTTGCATGCTTTCTCGTAGTTATCTTTATTTGGGAAATTCCCGGAGTTTTTGAAATATTCTGGAGTCCATTGGCTTTCCTTTTAGGTCAGCGACCTACCTACTTCTTTCTTCTACTTTTCATTTGATTTATTGACTTAGCTGAGTAGTTTACAGTTTAGATAGTTCATGTCCTTTTGATATGCTTCTAAATAATATACATTTTTTATTGCATTTCAATCGGAATGTTGTGCTTTCCGATATGAACCTCATGTGTGAACATGCAAATGAGCCCCATTGAATTAGTTTTCAATTTTATTTCAAAGTTCGTTCATTGTTCTTGGCTTCGATATGTTATAGCTGTTTGGTTATATCATTTCTTTTTCTCCCTTCAAATGGCAGGGTACACGGATCCTGCAAAACCTGATCTGCCTCGGTTGCATGAATGGCAATTTAGATCCGGTCTTGACCGCTATATATGGATAATCGGAATGATATATGCTTACTATCATCCCAATGTAAGCTTTTATAATCTTTTGGTTACATGAAAGTCATGTTTTCTTTGTGCACAAGTACAGTCTCTTTATACTGTTTTAAATCGTAGATCGAGAAATGGATGGAAAAGTTGGAGGAATGTGAACCCAAGAGAAAATTCTCAATCAAAGCAAGCGTTATTTCGGTTTCTCTATTCGTAAGTTTCCTGATCTTTTGATCACTATAGTTTAGATTATGCCTATCGGTTTTCTTATGTAAGCTTTGTTTGTGTATTTTCTTAAATTCTTCAGGTCGGGTATCTGTGGTACGAATATATCTATAAGCTGGACAAAGTTACGTACAACAAATTTCATCCCTACACATCTTGGATTCCCATCACGTGCGTATTATGGATTTCTTTTCGTAATTTACTCGGATTACTTGAGGAAGTTTATATTACTTTAGATGAATTCCGGGATCTGACTCTCTTCTTCTCGGCTTTCTTATGGTTCTAGTGTCTACATTTGCTTGCGGAATTCCACCCAGCAGCTTAGGAATTACTCTTTGACTCTCTTCGCGTATGTTTCCAGACTATTACTAATTTCATTCAATCTGTGCCTCGTTACAACATTGTCGATTATTTATTTGTGTTTTGAGGAGCGTCCGTTGTTATGTTGCTCTTAACCTAATTATGCTACGTTTTTGTGCTTCTCAGGTGGCTTGGCAAGATAACTCTGGAGACATACATTTCTCAATTTCATATCTGGTTAAGGTTTGTTGACAGATCAAAGTTCTCTCTTTTTAATTTGTCCCTCAAAATTGATATCTACGAAATAGCACTGAAGCGGTGAAAGAGTAACAAGTTTACGGGTCTATAAGATTCTCATAATTGCATTTCATACGTGCAGATCAGACATACCTAATGGACAACCAAAATGGCTACTTTCATTTATCCCGGAATATCCACTGCTCAACTTCATGCTTACAACTGCCATTTATGTGTTGGTAAGAAAATTTCCTCTGATATTCCGTACCTTTCCAACTGTTCGTTTTGTTCATTTGCTTGCCGTCTTCGCCCTTCTACAGGTATCTCATCGACTTTTCGAATTAACAAATACGCTCAAGTCCGCTTTCATTCCCACAAAAGAAAACCGACGACTACTATATAATGTTATAGCCGGAGTAGCCATTTCCGTCTGTTTGTACTGCACCTCACTTATTCTTCTTCAGATTCCTCATTCAACGGTAAGCTCCTAATCCCGATGAAACATTAACTAAATTTCCGAATTCTAAATGATGCATCAGCTCCATTTATTTGCCATACCGTAGTAGCTTCTTATGAACTAGATATTATCAGAATTCACCATGTTCTTAACCTGTCAATAACGATTCCACCATTACAGGCCTGAGAAAACACGATTCATGAATTAGAACCAGCTTTCACACGGGACATACGAAAAAGAAAACGTATACTTGGAGCAAAAATAAAGAAAAAGGAACTTGGAAGGTATCTTTAGAATCTTCCTTTTGAACTAGATGTTTCCGATGATTGCGAGTAAAATATGTCGTTTTTTTTCATCTGTCGAGCCAAAACTAGAAGTCTTGGCTCCTGCTCTGCTGCTCGGGTCACCGATGATCGGAACAGGCGTATAGGGACTAAATCTTTCTTTTTCCTTTTTTACATTTCTGCTGTAACATTGCAAAATTTTGCATATATTGTGTTTTCTTTTTGTATTATTTTCGAGTCATTCATTGAAGAAAATGTAGATTCTATGTGACATAATTTGAAATCCAATACTAATGCAATTGTTCTTTTTTTTTTTCTGAAACTTAGAAACAAGAAAAATAAAGCAAGTGAGAAATTAGGAATTAGGGTTAATAATTGATTAAAATAATAGTTTAATTATTAAAATGAGAAAAAAACCCGAAAGTCCAAAGCGAGGAAAATGGTATAATTCAAGCTTAAACCAAAAATTATTGTTTATAAATTATATTTTGTTATAAAATAAATAGAGATGGAGAAAATAAAGGACAAAGAAAATATAAAAGCAATAGAGAATGTATTTTATTGATCAAAGGGATGATTACAATGCTTCATCGTAGTCTCTATTTATAGACATAAAAATATAAAAGAAGCGAGATCTAGTTCTATTAACTATTAGAATTTGAAGTATATTAAAATTTTATCTTAATCATGATGGACATCCACTTAATAAGATATTCATAATACTCTCTCTTAGATGTCTTTTAATAGATAATATGCCTTATTAAAACTCTTGGATGTCTATTAATAGATAATATGCCTTATTAAAACCTTATTAGGAAAAATCTTGTGTGATAAAAACCTAATGAAGGAAAAAGAGTACACAATCTATAATATGCATAATATGCTGCTTCATTAAAAACCTTACCAATAAAACCTAATGGGACAAAACCTCGATTAAGGGAAAAAGAGTGCAACGCATATTAACTCCCCCTCATGAAAACATAACATATTTTTTCATATTCTACGTATTCAAGCTTGTACTAGTTTTTCAAATGACTATTTGAATATATTTGCTAAGTATTTATATTACCATTCTTTTAAAAGTCACGAGTAAGGAAAATTTGAAGAAATATATTTTGATCTCTTCAGAGATTTAACAATAATCATAATAAACTTTAATCATGATTCTTTTATAAAAGCACAAATAGGTATTTTGGATCATTTTATAATTTTCCTTCAACTACTATTTATTAAGTTAAATTTACCACATATGTTCAAATTATTTCAATTCATATAAATGAACAATTTCTAGAATTTTAATATGCTTCTAGCATCCTAAATTCTTCAAGGATTTTAATATAAAACTTTACTATATAGTGATTCATAAAAGGTTGTAATAATAACCATTAGACGTAAGTTAAATCTTTTATGAATTATCAATTTAATAATACATCTAAAAGTTATTGCATCCACCACAAAAGAATATTATATCTTTTCATAATCAATGTTAAGACTAAGCGAAAAACTTCATATTTTTATTCCGCTTTTGCAAAACTATTTCAATTGCACCCTCGTTGACTTTATACCTTTAGATATTTGGACTACTAGTCCAAAAACTCCACGAATTTAATTGTACTTGAGTTGTGTCTTTCTATTTTGATCAATTTATTCCATATCTATATTTCTTAATTGATTAATTCAATATCTTCCTTTTATTTCATTACTTCAATAATAATATTGCATACAAAATCATTGTCGACCACATTTATTATTCGGTTTCACATTTTCTCGAATTGAAGTAACTTATCGAGATCAATTATTTTCATTATTTTAAAATTCAGTTTCAGGTACTTGAATCTCTTTTGAAGTTTTACTTATTAGTTATGTCTTGGGTCTCTTTTGGAGCACCCGTCTCCACTATATGACCATCTAGAAGAATTTTAATCTTTGGACCCGATCAATCTATGATTTATTCTAACTGATTGTTGTACTAGGACTTTGATTCAAATTAAAATATTAGATAGTATATAGCACTTGGTTTTTCTCATTAAGTTTGTAAATACATCTAACAGTTAACTTGTAATGAGTTATCCTTATTGAATTTCTGGTTCAAATTACTCTCCCCCTAACTCATTACAAGATATTATTTCTCTCCCCCTAATGTCGAGAAAACTATCGAATCAAAATTATAATCACAAATCATGTCATAATTGAATCTCGAATACATTCAAAACATTTAATAATATAAAGAAACTTGTAATTAATATATATTCCCAACTTTCTTTGAGGATTCACTCATCTTTATGCATTGTGGTGGAACAATTTGAACATATACGCACATACAAAAATTTAAAGATGAGAAATGTTTAGCTCTTGATCAAAAACCAATTGTAATGGGGAGTATTTATAACTTATTAGCTTGATGCGTACAACACGTAAATCAACATAATCTCATGTTGAAATAGGAAGTTTAATTCTCATAAGTAATGGTTTAGACATTAATTAGAGGTGTTTAATCAATAATTTTCTAAACCATTATACGCAAACTTTTAAAAAGTTTTTCAAACTCAACCAATAAAAGATTGAGATATAAATTCATCAAGATTAGCAAAATGAATTGTTTTAATTGCATGATCTAAAATTAATTATTTAAACAAGCAATCTTGCAAACGATAGATTGCAAATTAATAATACATATGTGATTATTTTGTAAATGCATTTACCAAAATCATATAATATCAAAACCATCTACATGGTGGATGAATGGGTCCATAATCGTTTTAGAAATGCAAGACATTAGATATCAACTTTAGCTAGTGAGTTTCCAATAATCAATTTTCATTGAAAACAAGCAACATATGAGAATTCTTTTAAATTAAAGAATTTTCTAGTTTTTTTAATGAATGTCCATATGTGATTAAATGCTAAAATTACATATTTTATTCAATTAAATTGGTTAATTTACGAGAGCGCACCACTGATTTTTCCATGTTTATGTTGAATTTTATGCAGGGGTGCAATTTGGGGCTAAATAGAAGAAAAAAAATAACAATTGAGCTAGATTGAAGAAATAAGCAAATAAGGAGGGCCAAAGCAAAATTTTTCCAAGACATAATTAGCTGAAATTTTCGTTGACTTAGTGGGAGATTATGTAAGGATTTTTATATCATGGAATATTTTATTTCCTTAATTTTTTATGGCTAGTGACTCTTAATTTAGCAAAGCCACTAGTATAAATAGGGGGCTACATTGTTCATTTATTCATCAAGTCATTCATCAAGTCATTAATCAAGTTTTCATCTTTGGAATACAATTCCTTATTCATTCTCACGAAGCTATTTGTTGTTTATGGTTTCTTTTTCTTTCAATTTATTAATTTCTAGTTTGTCACCAACTTAAACCATTTACAATTTCTTTTCAAACTTCCTTTTCATTTCCAGTAGCTAAACCATCCCACTCTAATACACTACCAAAATTTTGGCCCCCATACTTAATCACGCCACCCATTATTTTTACCCATTTTTACCTTATTTAATTTATCCAACTCCAATATGCCCTAAACCTTAGTTAACTAAATCCATTTTCAGCTTTAGGTCGGAGTTAGCCTCGTCAAGACCCGTGAGTTACGAACCCGAGTAATTTAACTCCTAAATTCTAGTACTTATTATTTCTCTAGATTAAGAGTATGATTTTTTCAACTCACAAAGTCAAATCAACACTAAGTCAAAAAAGACATCGTTTGAGTTAGTGTGGTTAGACTTACAGTTAGAATTCCGAAAGGATCGATTGTTTAATCGGTTTTTCGTGAACACATTAGAGTGCCAAGTGGGGATTGTTGTTTGGTTTCGTCAAGGGAAGTAGTAACCGAATTTAAATGTCCCATGCGGTTGAGGGTATTGGTTCGAGCTAGGCTCTTCTAGAAAGCAAAGCTGCCGGAGTTCTAAATCACGAACGTTTCGTTGGTTGTTCGATCAGTAAGGGTTAGTTATAGGACGTTCCATAACTAATTTACACAAGGAAGAGTTGGTGTCCGAGACGTCCTTGGTAGCAATAACTAGCTTATTGGAAAAAAAGAGTTCATCTAATTTCAAGGATCGGTTCAAATACGAGGAAAAACTCGTGCCTAAAGCTAAGTTTAGTTTAATTAATTTTTCTTCAGATTTATTTAACTGTTTTTATTATTTTATTTTCAGCCTTTACTTTTCACGCATTTTTTCCCTGTTTATTTCAGGTTTCAGGGTTTCGATTTTATCCTCTCCCTAAATTTCTTGGGCACGAAAACTGCCCCGACATAAATCTAGTCAAGAGAGAAACAATTTGCAATAAACCCAGTCTCTGAGGGATCGACCCTAATCCCTATACCGCTTAAATTGCAAATTAGGCATAAGTTTATATTGGTGGAATCGACAGCCATCAGTTTTGGCACCGTTGCTGGGGACTGACAACACTTACAATTGTTTAAATCGTCTTCATGACTAGATCTTCATCCAGAGATCTCGAATACGACCCAGAGATCGAGAAATCGGGACAAGCACGACGAAAAGAGATAGAAGCTCTTAAATGTGCAAGTAAAGCAAAAGTTGAGCTAGGACAAGGGATCCTAGAATCCGACGTCGAAAAGTTGAGACAAGCAATTTGTGTAGAAGCAATTCGACGTGGGAAATAAGTCGAGGTGGTTGATCCTGAGACCAAACCACTTCCCGAAACAAAATAAGCCTAAGACAACCTCGATGAACTAGAAAGGATGGCAAACCGAACCATTTGTCAACTAGCCACTGCTCCCAACAAGCAAACACCGTTATGCATCAACTATCCAACCGGAGAAACCCCGTTAGAGTTGAATCAGGCCTAATTCACCTTTTACCCACTTTTTGAGGCTTGAAGAACTAAAATCCACACACTCACTTGAGAGAATTCCACATGGTCTAATCAAGCATGAAACCTCAGGGAATAACCGAATATGAAATTAAACTTCGGGCATTTTCATTTTCTTTAGTTCATACAGCAAGAGAATGATTATTTTACTTACCCTCCGGTTCTATTACAACATGGGATAACTTATCTCGTGTATTTCTTGACAGATTTTTCCTAGCATCGCGAGCAGTTGAACTTAAGAGAGACATAGTGGGAATTCACCAAATAGAGAGTGAATCGTTGTATGACTATTGGGAGCGGTATAAAAAACTATGTGCAAGTTGTCCTCAACACGGTTTGACCGAGCAATCACTTCTTCAGTATTTTTACTAGGGTTTGCTTCCTATGAAAATGAATATGATCTAGTGGAGGGGCACTTGTAAATATGACTCCTCAAAGGGCAAGAGAATTGATATCCACAATGGCAGTAAATTATCAATAGTATCGGCCAAATTCAGAACCCACAAAGCGGGTTAATGGGGTAAACGTTTCATCTTTAGAAGATAAATTGGATAAGCTTACTAATATTGTTCAATCCATGCTTACAGAAAAGAAGAATCTGACCCAACTGTGTGGAATATGTACTACGTCTGAACATCCAACGGATTTATGCCCAATCCTTAACGACAATTCAATAGCAGATGTTGATGCTATCAAAGGTTTTCCAGGACCTCCAGAAAGACGCTATGATCCTTTCTCCAACACCTACAATCCCAGATGGAAGGATCATCCCAACTTGAATTATGGAGCTAATCACCGGTATAATCCATCATACCAACCAAGACCTCCTCCATCGCCACAACAACAACCCAAACCGAACACATCTCTAGAAGCTGTTATGGAAAGACTTACCATCGATGTTGCAAAATATCAACAGAGGACAAAGACATCAATTCAAGAGTTAACTAATCAAGTTAGTAAACTCTTGATGGTAGTTAATCGTTTGGAGTCTTAAGGTAAATTACCTTCCCAGACAGAGCCGAATCCTCGACAGAATGCAAGTGCAATAACTCTTCGTAGCGGAAAAATTTTGGAAACAGTTCCAGACAAAAGTCATGAGCAAGACAAGAAACGAGAAAATTAGATCTTTGATCCAAAAGCCAGACCGAAATCAGAAATTCAAAAACCAGTTGTGATGCCACCTCTTTTTCCAGGGAGGCTCACAATGGAAAAGAAAGAGAATGAGGAAAAAGAAATCCTCAAAACATTCAGGAAGGTGGAGGTAAATATCCCTTTACTCGACGCTATTAAACAAATCCCTCGCTATGCGAAAATTTTCAAGGAATTGTGTACTAGCAAGAGGAGGTTAATAGGTAACGAAAGAGTAAATGTAGGAGAAAATGTCTCTGCAGTATTGCAAAAAAAATTTCTGCCCAAATACAATGACCAATGTATGTTTGCTATTTCCTGTGAGATAAGTAATGTAGGCATTAAGAAAGCCATGTGTGATTTAAGGGCTTCCATTAATGTTATGCCTTATCCTATTTATAAGTTGATTAACGCGGGTCCTTTAAAAGAGACAGGAGTAATAATCCAGTTGGCGGATAGGTCAGTCGTCTATCCCGAAGGGTTGTTTGAAGACGTCCTTGTTAAAGTTAACGAATTAGTTTTCCCTGCAAATTTCTACATTATTAATATGGAATACGACAACTCAACTAATTCGTCTGACATTTTGCTTAGAAGGTCGTTCCTAAGTACCGCAAGTGCAAAAATTGACGTTCAGAGCAGAATACTGACAATGGAGTTTGATGGCGAAATCGTGAAATTCAATGTCTACGAAGCTATGAGTCATCCTAACTCACTATCAAATATTTCTAGCATTGATATTATGGATTGTTTAACTCAATCTTATTTTGAATATCATGAATTTGATGAGTTAGAAACTATCCTTTACAGAAGCATTGACATGAGTGTTTTAAATAATCTCGAGGAATTAGCAATTATAAAAGATTCGTTGAGAGAAATTGTCAAACACTTGGAGACGCAAACATCGTTGACAAATTGAGGTAACCAATTTGAATTATTACCTTCTCAAACTAAAATATTACCTTCGGTTTTACAGCCACCAACCTTGGAGCTTAAAGCATTACCAAACCACCTTAAGTACGTCTTCTTGGGAGAGAAAGATACTTTATCGGTGATAGTGTCAAACAAACTAATCAAAGACGATGAGGAAAGTCTAGTTCGAGTTCTGAGAGATTATAAGGAAGCTATTGGTTGGACAATAACCGACATAAAAAGGCTAAGTTCATCCACTTGTATGCATAGAATTTCCATTGAAGATAACACGAAACCAAAGAGAGTTGCTCAGAAGTGCCTTAATCCATCCATGATGGAGGTAGTAAAGAAGGAAATCCAGAAACTGTTAGATGCTGGAATGATATACCTGATCTCTAAAAGTGATTGGGTTAGCCCGGTTCATGTCGTACCCAAGAAAATTGGCGTAACAATGGTAAAAAACTCGTCAGGAGAGCTGGTCTCTACCCGAGTCCAGAATGGATAGAGGGTTTGCATCGATTACAGAAAGTTGAATGCAGCTACTCGGAAAGACCATTTTCCACTTCTTTTCATTGATCAAATACTCGAGCGATTAGCTGGTAAGACCCATTATTGTTGTCTCGATGGGTACTTAGGATTTTTCCAAATTCCAGTGGCTCTTGAGGATCAAGACAAAACAACTTTCACGTGCCCCTTTGGAATGTTTGTGTATAGACGAATGCCGTTTGGACTCTGTAATGCTCTGGCCACTTTCCAGATATGCATGGTGAGCATATTCTCCGATTATGTCGAGAGAATAAGTGAAGTCTTCATAGATGACTTCACGGTGTACGGTAACTCTTTTAACAAATGTTTTGATAATCTTGCTAAGATATTACAAAGATGTCTAGAATTTAATCTTGTTTTAAATTATGAAAAATGCCACTTCATGGTTAACAAAGGATTAATTTTGGGTCATATAGTTTCCTCAGAAGGTATTGAGGTCGATAAAGCAAAAACATATATTATTAACTCATTACCTTACCCCATATCTGTGAGGGAAGTTCGTTCGTTTTTTGGCCATGCAGGATTTTACAGACGATTCATGGAAAACTTCTCGAAAATCGCGCAACCGCTTTACAGTCTGTTACAAAAAGATAAAGAATTTGAATTTGACCAAACTTGTAAAGACGCATTTGACGCGCTGAAGTAGAAATTGGTCTCCGCTCCCATAGTGCAACCACCAAATTGGAACTTCCCATTCAAAATCATATGTGACGCAAGTGATCGAAGTGTGGGAGCTGTACTTGGCCAAAGAATAGGCAAAAAGCCTTATGTTATCTATTATGCTTCGAAGACTTTGGATGCTGCCCAAAGTAATTACACAACTATTGAGAAAGAATTATTAGCTGTTGTGTTTGCTTTAGACAAATTTAGATATTCCTGTTGGGAACTAAATTGATTATCCTTTTTGATCATGCAGCTTTGAAATATTTAATAGGGAAGAAGGAGGAAAAACCTCTACTGATTAGATGGATTCTGCTTCTACAAGAATTCGATTTTAAAATTCGGGATAAAAAGGGATGTGAAAAATTGGTAGCTGACCATCTGAGTCGATTACCGATTCCAGTAGATGATACACCATTAAAAGATAACTTCTCAGACGAAAACTTATTTTCAGCAAATGCGCTTCATCTTTGGTACGCAGACTTAGTAAATTATATAATTACAGGAACTGTTCCTTCGGAATTACCAAGGTCTAAAAAAGATAAGATAAAAAAAGATGTTCGGTATTACATTTGGGACAATCTTTACCTCTGGAAGCATTGCTCCGATCAGGTAATTCGATGGTGTGTAGCAGAAACAGAGGTACAGTCTATCTTAACTTTTTGTCATTCTTATGCATGTGGATGACACTTTGGACCTAAACGCACTGCATATAAAATTCTTGAGTGTGGACTATTTTGGCCAAACATCTTTCGTGATGTCTTTTTATTCTGCAAAACCTGTAAAAGATGCCAAAAAGTTGGCAATCTTAGTCGTCGAAATGAGATGCCCTTTACTCCTATTCATATTTGTAAAATTTTCGATGTGTGGGGCATCGATTTTATGGGTCATTTCGTTTATTCTTTCGGTAATTTTTATATACTATTAGTTGTTGATTACGTTTCTAAGTGGATAGAGGTGAAAGCCACTCGCAATGATAATGCTAAGACTATGGTTGACTTTCTTAAAAGTTCTATATTTTCCAGGTATGGCACTCCACGAGCATTAATCAGCGACAGAGGAACTCATTTTTGCAATAAGCTCATAAGTGCACTTATGGAGAAATATGGAGTGACTCAACGAATTGCCATTGCTTACTATCCACAAACAAATGGGCAAGCTGAAGTGTCGAATCGAGAAATCAAGTCCATCTTGGAGAAGACTGTTAGACCTAACAAAAAGGATTAGAGCTTGAGACTAAATGACGCACTTTGGGCTTATAGGACAGCTTACAAGGGACCAATAAGCATGTCACCTTATCGACTCGTTTTTGGTAAATCGTGCTATATCCCGGTCGAATTAGAGCACAAAGTATTTTGGACAGTTAAGCAGTGTAATATGGAGATGAAGTCTGCAGGGAAGTCTTGAAAGTTAGACATCCAGGAACTCGAGGAAATTAGAAACGATGCATATGAAAATGCTCAAGTTTACAAAGAAAAGATGAATGTGTTTCATGACAAGCTAATCACTAGGAAACAGTTTTCAATAGGACAAAAAGTTCTTCTATACAACTGTAACAACCCAATTTTGGCCTAAATTGGAACAGTGGTTTCGGGACCACACATATGAGTCTGAAAAATATTTTAATATTTTATTCTGTGTTTATTTTGTGTGAATTTACATGTGTGAAAGTTTCGTGAATTAATTTTGTTGTTTGAGTGTCAATTTAATAAAAAAAAGGGGGGCTTAATCGCGTAAAATGAAAAATTGATGGTTAAATAAGAAAGTGCTTAATTGTTGTTGTCTTTATAATTTGGAGGTCTTATGTTGAAATTTAGCCAAAATTATAAGGTAGTGGACGGCATGTTGTTTTAATATATGTTTTTTTTATACATTAAAAATAAAAGTTAAAAATGATAATATTATAATATATGTTATAATAATAATAATGATAATAACAAAGCCATTATCATATCATCTTTTCCCACTTTCGAAACTAGAGAAAGAATAAAAGATAAAAGCTTGGCTAGGGTTCGGCCATTGTTGAGCTAGATTAAGGTTAGTCTTTTGTTCGTTTTTTGATAATTTTTACGTTTTTGAGATCGTTGCTTTGTGTTCTTTAAAACCCATGCTTAAATTTTGTGAATTGATGATGATTATGTGTTTTGCCATTGATGAGTGCTTGAGCTTTTTGATAGTTGTTGATGAAAAATGAAAGATATGTTAAAGGTTAATATGTTTTGTATTGAAGTTTTTGGTGATTTTGAGTAATTAGGGCTAAATTATAAAAATAAATATTTGAAGGACTCAAATGTGAAATAAATGAAATGTATGGACTTATATGGGTACTAGGAAGATTCGGCCCTTAGGGAGTGTGGCCAAATTTTGTGTATTTTGTGTTTTGTTTAATAAGGACTAAATTGTGAAAATGTGAAAGATTAGGGTTAAAAATGTAATTTGCCCATCTATGTGTTACTAGACTAAATTGAATGAAAATATGTTAAAATGAGTTTATTTGAATATGTTTAGATCAAGAAACCAAGAAATCGGATTTAGATCGGGGGAAATCGAAAGTAGTTGAGTAGCCGATCAATTAGTCGACGACATCTGAGGTAAGTTATTAAGCATATATATAATTGTATCGTTTTAAAAATCAGCTTAGTATCTATGTAATTATGCTGAATTGAATGGTATATATATACATTTAGTGATAAAATTATTGAAATAAGATGTATTGAATTGTTGACTTTCGACACTAAGTGTGCGAGTTTAATTGTAAAGCACCAAGTGTGCGAGTTTAATGGTAAAGCACTAAGTGTTCAAGTTTGATTATTGAGCACTAAGTGTGCGAACTTATTAAATATTTTCGTAAATATTTTCGAATAACTATTAGCATTGAGTATTTGTCTTATTGAGAAATCATAATTAGTAAAATGAGTAAACACTTGGAATTTTTGAGTAATAGCCATTATGGTTTTATTTAAGGTTAAATTTATAGGTATTAAACCTATGTGGTGATTATATTTGGAATCATATATATATATAATATGATTCTTTATATTACATGATGAGGAAATGCATAATGTATTTGGTCTTGTGTTTAAATTTGAAGAAATGTTTATGGATGTATAATTATATTGATTTTAGTTAAATCATAGTAATAAGTAAATAATTATCTTATGATATGGTAAGCTAAAGGTAAGATGATTTAGTAGTATGAATTGGTTGAATATTATTTGAGATATCGGTTTAAATAGTAGAGTTTATTTTGCTTATAACTTACAAAGCTAAATTAGCTTACAATGTGTTGGATAATTGTTTTGATGTATAGATTTCGGTGTTCGCTACGTGTTCGGGAATCGTCAGCTAAGCTCGTCACACTATCGATATTTTCTTTTGGTATTTTGCTAAATCGTTCTCAAATATATGGCATGTATAGCATAGTTAAAATATTGATTTTGGAACCAATGTGCATATGTATTTTAAAAGCCATGCGAAAATGGCTTATCTCTTTTGGTTTGAATTTGGTATTAATGCATATGCTTTAATGGTTTAAAATGTGGTATATGTTCATGTAATTTTTATGCTTAAATGCTGCCCAATTGATGTATTTATGCTGCTCAAATTGTCATATATATGCTGTCCAAATTTTTGATGTAAAAATGCTGTCCAATTTTGTATACACATGCTGTTAATTTTGTGTATAAGTGCTGTCCAAATTGGTGTATGTATGCTGCCTAATTTTTGGTGAATCAATGCTGTTCAATTTTGTATATACATGCTGTTAAATTTTGTGTATAAGTGCTGTCCAAATTGGTATATGTATGCTGCCTAATT